>NC_069134.1:56350700-56700700 GCF_026914265.1 Mya arenaria | reverse complement strand
TTAGGTACACATGTGTAACACCATGAAATACAGGTAATGTTCGACTATGGTTACAAATGTCTATTTTTTATGAAGTTATGGCCCCTTTTTAATCACTCATGAAAGGTTTGATGGAAGTAAATGATTTGTGCTACACATGTTTAACAGCTGAAGATGCAGGTCAAGATCGACTTTGGGTACAAACCACTAATTTTGATCCATTTTAATTTAGAACTTGCCAAAAATACAGCGTTGGAGTCCAGGACAATAACTCTTTAAAGGGTTGATAGATTTTAATAATATTTCGTACATTTTTTCAACCCCATAAAATACAAGTCTGGTTTGACTTTGGTTACAATCCAATATATTTCATGTTATGTCATCTTTTCGACTTTGCATTTGCACACAATAAACACCAGCATCTGGACGATATTAAACTCCTGAAAGTGTTGATGAATTCAAACAATTTCAACACCATAAAATACAGTGCAAATTCAGTTCCTTGAATACAGATGTATGCCCAGGTCTAATTTAAAGGCTCTGTTAATGTGTGTGCTGGGAAGGTTATAATTATACTGTTTATATATTTCCATGTAGGAATTGCAAATTTGTGACTGGTGTAAAGGCATACTGCTCTGTGATATTTTTGAATATATAGTTCAATGCTGATTAAAAGAATGCTTGTGTCTTTATATAAAAGCTATGAAATGCTTTGATTGTATTGTCATTATGTTACAAAGGGATTCCTATTATATAAACCAATGAAATATTTGATTTAGTTTTTATTGCATTTACTTTTAGTGGTAATGTTTATGAAAGATAGAAAATGATGAGAATACAATCCTGTAGTATGGACATGTGTTTGCTTTACATGGGCAGTGAATGTGTTTATTATGCACTAACTTCTGGTACTAGTGAAAGAACGGGGCAGGGGTGGATGTGTAATTCCTTTATACTCGCATCTGGGCAAGGCCAATTTGGCAAGTACTCCAATATGATTGTTAGTCATATTAGGTTTTTGCAGCACAGTGAACAGACAGACTTTAACATGCACCAGTGTATAACACTGTCACAAGGGGATCCCCTTCATTCCTGGAAGACCATTAGTGTTTCTTAAGTGATGCTGTGGGGAATCTAACTTGCGTCCCCTGGATTGACAGACAAGTGTGTTACCACTCGACCATTGATCCGCCACTACAACTGAATTGGTATCCAATTTTCAACTTAAGTTAATCATATGGTCATGAGTCATTGATTTCATTCATCATATTGATCAGTTATTGATAACAAGGAAACCAATTAGCTACATCGTTCTTAGATCCACTTATAAAGACTTGTATTGAATATCAGCCCAGGGCATTGACTGAAAGATTGCCTAAATGGTTCCTTTGTAAACAATGAACATTTGGTACAAATCACTTGTTAAACCAGTTATGGTAAAAAGCCGTGTCATTTGTAACGAATCACATCCACGAAGCCCACTACACACGCTCTACCCACTAGCCAGAACACCTTGGATCGGTTTAGCCATGAACAATTTATAGTGGTGTGTAACCGGCTTGTCCAATCGAGCGCACCTTCTCAATGGCGGCGCCCATGAGTAACGAAAATCAACACATAGTTTCTTCGCCAGATTCATTTCCCGTGCGGACCAAACAGGTGTGTATCTTTTTGGATTTAAAATGAATGATTGTCTTTTCACCGAATATTACATTGC
Organism: Mya arenaria; assembly: GCF_026914265.1. Taxonomy (NCBI): domain Eukaryota; kingdom Metazoa; phylum Mollusca; class Bivalvia; order Myida; family Myidae; genus Mya; species Mya arenaria. The sequence goes on along the minus strand of NC_069134.1, from coordinate 56,699,004 downwards.
TGTCCTAAATGTTTCGTGATTTTACACCTTTCCCTTCGGCTTCCACTGCCACTTGCAGACGAGTTTTGCTCAAACCACAGGCAATCGTCTGCTCCTTGGGCATCGAACGAACAGTATTTAACTTCATAGGTCGACACTATTTTAGAAATATGTCTAAGCATGGCCATATTAAAAGAAAGTTTGCTGTTGTCTGCTAAACTATTAAAATCCCTGCCAAATGCACCTGCACCCCATAGGCATAGTCCACCTAATTGGCCGTCAACGAGTCTTTTAACGATTTTGTTTTACTATGGCAGACTCGTGACGTCCACCATCCCAGCAAAAAGTAGTGAACTGCCCTTGCGCAGAGAATCCTGGCGGCCACAATTTTGAAATAATCAAAATAAATTCAAATTTCTACGAAAATAATATTGCCTGCTATTAAACACATAATTATTCATGTCATTATGTCAAAAAAAGAAGTTTAGATATCATAAAATATATACATGTGTCTATTGTTTATCAAGTATTCTGAAATCTGTAAATCAGGGACAAATCTGACAGGTTGTGTACATGTACAACGGTATTCGTTACCCAGAATATATTTATGTGAAAATAACGACTCTATTGACAAATTAAATCCAGTTTAGATCACTGTCAGGTATATTTTAAACAATTTTGTTGTTACTATTCAACAGCGATGCATACTACTACTACTATATATTCTTTCGCCCAGTGTTAAATGGTTGAGATTTGTTAAATAATTTTATTTTTTTTATATTTTTTAAATTAGTTTGTTGACAAAATTATTATCAAGTTCAAAAACAAGGAAAATTCTGTAGATTTAAAAGTTTTCTGAGAAAAGGAATCATGAAGAACATGAAAAAAAAACAAGTGTAGTATATTTTGTTTCTTGAGTTTGTTACCTTTAAAATGATGTAAAGTACATGTTCATGTGCATCATGTTCATTTACTATTTTGAAAATTGAACAGTAAATACATGTACCGGTGTTTATTTTTCAGTGTGCTGTAGAGATAAACAATCATAAAACAGAGCTGCTGTGTTCACAGTTCGGGGACAGGACTTTCCTTGTAGTCACACAGTACAACAAAGTTGGAACACTTGTGAGTATTGTCTCTTTAAATTAAGTGTTACTAGTTTACTGTTAGTCGAATATTATGCCAAATGTTATTTTAATCTTATCAGAGTAGTAATTGTACCTCAAGGCTTCTTCCTAGAATTATTGACAGGCATTGATAAATACATTCACTTGCATTTGCGAGTGAATATTGAGGTCGGGCAAGTAAATATTCAATCACTACTCGTCATCCCGGGCGAGTAATATTCTCCAGATTGAAACATCCATTTTATTTTTTGAAAACAAAATTATTGTGGAATCGAATGTAAAAACAGTCAAACTGAAACTGGAAATATGACGTCATGATGGGCCAGTATAATTTTTTATCGAATGCACATGAACTTGGATGCAGTTTAATCGATTATATTTTGAAGATGAATCATCAGGGAATCGAAGAAATCATATTATTAATTATTATCAATTGAATTATAAAATGATTACTAAATTAATTAAAAGTATGTTTTTAATAAGCTTTTATCCATAAAGAAAACATAAAATCTTTAGGGGATGGATGTCTTATTTCTCGCTGAGATGATATTTTTGGCCGCTATTTTTTTCCAAAAAGTAAAACTTGAATTTCTTTTTTCTTTTAGGAAAATATGTTTTAGCATTGGAATTAAATTCCCATTTCAGCCCCAAATTTGTTAGAAAGCCCCAAACAGAGAATTGAAATACTATTTCCTGCATCGAATGAGTGTGACGTTGTAGTGAACCAATATTGTTAATGTGGTTCTGTAACTCATACAGCAAAAACTTGAAAGTTGTAATGGGGGATATATACAAGATTCATTTGTTCAGTCCATCTGTTTGTAGATATAACATGTGCATGTTTCATCTCCAAAACCTCGAACCAGATCAAAATGAAACTTCATAGGAGTGATTTAATATCCTTTGCACAGCTATAGTGTAATAAAATGTTTGCATTTTTCTCTTCTTGTATCAGGGACATTCTTAGCAGGAAAAAATATATTAAGCCTTGTAGTGCATGCCGCTCAGGCTATTTTTTACAGAGTTATGACCCTTTGTTTTCAATTGCAGGTATCGGTCACTAATGCCCGAGTGACAGATGCCACCGGTGCTACAGCGTCCATGCCTAACATTGATGTTCTCATGGGAAATGACCAGGTTGATACATGGAATTGATTGTTTTTGTGCATTACATATTTTTTATATTTATATTATACATTTATAAGCGGGACTTATATTTAATTTTGTTATGCCCACATTAAATGTACAAAATCTTCGAAAATAGCAAGAAAAGTTAAATATCATTTAATTGGTTTTACCACCTATGCAGAAACTGGTTGGGTGCAAATTTTGTTCATCTGCCATTATGATGTACTTATTAGGATGATCAGGCTATACTTTGATTTAAGTTATTATAAAAATTGCATAATTATAAAAATTGCATAGATTTTGTGTCAGAATAGGAATAGCGTTAGCTTAAATTGATTTGAAGACAAATTATTATCCATAGTATGGTATCAGTTGAAAAATAAATTTATGTAGAACTCAGTGTTCGACACTAACGGGGTCCCGGGATCCCGAGGACACCAATTTTTCGGGAGGGACACCTGAACTTCGAAGTCTGGTATTCCGTCGGGACACTTAAATTTTGACCGATAAAAGCTTAATATCAATAAATAAATTGTGTTTCATTTATTTATTACCTTAATTTTGGTCCCCCTAAATTTCTTAAAAGTGCATGTAAAAATGATATTATTAATAATACGTTGAACACAAAACGGAAGTATGGCTGAATTTTTTACTACTATAAGTTACGTCATGAATCTATAAATACAAAGGTCATTTCACAGTGCACACGCAGGTTAACACTTCTATTTTGTTGTTTACATTATCAAAAAGGTCAGAGGTGACAGACTTTTATTATTGGTACAATTATTATGTTAAATTAGTTTGCTTATGTGTCAGAAATGCCCAAAAATGATGCCAACACTACTGACGTTGATGCATTAATGATGCGACCTTCAAGTTGTTACAATAACATTTACGGCACAAATACCAGAATCCTACTATTCTACGTTCTTTGTTTTATGCTTTGATCAATACAACATAGAAATAAAATTCATAAAAGTTTTATTAATGCAATCAATGTATAAAATTTTACGACATTTTGGCGTGAAAAATTAGCATACACAATTTTTCGGTCGTCTGCTCTTCCGGTATGCACTTCACCTGTTGGGCAGTCTGATTGATTGATCAGCAGCTCTACTAAATATAAACTTGAGTTTTCACAAGCCAAATGTATTATTCCAACTGTTTCTTAATCAAAAGCACTGACATATTTATGACAAGACCCTGAACCATGACATATTTTTTGCGCATTTTCCGAAAATCTAAAAATAGTACCAACCATCAAGTTTTTGTTTACATTGTATCCATCTTTGTTGTTGACTGAAAACAAAAGGGACTTAGACATTCTACCGCTTTTGAACCCAATCTACTGACTAGGAGACCCAAATCTTCCTCTTGCCAGTCTTGCCATTGCCAGAGGATTATATGTCTGACATTGCGCTACTAACTTGTCATTGAACACATGTATAATATGGTGTTTAAAATACACTGTATTTGCATGTTAAATTTAATATTAAAAACTGGTTAAGTAATGAAAAAAAATTAAAAATGGAAGGGACTCCTAATTTCAGGAAGGGACACCTGATTTTAAATGTTGGTGTCCCTTCGGGATCCCTTGGAAAAATGGTTAGTGTCGACCCCTGAAAACTAACAGAACTTAATTTGACTCGCATCTACATAAAACAAAGTCATAGCATTTATTTTTCAAAACATTAACTTTTTAAAATTCAACATGTTACATTATACAAAACAGAACGATGTACTAGTAACAATATTAATTGTATCATTGTATGTCATGGTTCTGTGAGTATGTGAGTTATCCGGCCAGCTAGCTCATCTGAATTGCGAGTAAGAGAGCCTGGGTTTAATTCCGCACTGGCAGCATACTTTTTTGAGTCTGTGATCTGTATATGAATAAAGATTGATAAATGGTCCATATTTATTGTGTATTCATAGTGTGTATCATGTTAGACAGTGTATTATTGTATTTATTTTTTTCAGCCAATGACACATGTTGTTGCCAGGAATCTAATTACCCAGATACCGCTGTCCAAGCCCATACTGTTGTCTATCGCTCTGAAGGATAACAGCCCTAAAACAGTGAAGGCTATTGCCAAGATCCTTCCAACATTGATGTAGAATTGGATCCTGATTTCCCAGACTGTTGACTGTGTCAACAAGGTTAACGGCCCAAAGACCGAAGATTGCAAAGATTCATCCAACACTGATGAGACTAACATTTGGCAACATTGACTGTCACACCAACAACATTCTCCATGATTGTTTGTTATTGCCAAGATATTTGAAACATTGATTTAAAGATACAGCTGAAAATATATAAGTGAATTACTGTGTATTTCTTAGGAAGGAAATGCAATTGTGCTGTTCAATACCTTGAATTGCATACTGTTTTGTATATGTTTGTTTTCAAGTGTGGTAAAGCACAAAAGGTATATAAGTCAATATGGATGAAATAGGAGTGAAAAGTGGTGCTCCAACGTTTATAGAAGAGATTCTGGAAGAATCTATGAACACTGACCTAGAGGGTCACTCTGTGTGTGTTATAGGCCGTCTGTCGGACCATGACGTAGATTCGTGCTCTGCAAGAGTAACGGACCCTCTTTCAAAACAAGATCTTGTGGTTGATACATCCCTCATTGAACCATTCGGGGCCAGGTATGGTTCCCTATTCCAGTTTATTGGAGAGCTTGTTACTGGGGAACAGGATGGCAGCTCTGGTGTAACATTAAATGGAGGTAGCTCTGTGGTGCTGAAGGCAAGAGTTGTTCGCTGTGTCGATGGTATAGATATGACCATGTATAGGAAAGCTATCATGCTTCAGAGGGACTTTCTTAACAGGAAGACTTGATCAACATTTTTGCCTTTCAAATCCATAACAAACAATGAATCAAAAGTTTGTACTGCATGAAACAATCATCTGAGAGTTTGTACACACATTTGAAAACTACAGTACATGAAGCCTTCCAATATTCCAGATAATGAAATAAATCATAATTACTGTGCTCTGTTTTCTGAAAAACTTCCTCAACTTCTGTCTTACCAGTCTTGACATCAGCTAAAGTTGTAAAAGGTCTCCACGGTTTTGTCTTCAGTGGGATCTTGTTTTTATGTAATTTTTCAAACATTTTGTTCAATTAAGACATGTAAACTTAAAAACTGTAACACTCACAATATATGTGTGGTGAATATGTACAAACAAGCATGTTTTGTTCACCTTGTTCTGAATTGGGCGAGAGCTCTGTGGATTGTAAAAATTGTGAAATAGCTAGATTTTTAATGCAATGATTATATTGTGACTTCACTTACATAATAAAATACAACTTTATGAAGGAGTTTACAGTAGTCCACAAATTTATCAACTATATACTGATGTTTATGCTCTAGAAGAAGGGCCTATTTAAATCACACCGTCAGTCTGTCCATCTGTAACTTGGTCATACACAGGAGGGATTTTAAAATAAATTGGCACATGGATAACAAAGATAACTTTACTATTTCTTCACCGTTTTAAATGAAACTTAAATGCAGTCTCTGCTGCTTACAGAGCCCCGCCTTCTATATTTTACCAGAGTTTGAGAGTTCAGTTCCATAAAACACTTAAATAAAACTTTTCACAAAACTGCTGCCTGATAGAGCACTGTCAAAACATTATCAAAATGACTGAAGAAACTAATCACATAATCAAACTCCGGTAATAAAAATAAGGTGGGGCTCTTTAAAACGACATAGACTGCCCTTTGCTTCATTTAAAATGGTGTAAAGTAAGCAAAATGTTGCCTTCCGACGTAGCATATATGACATAATTTATGATGTGGTTTACCCACTCTGGGTTTGGTACATAAAGGCGATGTGTTTCGGGTAAAACCTATGACCGTACCTCTTCATCACTATCCACACTTGAGGGAAACCAAAATGAGGTTTGGTATGTCCTTATAATTTATGTTAGATCTTCCTGAATGTAGGCATATTAGTAATTGCATAATCCATTGAATTGGTTAGCACCTCGGGGGCATTCATCACTTACTGTGTCAACTCTTGTTGGAATTGTGAATACCCAATAGGGCTAATTTCGGCCCCATTTTAGGAAGAGATGAAACACTGGAGTGCATCCATGGGACCTAACTGTTTTACTTTGTTAAATGTTGTAAAACAAGAGTTGTTTCCCATTGCAATTTTACCTTGGACCTAAAACGCACACTTCTGTTTGGGTTACCCAACCATAACTACGAAATAGGCTGGACCATATTGTTTTTAAGTACTGTTAAGAAAAAAAAGAACAACAGTTTTTTGGGGGGGGGTGTTTTAATATTTTGATTAAATGGTTTAATGCTGAAAATTATTTTTAGGCGTGTCTACCCCACCCGTTTTTGGACAAGCTGTAACTTTAACCACACACATTTTTTTTGGTGGGGCCTTTTGCTATAATTGTATGGTAAGTATTTCATAGACCTTCTTATATCAGGTCATTTTCTTCTACACCATGGGGACCAAAATGATCGACCTTATTGATGTAAAGAATTCTGGGTTGCTGCCCTTAAGGATTTTTACGAACCATCAATGATTTTGTACGGGTAGTGCCTTTATGTCATAAAACTCCCCATTCCTGTTCATTTAGTACTACATAACAGATAAAACATCTGTTTATTTTATTATAATCCATTCATTAAATCATATCTTCCTTACTTATCTATGACGCTGGTTTTTTATTTCTTACATTAAGATAAAATACGGAAGTACGATTGATAGATTTGAGTTTTATATTAAAAACTGCTTTTGAATGACAGAATTTCCGAGGTCTGGTTTTTTTTTGTTTTTACTCCAGGCGAGATTATATCTATGTGCTTTACTACAAGGTTGGATCTCTTGTAACAATACCAGCATGTGCCTACAACTTGTAAAAAATGCACAAACGAGGATAGTTTCATTAAAGGATTTTTGGACCCTTTTATCAACGATTGTAACTATCATTCGATCGCTTTTGTGAATAAGAAACCATGGATAGAACTTGTAGTGATATAGAATTGGAATACAATTTTAAGAACAAAGACTTAAGACAAAGGTTAATTAGGGTTTTAACTGGATGGTAATGAGAGGGTGCTGTACCCTGTTCTTTTTTTAGCAGCACCCTTCTGCCCTCATGGAGACCAGAATGTGCACCTTCCTTCAAGTTATTAAATGCGATAATCAAATATTTCTTTTGTTTTGGTACTTGAAGTATGGTTATGTCCAATTCAAATAAACTTTACATATTTGGTAGTTGGAACCTTATATTTCTAACATTTTCTATGAAATTCATAATGCTTGAATTATTCACTGCCTGGTACAATGTGCCCTTTTGTCCAGCAGCACCCTGTCCCTTTTCTGTAGCACCCCGTCCTGGTAAAACCTGGCTAAAACCCTTGTTATTGCTTAAATGCAAGTATAACTTTCTTTTCAACACTGATATTACATGCACCATAGTATCAAACTGAAATTTATTCTCATCCTTAGGCCTTAAAAAAATAGTCCAAGTTTAGGGCAACGATGGTCTCAAAAATGCTAGGTAGCATGGGGACAAAGTGTTGTTGTTGGTTTTGTTTTTGTTGTTTTTTAATTCCAGTTAAAATAACAAGGCAAAACACAGATGCTTACCATGACATTCTGGTTAATTGTGTATTAAATAATGAATAATTAATGTTTTTAATTGTAATAACACAAACACAAATGGATTTTATGATCAAGAACGAAATAATATTGGATAATCAAATAACTTTTTTTATCTCAGGTTGTAAAAACTCTTAAGTTTGAGGGGTTTCACCAGGAAGGGTTGTGTTGCCCTAAACACCGGTATTTTTTTCTTTAGGCCTTGCAATATTTTGAAGACTTAATATTGATAAGATGTCTTCAAATGCCATCGCTTAAAAATGCATGTGTCTTAGTTTGAAGGAGATGTTTTCATTATTTTGCTTTAAAAAAACTTTTTGCAAAATAAACTTGTAGATGGTATTTATATTAGCTTCTAGGTTCTGATCAAATTCCTAACTATTTGTTTTCAAATATGTCAAACTGTCCTTTTTAATAAAATGAGTATGTTTAAAAGAAACAAACTCAGTCTTACATACAAACTAATAACTACATTGTAAATTGACGAAATGAAACCAATCGACTCTTTGTCTCGCAAAAAAAATGTCTACAAACTTCAGATGTAGATAATATTGAATTGAGCCCCCCAGAGTTTTTAGTATTGCGCTAACCATTAACACAAATTCTTGCAACTATTTTGTGCTTATCATCATGCATAAGTTATTAAAAATAATTTAGAGAAAATTTGATATATTCTTGAATGAATTCGTAATTGGCTTTATGTTTTTTTTACTATGCTGTGTTGTATTACAAAGTTTTGTATTGAAAAAAAACACAAGGCTCATCATTATTTATTTTTCTTGAGAAAATTGACACTTTGTTGATGTTTTAAAAGAAAACTTTGTCTGCTATATGTGAACGTGACAGAAAAACTCAATACCCTTTATATGAGATCAGTAAGATAGACAGTGGAAATGCAGCAAGAATTGAGATACCATTCATTACCATGTCATGAAATGTTCACTTATTAATTAATATGTGCAAATTTTCGAGGAAAAAAATCAAGGAATCGAGACAAGCTGCCCGGTCAGTGCAGTGGTTAGCGCACTCGCTTCTCACCAAGGCTACAAGGGTTTGATTCCTGGCCTTGTCCAGCATGTAAGTTTGGTTTGTGGTCACCAAGCCAGACAAGTGGAATTTCTCCGGATACTCTGGTTTTCCTCACAACACAAGACCACACTCTCGGGCAACAATGTGCCAATTCGAGTGACTTAGTATAAGTTATCATAACTTTCTTTACAATCGTTGAAAAATAAATAATGTTTAAACTTAGGAATCAAGTCTAGGAATCATTGTCACCTTGGTGTCATAAATAGCCGTAACTTTAAAACCACTCAGCCATGCAGCTAGGGGCTATACGCATATGTATAGCAAGGTCAATAACTCTGACTTAAATAATTATTAAGTTATGGCCCTTTTTTGACTGAAAATAAGCACTAGACAAGTATTAGCACTTGTTTCGCTGCGATCTTGTTTTTGCCTGGTCATACAGAGCAGTTAGGTCCACAAATCTTTCAATTCTATTTGAGCTAAAAATAGTGTTTTGGCCATTTATGTAACATGACATAAGGTTCGTTGATTATTGTTGTCAAAAATCGCATGTGCCTTCATTAATTATAATTGGATAATATTTTGTCATTCAGACTCCATTGCACCTAGAGTTATATGGGAAATCTTTTTAATGCTTTTAGCATATTTGTGTTCATTCATTGAATCACTTGCACCTTCATGCAATTTTGCGATGTCATTCTTTGAAATTCTTAGCTGCGGTTGCTGCGTCATCTCTCATATGGGGCTCATTAAGGGGTAATGCAGTCAGGATGAAATTAATGCTCACCATATGAGGTGTTGAGTCAAGCTTTCATTATACCCATAGGTAGATATACATGGGGCTATATGTCTTTTCCACGCTGGCTTGAATGCCTAAAACATGATAAAACTTGTGCAATGTTCTACTCAAAACCAGGGCAATCTAAGTGGCAAACTACTACAATCCTGGAAAACGTAGAAGTTTTTGCCTGTTCAAATCTAGCTGATAAATATGTGTAAAATTTCGTTTTTGTACGCTTTACAACACTTATCCACACTGTTTTTTTATGCTTTCAGTTCGTATGTAAATATTGAATTAATTAGAGCAAATATACGAAAAAAAATCATTTTACAATGCAGTATGAAGTATATTTTTTTTTTTTTTTGTACGCTTTACAACACTTATCCATACTCTGTTTTTAATGCTTTCAGTTTGTATGTAAATAATGAATCAATTAGAGCAAATATACGAAAAAGAATCATTTTACAATGCAGTATGAAGTTTTTATATCAATCGAGGTTGTTGTTTTAACAAGCACCTAATTGCTACAAAAACGCTGCATTAAAGTGTATAGCAGACTGTTATTTGTGAAGCACTTTCCTACAACTACCCCTATACAATTAACGGATGTCTGCTTTGATGGAACTGTACCTGAGTGCCACTGTGTACTTGTTTACAAAGTAATTAATCTTTGTTGGGAAATGTTTTGAGTAAATGCAGCATTGTTTTCATTCTGTAGGCATTCCGGCCATCTAACAAGGGACTGGATGTGGGTAAATTAGGATGGATGACAAACATCGCCAGAAAATAACATCAATCTCTGACGAGAGCCAGTTCGTTATCTCTCTGTGTTGTCAACGAGCTTGGAACTGGGTGCTGGTCATTTCACTGATTGGTTGAGAGGACCACCACAGCTGATCAAAATTCCACATGTTTGAATTTGACAGTTTAAGGGATCTCCCCCATTATTGGCAAGTACTGGTAGCAATTTTAGGGGAAAACATTTGCCTGGCTGAATGCAATCACAGCAAATAATCACTCAATAACTGAAAGCTTGTACCATAAGGAAAATTGCTATTTAATAAATGTTCAACTCTTGTCGTTGAAGTATAAAAGTTTGAACAGCATAAGTAAAAGTGATGACAGGGCATGCATAACTGACAATTCTGCGATACAATTGGTACTATCGGATGACAATACAGCACCATAATCAGTGTTGGTTATCTAAGGACTGAAATCAATATTGGTACATTTTGCCAGGAATCAGCATTATTTTGAAAACAACAACACCAAAACCAGTTAAATAATTAATTTTAATGCTGATTTAATTGAAATTGCATGTTGGTCCCAATTTATGAGAAAATTTGTTTATTTGCTTAGAGAGTTGGGTTCACAATTACAAATGATACCAGAGCCCGATTATTTCAAAACCAAAGCACAAATGAGATTGCATAAAATTGTTCATTGCACTATAAAACATATTTTCTGAAGATTACTGAAGATTAAATTATTTTCGAAATGTAAGGTATTAGAAATATTAAATTTTGTGCCAAGTTACTTGCTTTTTCATTAAGAATTTTATTCTAGAATTACAAATTCTGCTAATGACAAGCACATTTCAGGAACTCCTATCTGCAACTGTAAATAATTCCTCCAGCCAGTGAAAGTCATCATTTATCTCGGCATGCCCGACACCGATGTCCAGATAATGATCTACCCCTGTAGTGTCCCGGCACAAAAGGTGTGCCTGACCTCTGACTACACACTGTCAAAAGGTCACAGGGTTCAGCTCATGGTCATTGTAGTTGACATTGTGAATCTGCTTGTGATTTTCTCATTACCAGGGTGAGGGAAAGGGGTTCTCAGTAAAAGTGACATTCATTTCTTAAGAATTTTTTTGACAGAAAAGATATGAAAATATTTTTTAACCTATAAAAGACTAAGCTATTTTCAGCTTCTACACTTGTGAACTATTTAAGATTTGCTTGTATTTTAATGATGCAATTCTTGGCCAAAATTTCAACTTGATGGAATTTTGTAGAAAGATGCAATGCTGAAATTTTGGCCAAGTATTTTCATATATTTTCTTACAAAAAAGTTACACTTACTGTTTGTTTACATTGGTTGTGACCCGTATTGATCCATGAGAGAACCCCATTAAGTCACGTGATTCTTCACCCTGATTACTATGGTAACCAGAACCATTGTGAAACTACTCCTGATTTTCTCATTACTACCTTAGAAGCTTTGATTGCACTGCTTCTCTTTCTAGCTAGGGTGCTCTATGGATGTGCAAGATACTGTTGACTGGTTATACAACATAAATTGCATAAAAAAATAAGTATCAACTTCATAACCATATCTTGCATCTTTTACTATGGCATTAGCAATCGTTCAGCCATCTCCTCCATGTGACCAGTCTCGGATGAATGCCAAGTAGTTTGTTAAATTAAAAGTAATGATATTAATTATTGTGTTTTAACATGTAATTATTATAAAAGTCAAATTGATTCCCGGTGAAGTGTATTATTGTATGAACAAAAGAGACTCTGCAGAGTTAAAAAACCTTAACTGCTGAATTGAAATAACTATGCAATCTACTTGCAGCAAAGTTAAATATAAAGAATTCTGGCACTGTACACCATACATATACATTCGATTACTGGCAACATGGGTACATAGTTTCATGGGAACATCTTGGAATGACTACACCAAGGCTAACACAAAACCTCAACTTGTTTTTCCTAAAAAACCAACAACGTACCAGCAGATAAACGACAAACGCAGATTGTTTTGTTCATGTCTAATCTGGAGCATCACATGTTATGTACAGTCTGTATAAAATAAAACCATATATTCAAATAAATATGAGACATTTAGACGAGCAAAATCTTACAGACAAAACAAGAAGTTTCTCTCAATAAGAATGTGTACATATATATATAACAACAGTGAATGACTTTCAAAGGATTCTTAAAAATGAACAATTTTCATCCTTAACTTCATGCAATAAAAAATTAATGCAGATTTCATTTAATCCAAAAACAAGAGAGGGAACGTAAACGCTCATTTATTTTTTTCAGTGGATTTTGAGCCATATTTTAACAATCAATAAAACTAGAGTTATTGGCCTTGCTAAACATGTGTGTGTTGTCTCTGACAACATGTATACCAAATTTCATTCAAATAATTTGAACACTTTATGAGTAAGGGTTTAAATTTTGCACAACGCCGAAATTGACACTTTGGCTATCACATTACTTTGAAAAAAAGTTCTGCAAAAAATGGACAAGATCAAAATAATACACATTAAAATTCTGTCTCCGTAGTTTAAAGACAGATTATTAACTTCAAAAACTTATGGTGTAATTGTATTGCTAAGGTCTAAGAATATAAATTAAAATTGCATTAAATGGTTTTTCTTTTTAAACATGTAACAAATGATGAATTATGATTGCCAAAACTTTAATACAATGAATTTACATTCTGATTTCATATATCAGACAAAAGGGCTCAAGGAATCAAGGTTCAAAATAAGATACAGTCAAAACTCGCTATGTCAAACTCTGTTATCCCGACGTTGTGTTTATGTCAAACCTTTTTCGAATGTGTTCCCAATGGTCCAAGTTCCCAATGACTTTGACATAGCGAGTTTTTAATGTATGAAACTGCTGTGTTAATTTTTTTTCTGACAAAATATATTTAAAGGCATCCTAAGTATATTGTTTAAAGTAATTTTCTGGTCAGCTTGATATAAGAAAAATCTTTGGACACTCACACATCATACTATCTACATTCATTATAAAATGTATAAGTACAAATACATCCTATATAATAAATATAAAAGATGTTACGATGAACGTAAAACACGTGTACAAGTAATCAGCACTTGCTGCCTCAAAAAATCGTGAACATTTATAAATAAAACAGCAAGTTGGGTTAAAAGCTGCACTCTCACAGATCGACATTTTTGACAACTTTTTTTTTATTTTTTGTCTGCAATGATTCAATTTTTGTGCAAATGTCTGGAAAACAGGGATACAAGACTACTGACAAGAACAGATCAAAGTTTGTCATATTTCTGTTTCAAAATTGATGTTTTATTTCTAAAAGCATTACTAACGCATTCAGAAAAATGGAAATTTTCTGAAGTATTCCAGACAATTGAGATCTGTTCTATTGATGTTATCTTATATGAAGGCATCGATGCAAAAATCAGTAGTTTCTGAGACAAAAATTAAAACAAATGTCAAAACTGTCAATCTGTGAGATTGCAACTTTAAAATGATAGCAAAATTATTTCATCACGATACTGACAAATCACATTAACTTCGTGAGCATTAGCAAGTATCTAAAATATTTACAAGATTTTTTGCAAATCTCGGTATTTTTCTCCGAATAAATAATGTTCTTTCATCTAGAAAAATTTACTAGTCTTATCATTACTGCTATTGCATTTTATCTTACACAAGCATCTGCTATGGTGGTGTATTTTTCTTATCTTTTAAATGAAATATCAACTTCTGAGACATGTGTCTCTAGAAATTATCTAAAAATCATACGGAGCCAGTGGGGGTCCAGAAAAAGGTGTTTAATGTTCGGTTATATTCTTAAATTACATTACTTAACTTCTTATATTTTTTTTGGCTTGATGTACCGTTAATGCAGATGTTTCTGATCGCAATCTTACGAGTAATTTTCAGATCGCAGCATTAATGAACAAATGACTATAAAAGACTCACAATTCTTGTTTCTTCATGATATTTGTAATTTTTCTGAGAATTTGATCTTCACGATTTTTTGGCTTATCAACATGGCCACGATCTTTTATCATTGCATTTTGACAATGAAATATGGTGTCACAAACTTTAAACCTCAAGAAAAATTTGCCAAAACTGAAAAAATCTAAAAAGAAGGCCATCGCGAAATTAAAACATACAATTTTTAACTGACATGAAAGATAATATTTCCTGAATTTCCTGTTTCAAACTTGATTGTGTTTCGATAGCAAGGATGTTCATAATATTTAAGATTTATAGACAAAGAATTAACCAACTTCTTCATCACCTGATTTTCAAATTTCAGATACAGTAAAACCCCTAAAAAATCTTTTTAAAAATATCTCTCCAAAGTTTGTAATTTATAATACCGCTTTCTACTCATTCAAAAAGATTCTGCAAGCAAGAGCCATCAATTAAAAGTTTAAAAAATTGTTATTCAATTTCATAATGAGACTTAATGCAAAGTTGTTTGATGAATTAATTTATAAATACATCAGTATTCAGGGTTTGGTCCTTGGTTAAATGAAAACTCATCAACTTATTTTCTTATCAATCACGAAGAGGATGCCACGATAAAAAAGTTCTCATCAGAATTTAGAATAAGCCATGCTTTGAGGATGACTCCGTTTATGAGAGCTAATATTATTTCTGAGTACCAAGAAATGATAAAGTTATCATAACTCCCCAGAGGTTTATCAAAAATTGAGGGTTATCTGTCCTTATCTGATCCTTATCCCATCCGCTTCATTTACTCATGATGGAATATTAGCTTAATGTGTCATTGCTAAAGGATATAGTTTCCAGCTTTCTACAAAATATTAGCCAAACCTTATTTTATCAGTACCATCTTTAATCTTTGATTTCCTAGTTCAAATCCCCATGTATCTTCTTAGAAAGATGGCAGACTAATAACTGTAATCAATTGGGTGTCTTTTAAAAAAATCTCATGATAGAACATTGGCCTTTGTGTCGTTGGTAAGGCAAATATAAATGAATTGCTAGATTTTCAACAATTTTATTTTATATGGGGGCGGATCAACATTTTATTATTTTCTTAGATGACTTTCACCAATATAATGTGTTCATGCCCTTTCTTATTGCATTAGGGACCATATACATGTTTCTAGACAAACCAGGAACACCATTGTAACATGTTTACATCGACACTGTAGGTATGATTAAACGTCATTCCCGGACAGTGCCGGACTGATACGCAAATGCAGACCCTAGTTCAACATTTTTATTTGATAAAATTTGAGGGGCAGCGGAAAAAGAGGCCTGGGAGTCAGGGATGAAAATCTAGCAATCAATTTAAATTCACCTAAAGGATATATTTTCCAGATTTCCTACACAATATTAGCCAAACATTACCATCTTTTAATCTTCAATGATTATCTAGTTCAAATCCCCCATGTATCTTCATAGAAAGACGGCAGGGATGGCAGACTCATATCCGGATCTTCTAGCCCCATAAACTCCGACATTTGTCCTTTAATCCTGGCATTAAGTCAGGCATCATGAATTTCAATCTGATATTTTATTCTGCGGAATTATTTACAAGGAGTGAGGTACATAATTTAGATGGTATCAGATCCCCCAGGCCGGGTTTTGAAGTCTTGAAGTGAAACACAGATACATTTTGTTCGAGAACTTCCTCATACATGCCTTACTTAAGTTTTCCACTCAGATTTATCTACAACTATCTGTTTAATAGCATCACAAGTGTGCTTTAAAATAGTATTAACCACAAAATTTTAAACAAAATAAGAATTTTTTTTGGTGAAAAAATGTTCATAGCCTTTTTTTTAGTTCTATAAAAACCTGTTAATCGTAAATGATAATTTATCATTTGAAATGTAAAATATATTTAAATGTGAGGAATAACTTTTCATAGCAATGACATTAGATTTGTGATTTTCTGACTGAAGTTACTTTCCAATTTCCAAATAAAAGTACCGTCATCTCCCTTGTCTTATGATATATTAATAACTTAATAATTTTCTTAAATACTTTATTTTCATCAATTTTATTGAAAAAAACACACAATTATTTTATGTTAAAAACTCTTAAAATATTTTTCTTTAATACTATGACACTTCTAGGAAATCTTCTCGAGTTAGGATACATTTTAGATGTTTCATAAATACAAGCCCTGGCTTTTCTCTATACCAAATTTTTAAAACTCTAACACCTCAATTTCTGGGGGAAAATAGCTTAAATATATTAATTTGGATTCAAGAACATTCACTCGGTAAAAAGTATAAATTAGGCATAATTAATAAGTTTTTTCACATTGGTAAAAGGCCTAAAGATCTCACCCAAATGATAGAAAGGAAAAATAGCAGGAAGTTCTTTTACATGTCACGTTATAACATTATATTTCATCTATAGACACATGCCAGACCTTTCTGTCAAACACTTGTGTAATTTACTGCATGTTCCGCCCAAAGAAGGGACCTGGGTCCCTTAACATTTATAAACAACCATAGGTACTGGGGCGGCATGTATTTTGCTTATGAATAATCAAATCTTGAAATTGTGTCAAACATACCAGTTGGGATATATTCTTTGATTAAGAAAAAGGAAATGAAATGTCAACCACTAATAAATCATTATATTTGTTACATATCATGGATTGTTGCAGTTTAATGGGCACATAAGATTGTTGCAGTTTAATGGTCACAGGATACTGTTGGAGTTGAACGGGCACAATAGATTGTTAAAGTTTAATGGGCACTGAAGATTGTAGCAGTTTAATGGCCACATAAGATTGTTACAGTTTAATGGCCACATAAGATTGTTACAGTTTAATGGCCACATAAGATTGTTACAGTTTAATGGCCACATAAGATTGTTACAGTTTAATGGCCACATAAGATTGTTACAGTTTAATGGCCACATAAGATTGTTACAGTTTAATGGGCACTGAAGATTGTTACAGTTTAATGGGCACTGAAGATTGTAGCAGTTTAATGGGCACTGAAGATTGTAGCAGTTTAATGGCCACATAAGATTGTTACAGTTTAATGGCCACATAAGATTGTTACAGTTTAATGGCCACATAAGATTGTTACAGTTTAATGGCCACAATCGATTGTTACAGTTTAATGGGCACTGAAGATTGTAGCAGTTTAATGGCCACATAAGATTGTTACAGTTTAATGGGCACAAGAGCTTGCTGGAGTTTAATGGGCACAATAGATTGTTACATTTAATGGGCACAAAATATTGTTGAAGTTTTATGGGCACAATCGATTGTTGAAGTTTAAGGGGCACAATAGATTGTGGCATTTAATGGGCACAAGATATTGATAAAGTTTAATTGGCACAGGAGAAGAAAAAATGTACAAATACATACCATAGCATTTGATACTTATTCTTTTAATATTTAAAATATTTAAGGTATCGGATACACAAAGTGTGAAATTTGGCTGCCTGGTGACCACATGCTATTTTGGTCCCATCAGAAAGGGTATATGTGCAGAAATAGGACATTTCACATCCAGTTTCTGTTGAAATAAACAGCAAAAATATACAAACTGTAATAACTTTATGTACGATGTATTTTCAGGCATTTATTTTACAAGCAAATACCCTTTAAACAAAACCCCAAATTGTATGGGTGTAAAAATGAACATTAAGGTCAATTAATCTGGAGCTATCAGAGAACTATCTTAATTGTGGGTCAGATTCAATAAATCTACACAAACTAATTCTGAATGTTTTCAAAGAAAGATATTTAATTATGGGATAAACATTCAAAACTATCATACATGTATATGATCCATATTGAGCACTATGATTGGTTATGAAAATAAATACATGAAATAAATGATCTACTTCCAGTTCCAAAATTAGCATATATCAATAATACATATTTTTGTTCAGTTTTTCCCAACGGACTCACCAAAACACTGGTGGACCCAAATAGTTTTTTAAGCCTCTTCAGAGGTCATTTTTTTTATTTTTCACTTTGGACCTAGGAAGTAAAAATACAAAATTGACCTACATGGACCTACCCACACTTTAAAAATTGGGTAAAGAAATGCCAAATAAACTATTCATTAATTGAGGCCTTGCTTTTCAACAATAATGCCATCTGCCAATGCTAGATTTATTTTCAGCACAATCAGTTAAACCACAGTATATTTCATTAATTTTTTTATTTCAAATTCATTTAATTATATTAAACCTGCTTCTCAAAGTTAAAAAACCATCTTTCTTACTATACATACATGTATAATATATAAACAATCAGATCTATTTTTTGTAACGGCATATACATATATCATTTGTTCCTATCTAACTACATGCAACCGAATGATAGTTCAATAATTTATCAATGACAGATGTAGATGATTGAAATTATATAAATTCTTAAAGGGACTCTCCGATGTATTTTCAAGGCCAGACATTGAAAAATTCAATTTCGTGAGTAATGTGAGCTAACATTATTGTAAATGGTCATCCTGAATTTAAATCAAGGATTTTAATAAAATTTCATAGTTTGAAAATGTGGCAGAATTTTTTTTATGTTGCCCAAAGGCGTAGAGCAATTAATTGTCAATGTTTATAATTGTGTTGTCGTTTTCTTCACTTGAATTCAACAAATATTGACATCAGAGTTATGGCCCTTGCAATTAATGTGCCTATAGTCTCTTGCAAGTTTCATTTGAATATGTTGACAGGTTTTTTAATACGGCCAAGGTCGAGTTTTGACACCAACAAAACCAAGATAACACAAAATACTCAGACTTTCTTTTTATAGAAAAACAGACGATATAATAAATTAATAAAATGACAAATGACTAAATTCATCTTTAACGGATTTTGAAACATTTCTACGCAAATACTATATCTGTGGGAGAGTCCCTCAAAGACTACCTCAAATTATACAATAAGCACACTTGGTCAACTTGGTCCATTAAATCATTAGATAATTAAATAAAATCTGAGACAAATCAATGCTTAAAAGGTGGCGTACACCAATCTGACAATAAATACTGCACAAGTTTCAAACGATAGTAGAATCTTTTGTTCGTTTTCTAGTCAATTCATCATGTAAAGCACTAACTGCATTGAACAACATTTGAAACTTTGGACGACTAAACGGTTTTCTACTCCAGCACTTTAACATGAGCTCGTACACTTGGTTAGGCGTGTGTTCTGGACACACGAGGTTCTTGCCCTCTTTGAGGTATTCAACCACTTCCTCGTGCGTCATTCCGTAGTACGGCTGAAGTGCGAAGGAGAATATTTCCCAGAGAATAACACCATAAGACCACACGTCTGATTCTACCGAAAATTTGTTATAAAGTATAGATTCTAATGGCATCCAACGAATCGGTATTGCGTCATTATCACTTCCCTTGTAATACTCCAATCTATGCACGCTTCGCGCTAAGCCAAAGTCTGAGATTTTTACAATGAGATTATCTGTAATTAGACAGTTTCTTGTGGCCAAGTCTCGATGAACATAATTCTTCTCAGAAAGGTAAACCATTCCTGCAGCGATCTGCCGAGAAATGTCCAACTGGTCTGTAATGTCTAAAGTCACTATTTCACCTTCGATAAATTGCAAGTTTCTTTTTCGAAAGTTAATATACATTTCTGGACTACACATCCTCAAATAACCGTTTAAATCTCCTCTACTCATATACTCAAATAACAAACACATTGGTTTTCCGATTGCACATACCCCTAAAAATTTAACAATATTTGGGTGGTCAAATTCCGCCATTAACGATGCCTCTCTTTCAAAGTCAGTCTGCAGATCGTCTGATGCATCTTCCTTAAGCATCTTAACAGCAATTAGACCATCATCCTTTTTACACAAATTTGGCGCCTTTGCCTTAAACACACGCCCAAATGCACCTTGACCTATATCCTTGACATAAATTATGTCATTTCTAGGATATTCAAATGCCTCGAGTTTTGGATTCATCCTGACTGGTTCTTCGACCACATGGTACGACATGTTCGCTGGAAGTTTTTGAATGTCGATCTCAAGGTCGTCTTGAGGTGTGTTTTTGTACTTGACGCTTTTCCGCTTGCTTATGACAAGATGGTAGCAAAGTACGCCAACGAGTATGAAGACGAACACTCCAACGGCGCTGACAACGGTGATGATTACAATGGTTTGCCATGAAACAGGCTGATCCTCGTCTATCCGCGCTGAAATTCCCTTGTCACCTAAAAAACAAACAAAAAAACATGTTTCATTATTTTTTTAAAATATATAGAGTGTTAATTGTATTTTTATTTTTAGTAACAGTGACCTTCACCTTGACTCCACCAAGGAAGTTAATAACCGAAGTTATTGAGAACACCAGCTTTATTCTAACCTGCTAAAGATATCATCATTCTTATAACCTGGTTTTTATTGAATATGGAAGGAAAAAAAGAGAGAAAAAGTTCATACTGGAATAAGTTTATAGATACAAAATATGACCACTGGGCCCATTCTGCATATGATACAAAGATGTCTTGATCTAACCAAGGCATCCCTTAAATTAATACCTAGCCAATCTGCATGGAAGTTTGATGCATGGTTAGTTCCTCAAGCCGTACAAGTGGGACCTCCAGTTTCCCCTACACCATGAGACCATATTCTCAAATAACAATTACAGGGCTGATTAATATATTGTTGCAAAAGCCTTTTTCTCTGTTTTTGTTTTTTTAAATAATCAAAATATTGAGCTAACATGCCAATGCCTATGTTTTTATCTGTGGAGCAAAGGGAATAGCACAATAATTACTATAGCCAGAATAATGGGCCTTGTTTAACATGTGCATAATGTCTCTGGAAAAAGATAGTTCCCAAATGGCGATGTTTTGTTGAAAGAAGCTGATCTGAATAAGTTTTTCATGAAACACTAGTGTCATAAGAGAAAGGTATAACCTATCAACAATGTGTAACCATTGTGTTTTAATTTAACAATGCACTGTTAAATATTGTGGAATTACAGTCGAAGAATATATTTTACAATATGAATCAGCCGCCTTTAGGCGCTACTTGACTCGCGTACTTATGAATAGCGGACAAAAGGTCTATTTTATTTGGCCGTGCACTTCCGTTTAAAACTGGTTCCTGGATGCTTCTGTTTGAGGTATGAAGCCGGGGGACCAAATGATGCATGCCTGTCGAAAAGTAGCATGATACCTATGAACAGCACTGCTTCGCAGTACCATCCAAAATGGAATACCAAGTTTTTTTGTTTTTTTCTGAGTTATGTCCATATTTCTAGTTTTTGCATAAAAACAAAGCCATTGACAACGACACTGAGGCTACTTGACTTTTTTCCAGACAAGTTTAAATAGACCTGTAGGTTCATTCTTTGAAAACCAGAGAACGTGTCACATACCACATTGAGGGATATCACAAAGCTCCCATCTGAGGCCAGGCACGTCCAGGTCCACGTAGCACCATGGTGACACTTCCTCCGCACCTGGGTTACGACAATAATTTTCTGCCCCTTCCAACTCACGATACACGTCAGGTTTGCGTTTGTGTTTCTGCGGTGTGTCCAGTTCCCACCGCTGACACGGTCTACCAGACCGGGTAACGTTGACTGTGCCATTGTACCATCGACCTCTGGCCTCGTAACATTGGGCTGGAAATAGTGAAATTAAAAGGGCATTAACAATTTGTATTTTCATGCATTTTTGTCTATCCTAATTGTATTAAAATCAAGTATTCATTCAGAAATATAATCTAACATCAAAGACATCTGGCACTAGAGACCTCCAGTGACAGTCAGGATTTGAAAAGGGCAGGGTGGTGAGAAGAGGCAGTTTTGATGCACATATAATGAGCCTTAATCGGGCACTTGCAAGGGTCCATGTTCAAATTTAATTGTGTATGTGTTGTAACTACTATCAATACTAATAATTTGTTATGAATACCTAAGCTGTTTTCTTTACTATAGTGTCAAATAATGTATATTCATTTTATACTTATTTCTGAAAGTTGACCCTGTCAAACAAAAGGGCACAGCAGGGTGTAGTTAAAGGCAGCAGATTGCCGGAAAAGGGCAGCAGGGAGCCCGAACCTGCCATTTAGGCCAAGCTGGAGGCACTGTACCTCCTTTCTTGACTTTATTGTATTTTTATAGAAGCTTAGCATAGCTATTTTATAAATATTGTGGGTTTTTTTGTCATAATAATATGAAATATCTTACTTAATCCAAATGAAAACATGCGAAATATGTTCATGAACAATCTGTGATATAACTTACTTATTTTACGCTATATATTTATTGTATATACACATATGGTGAATTTTTGGACAAAATCAGATAATGATTCTGCGAACTCATGTTTAGCAATCTTATTTGTTTCATTCCTAGATTGTTTAAAGTTAATTACAAAATAAACATAATCATTACTTTGTTATGGGGAACAGCTGCAGATTCAATTCTTATCATTTGATCTGAAACTTGTCGATAATACAGACACGAAATTACAAACACGCACACAGTAAGCGTAAAATTGTGCAGAAAATTTTCAGACAAATTTCAAACGCTACAAAGTCACTTATCTCACATGGAACATCAAGTTCCATAGTTTTTAAGTGATTGTTCAGAAAGCCACTTTGTACTGGAACAAATTTCTGCAATTTCAAAGCAACCATAACATTGGGCGCAATTTCTGCATCACTTAACATTAACCACAGCTTTGCCAATCTTCAGACAGGTGGAACACTATAGTGATAAGACAATTAAGAAATTTTACCCAAACTTCAAACCTTTTCTAAGCAAGACATGGAGTTATGTAGACCGATTGACAGATAAAAACTGTATTCAAAGGCTCCAGAAAACTGTTCTTAACTTATTTGATTTCCAAAATATATGATTTCTTCTCGAGAGAGCGAGGAATTTCACAGATATCACAATATCACAAATCAGGAGAAAAATTAATTCTAAATGGCGCCTAAAATTTGATTTGATTGGATTGGATCTGTCTAAATCCAATATTTTATTACAGCGATGAAAACTTTATGACTCACTTCATCTTATTTTTCATAGTAATCATTCATCCTTTGTTTGAATAGTCAGCACCCACAAGTAAAAAATGGTTCTATGTGAAGTTTATTAAAGAAGCAGTTAAAATCTTCACATTCACTCCTCGCAATATTCTTCTATGTTTCTCTGTCATCCAAATATGCCACGTATGTAATGATATTTTACTGTACAAATATCTTGCAAGAGGTATGAAACTTGTTACACATATGAGTAGTGTCATTTGAAAATTTGCACCAAGTTTCATGAAGGGCAATATAATTTTTATGGGAAGATTCAGAATTTGACGTTAGACGTAGCACATTTAGGTCGCTTAACTGAGAGAGGTAGAGGATTTCCATCCCCTTGCCGAAAAATAACTTAAAAATATAATCTCCAAACACATGTACGTACAGGTCCACCAAAGAAAATGTTTGCTTTTTTAGTTGATAATCGTGGGTTTTCATGTAATTCATGCAAATTTGTTCCACAATACTGTAATGATGTAAAAACTTTTTGTGTGATGCTTGCAGGGTTGTTAATATTTATAACCAAACTGACAGATTTCATGCAGCCTTGCAACTTCGGAACTTTTTGATAAATTATGACATCTGTAGTAAAAACAGCTGAGTCAGCAGTTTTCTAGAATAATTGTAATTACAATTAATTCTACAACTTTTCTTGAAGGTTAATTACCCAAAATACTCGTTTCCACTCCACTTTAATGAGTTCTTAAGTATATTCTGCAACATCCAATTTACTACAAACATTGGAGTGTGAAACTACAATTATATTTTCTGAATAATGATAAGGATCCTTCGTGTTTGTCAAAAAAAACTCCTTCCATTACAATAAAAATAAACAATTTATTTTTTTTGGCATAATTTTGCTCAAGAAAATATTGCCCTAGTAGTTACAAGCATAAGTGTTTACATAATTTTAATTTATTTTTAAGCCTTTTTTCAGTTAAAAACAGCATTAAAATTTTTGATGGGTCTCCTGACAATTCCAACAACATTGAGTGGGGAATCCGTGGTCTAGTGGTAACACACTTGACTGTCAATCCATGGGTCGCAAGTTCGATTCCCCGCCGCACCACTAAAAATACTAATTGTCTTATGGGAGGAACGTTGAATTGGGGCCCCATGTGACAGTGCTATACACTAGTGCATGTTAAAGAACCAGGGTAGCTCTAACCAGGGTTACATTCTATCTGTGCACTATGCTAAAAAACAACATAAAACGACTAACAATCTTATCGGAGCACTCGCCGAATGGGCAAGGCCTGAGTGGGAGTATAAATAAGCTTATACACCACCACAGCAATGATAACAAGACTATGACAATACCTCAAATATTTTCTTAGAAAACCAGGAAAGTCTTATTACCCTTATCTGAAGCATTAAAATATTCAATAAGATGTTTTAAGGCCCAATATTAAAAATCCAACTCCGGCATCTAGCAAATAACATTCAGATATTCATCATCATTGGTATGTTCTCTATTTTATTAATTCTCCCATCATATTATGATCAAGATGAGGTGAGCACACACACGCTTCTCACCAAGGCATCCCGGATTTAATTCCCAGTCGGGAACGGATGTCAGTTTTGTTTGTGGTCACAAAGCCGAACAAGTGGGTTTGACAACATTCATGCATAAAATCGTCCCAACACGAGTGATTAATGTGATGTTGTATTAACTTGTTTCCCGCAAAATATTTTTTATACTAAATAAAAAAAAAAATTATTACTGTAACATGAGGCTACGCTGACTCCAGACAACAACTGATTCCTATAAGTCTGCTTTGCTGCACAGGCGAGTCTTAGCTTGAATTGGTACCCATTGTATTCATAGTCAGGGTTGTCAATAAGAACCGGCCACCGGCCGAAATGGACGGTTCAAATGGAGTTTGGGCTGGTTCAAATTTGGAGGGGAAAACAATTGATCGCGAGTTTTTTTGGTAATAAATGTTCCTTACTGCTAATAAATGACTTTTCTGTTTCAGTCGGTTCAACAAAAACTTATTGACAGCCCTGCATAGTTCCGCAGTAATTTTATTAAATATATTGAAGTATAACCAACCTGTCACTTCTGTCTCATCTCGGTCAAACATCTTGGCCTCAGTGCACTTGCTGTCCCACTTTGAAGGGAGACGGTCACACATGGGCAGACGGGCGTCCGAGCTCGTGTACACAATGTTTGACCACTGCACATAACACAATAACTCCGATACTGCTTTGCAACTCTCTCTGAAATGGACGAAAAAGCAAACATTGATGTTAGTTGCAGGTTGGTTTAGAATAATTTATTTTTCAATTAAGAAAACAGCTGAAAAAGTTCACAAGAATCACTCAAGTCTGTTTCATGGGCAGAAACAAGTACTGTGGTCTTCATGAGGGGCCAAGATAATGTTCACCTGGTGTGGTATTGATGCCACAACCTCTGGGGTTAAAGAGGTAGACATCTATATCACTCTAGTTCACTTTCACTCTGACACCTATACCACTAGTACACTCTCAGCCTGGTTGGAATCAAATCCCCAACCTATCAGGAAAGAGGCCAAAACCTATAAACCCCTCAGGTGCACTCTCACTTTAGTTGGGAAGTACACATAAACTATCAGGTGAGAGGCGGACACCTATATACCAGTAGACCACTTTCACCCTGCTTGGGATCACACCCATGACCTCTGAGTCAAGAGTGGGACACCTATGCAATGAGAGGTGGTCACCTATACCACTAGTCCACTCTTACTCAGGTGGGGATCAAACCCATGACCTCTGGAATGATCTTACCCATGATCAGGTGGGAACCTATACCACTAGTTTACTCTAACTCAGGTCGGGATCAAACCCATGACCTCTGGAATGATCTTACCCATGATCAGGTGGGAACCTATACCACTAGTTTACTCTAACTCAGGTCGGGATCAAACCCATGACCTCTGGAATGATCTTACCCATGATCAGGTGGGAACCTATACCACTAGTTTACTCTAACTCAGGTCGGGATCAAACACATGACCTCTAGAATGATCTTACCCATGATCTGGTGGGAACCTATACCACTAGTTCACTCTCACCCTGCTTGGGATACCACCCATGACCTCTGGAATAATTTTACTCATGATCAGGTGGGAACCTATACCACTAGTTTACTCTAACTCAGGTCGGGATCAAACCCATGACCTCTGGAATGATCTTACCCATGATCTGGTGGGAACCTATACCACTAGTTTACTCTAACTCAGGTCGGGATCAAACCCATGACCTCTGGAATGATCTTACCCATGATCAGGTGGACACCTATACCACTAGTTTACTCTAACTCAGGTCGGGATCAAACCCATGACCTCTAGAATGATCTTACCCATGATCTGGTGGGAACCTATACCACTAGTTCACTCTGGCCTTGGTGGGAATCAAACCCATGACCTCTGTGGTGAGATGTGGACAACTATACCACTAGTCCACTTTGGCCTTGATTGGATCAAACCCATGACCTCTGGGGTGAGAGGCGGACACCTATACCACAAGTCCACTCTCACCTGGGTGGGAATCAAACCCATGACCTCTGTGGTGAGATGTGGACAACTATACCACTAGTCCACTTTGGCCTTGATTGGATCAAACCCATGACCTCTGGGGTGAGAGGCGGACAACTATACCACTAGTCCACTTTAGCCTTGATTGGATCAAACCCATGACCTCTGTGGTGAGATGTGGACAACTATACCACTAGTCCACTTTGGCCTTGATTGGATCAAACCCATGACCTGTGGGGTGAGAGGCGGACACCTATACCACAAGTCCACTCTCACCTGGGTGGGAATCAAACCCATGACCTCTGTGGTGAGATGTGGACAACTATACCACTAGTCCACTTTGGCCTTGATTGGATCAAACCCATGACCTCTGGGGTGAGAGGCGGACACCTTTTACCACAAGTCCACTCTCACCTGGGTGGGAATCAAACCCATGACCTCTGGGGTGCGAGGCGACACCTATACCACTAGTCTTCTCTCACCGAGGTGGGGATCAAACCCATGACCTCTGGGGTGAGAGGCAGACACCTATACCACTAGTCTTCTCCCACCGAGGTGGGGATCAAACCCATGACCTCTGGGGTGCGAGGCGGACACCTATACCACTAGTCCACTCTCACCTGGGTGGGAATCAAACCCATGACCTCTGGGGTGAGAGGCGGACACCTTAACCCATAGTCCACTCCCACCTGGGTGGGAATCAAACCCATGACCTCTGGGGTGAGAGGCGGACACCTTAACCCATAGTCCACTCCCACCGAGGTGGGGATCAAACCCATGACCTCTGGGGTGCGAGGCGGACACCTATACCACTAGTCCACTCTCACCTGGGTGGGAATCAAACCCATGACCTCTGGGGTGAGAGGCGGACACCTTAACCCATAGTCCACTCCCACCTTAATTATAGATTTAGAAATTATATGTTCTACAGGTCAAGTAGCTTTCTATAGGTCAAGTAGCTTCAATGTATCTTTTACATTTTATGAGCAAAAAAAGAAAAAATTATCTAGCTTGAAGGGTTTCACATGCCATTTCTAGAAAGTGCAGTGGCAGATCATTAATTAAATATTGATAAAATTCCATTACTTCACAGATTCCTTTGCACAGTTATTGAATATAACCTAAACATTTCATTGATAAATGCATTCCTCCACTCGCAGAATATGCAATAACACCGGAGAATGACAGAATTATCTTAACACATTTTGCAGTTATCTTGCAACAAAAATCAAGGTAAACTTTCTGCAAAATGTTCAAGTTCATGAAGTTCTTTATTTTTTTTACAAACTCTATAAAAAGATGGATATTTTTTTTTTAGAGATTTTATGACATAATATAACAAATTTTCATTGACATATCTGTCACTGGGGAAAAGAGGTGACATTTCCCATATTCACTCATATCTTTTTGTAAAATCCACTTTTTTTTGTATGATGAAAAAAAGAGTGGCATATCATTAGCAGTGTTAAACTAAGATACCAAAAGCTGGAACCCTTCAGCAAAGTTGATTTTTGCTCAAATATCATCTTTGAAAAACACAATTTTCATTAGCATTAATAACATTTTCACTTTGATGTTATCAATGTATTGTAAAAAGGCCAAAGTATCCCATATTTGTATAAGTCATGATGGCCTAGTGGTGAAAGCTTCGGATTTCTATTTTGTCTTGACTTTACCGGCTTCGCTTCGCACCCCACTAAAACCTAAATATTTTTTTCTTCAATTTCGATATCATAGAGTAAAATAATGATAAAAAGAAATGTTTTGTAACACAAAAAAATCTTGGAAATCCATAAAACATGGAAAATTCTCAAACTTGTATGGTGCAGAAACAAAATGCAAATCTGAAATACTGGCTCAGGTTTCATGACCTTGACCTTGACCTAATGTGTTTTACAAAATGTCCTTGAACATTGATGTGACCTTAAGTTGATAATCATTCTTCAAAAGGTGAACCAGTTATTATGCAGACAGAAAATGTAAGACTCAATATATAGTGTGACCTTGACCTTGAGTTTGACCTTGACCAAGCATATCTGCACATAAACTGAATCTATCCTTCAATAACAGTAGGATTTACCATCAATGAGCAGACATGAAGGTGTTTGGAAATAAAGGAGAAAAAAAGGGGATAAACAGAAACAAAGAGCATTCCCATCCCACTATGGTAGGTTAAAAAAGGGAACATCAAGAGGATGTCAATGCGCATCTATTGTTGTTTCACTTCAGTTGATAAAGGGGCATAAGTTGAGTTTTTTTTAAAGTCAGAGTTATGGGCCATGATACACTGCGTATTGTCAATGGAAACATACTTATGTACTTTTTTGTGTGAAAATTTTGAAAAAAAAGTTAGTTTTGATTAATATTAAATTTTATGTACATCGCAGCAAGCAGACAACAACACCATCACTAGCACTATACATTTTTTCCCCAAAAAAAGTCAGACAAGCTAAAAAAGGTTGTAAGTCATTTAGTCTTCATCATAACTGGCAATCAATTATTTGTCTTTATTAATTTTCTTATTTCACAGATTAAAATTTCTTACATTTAACCCATGTATCAAGAATTCTCATAATTCTTACACCCATCAAGGCTAAATAGTTGCCCATCTGTGGTATATCAGTGGGCATGTCATGATAATCAAATTCCTGGGGAATCCATGTTCCACTGATAAGCATGCTGGCTGAACAAGCTACTGTATATCATATGACATGGGGAGCAGTCAGATGAAACTCTCCACATAAATCAACCATACGAATCATTCAATCTTATTGCTTTATTTCGGATTATCATTAACAATTTTCAAATTTAGTTCCAACCTAATACCTTATCAAATATTTCTTGTTTAAAAATTAACATTATGATGTCGCTTATCACATTGTTAACTTTACCAAAGTTCTGATCAATTGGCATAATAAAGCTCTTTTTTGCCGTTTAAATAACGCTTACGAAAAATAATTATTTTTAGGCTTAAACTTTCAAAATTGGGTTCAAATTAAATCCGCTAATTGCTGTTTGGTATTAATGTCAATAAACTAAATATTTTTTAACAAAGTTTGAAAAAAAATATTGCCATATAATATCTAAGGACAAGTCCCTCTAAAAATTGGAAGCAGCTCTAAAATGTTTTTGGACTTTGTAAAATTACAACTTCAATCAACTACATGAAAACAATAGAACTTAAAAAGTTCTAAAACGAACTTAAAAAGTTCTGCCAAAGCTTGTCTGTTGCAGCTTTTTAGCAAAAGAGGGGCATAACCCAACAATTATCAAAGCCAGAGTTATTGCCCTTTCCACACATATGCCCATTATCTGTGGCAACCGGTGCGATAGTTTACATGGGAATATCTTGAACTTTTTTTTTCTACAAGGCTTGACTTTGTTTTAGTGGAACAATAGACATTCAAGCTTATGCTGGAATCACACAATCATGGAGCAAGCAGTCTTTATATTGTTGTGAAAGTGAGTAGACTGTTGTTCTTTGCCAGACACTTTCACCCAGGCATTATAGATGATAAGGTTGCTTAACTTCTTGGTCATTTATCTTTCCACATGTACCAGGCCTTCAGTAGAGCACCTGGTCTCTGACATAGTACAGACTTAAAGACATTAGGCCATGCAATTACCAAAATACAGTGCTTTACACCGAGCATGTTAAAGAACCAAGAGGTCTCTTCCCAAAAAGCTAGGGGACCGCACCCAGATCTCTTGTATCTCACTGTTTCTTCAAGTCTTCCAATGTCTGGATTTGACTGCAAATGGCTGTCACTTCTATCTCATATGTCACTTATGGCATTTAAACGCAAGTCATAGTGGCGTTAAGGCGAGGTCAAGTCAAAATGCAGCCAATGGGCGTGGGCAGACCATGATAAATTCACATAAACAATCAAACTACATTACTCCATGTTTCTTCCACAAAACCTTAGTATGGTTACTATGCTAGGTCAGATAAAAACAAACAGTCTAAAGAAACCTATAACCTTTCACTTGGACAATAGCTTGATCTCCTTCAAGCAGTTTTATCTGTGCTCAACAGATTGCTAAAGAAACATTTTTATTCATTTAATTATTTTATTATTATTTCATTATTAGTATAATTACAATCATTAATATTAACTTGATAAGTATTTTTATTTTTTACTATTTTTAATTGTATTTCATTAATTTATTATTATTATTATTATTATTATTATTATTATTATTATTATTATTATCAGAATTATTATTAATTCTATGATAACTATTATAATTTTTATTTGTAGTTATGAAACACAAGTCCTATTGATAACTGTGATTTATTACCCTATTATGCTATATTCTATGCCTCTATAAACTCTGGTGGTTTCAAGACATGAATTCTATTATTACCAATCAGACAAATACCTAATAACATTGACACAACAATATTTTTTTCTATTTTGAAAAAAGCTCAAGTGTGTTTTTTTATGGGATGAAAAACAAACATAACTTGCCCGATAATTGATATCAAACTGCACACAGAATATATTTGGTATGGCCTACTCAAGCCACACATGGCTCACTTATCAGCAATGGTTCATATGATATGGCTCTAATTCTTAGTCAATCATTTTCCCATAAACATATAAACTGATTTATAACATCATCCTTACTAAAGAGACCAAACGATACCCTTGATGGTGTAGTTACAAAACTATGCTCTTAATTATTGACATGATTTTTATCAGAACAACATTACTTTTATTAGGAACTTTTATCAGGTGGTCATTACTTTTATTGGGAACATCTTAACCATGGCCTTTAACATCTAAAACTGAAGCTCCATCCAGCCATAACAACAGCTGGTAATGATCAGATCGAAAGAGGTGATAGTTTTCAAAATAAAACATCAATGCAGTCAAGTTTGACATTATTATGATATATTCCCACAAAATGTTTGAATCACTAATGATAAAGTCCCACAAATCTGGTTACCTTTTATAAGTTCACTTAAAGACAAAATAAACACTGCATTTTTAAAATTTAAATCATTATCTACATTACAATAATAATTATAACAACTTCTGTGAAATTTTTAGACAACAATTAGGTTAGATTTTCAACGGGGAAAATATTTTAAAGTATAAGAGGCCCTTAATGGGTTGATGCCCAAAAAATAAAAAAATAAATTAATGCATTACAATGTTTAAATCATTTTACGTTAATGATCAAAACAAAAACAAAACATGTGATTTGTGCACAGTTCAAAACATAAAATAAGTAAGACTTTAAAATAGTTTTTTTTTAATAAATAGCTACATGGCCACAAATCAATTAATCAGTTAAAAAAAAAGCCAAAATATCGCTAATATTTTTTTCATCGGTACAAAAATGGTACACTTTTTTGTTTTGATAATTACAGTCAAATAAATTTAACTTAATAATGCATTTCAATTAAAAACTTTTTTAATCAACCTATATTATGCCACTTTAAGACAAAAAAATATTTCATTTAGACTTCATCATTCTTCATCGGTGAATTTTATGCAAAAGTTTTCTATAGGTTTTAAAAAGGATATAGTATTTGCCTTAAAACTGCACTCCCACAGATTGACAGTTTCGACACATTTCAAATTTTGGTCTCAGAATCAGCTGATTTTGGCATCAATATTTTAAGTGTAGTCATATAAGATAAGTAAGAAAAGAACAACTCTCATTTGTTTGAAAAACTGCCGAAAACTTTTTTCTTAAAGCGTTAAAAATGAAGATCAATTTTCCGGCGTATATATGAAAAACTATGGTCTGATTATTTGTCAGCAATGTTTTATCACTGGTTTCGAAACAATAACCCAAAAATTGGCTCATTCCAAGACAAAAATAAAAAGTTGTCAAAACAGCTAATCTGTAGGATAGCAGCTTCAAAAAAAGTTATCTGCAATCATATTTTAACAATGCACCGGGGTGAAATATCCAATATTCAAAAATCACAGACCATGATCAAAATAATGCTCTTATCTTCTTAAATAAAATTTAAAATAAAATCTATGGACCACATCAAAACAAAGTACTTAGTAGTAAATTACATAGTATGTGGTAAATGACATTTCACAAAAGACATATACAATAGTGTGATCGGTTAGACCATAGTGTATACATAAATAAAATACTAGGGCGAAATACAATTTGACAGAGTGACAATAGTATGTAAACAGATATTATTGATTTGTTTTGAGATACACAGAACTGTTAATTGTTTTTATGTCTGAGCATATGTATTAATTACATACTTAATTAACATTAAAGAGGTGTCATATAGCCACAAATGACAGCAAAAACTGATCATGTTTATCAATAATGACAAGCGATTTCTTTTTAAGTTTTTGTAAAACTACTCGCACATAAACGAAAAACAAAGGACTTGTTTCCAGGCCTCTGACAGAACTCTGCAATTACGTAGGAATGTTAGGTCGCAAAAGCAAAGGTCCTAAAAGAAAAGTTAATTATCCATGCAAGTATAGTGTCACATACATATCTTTGCACATAGAGCTTCTGAAGCACAGAGCTTCCCTTAGAGCTTTAAAGCATTGGATTTAGAATGGCACTCGATCATCTCCAAGCTCCGTGGGTTTGGGGTATTAGCTGGAGTTATGAAAGGGTGCACTACCATATCCTTTTTTCAGTAGCACCCTAAATCTGCCTTCATCGAGACCAGCATGGGCACCCTTCTGTCTTCATAGAATTAATTGCTCAAAACTGCGAAATATTTTTATTTATTCCACATCGGGTTCCTAATACAACAAAGATAATATTTTTCTTCAGCATCAATGCAAACGATACAAAAAAATATTTCCCGGATTCTACATTTTACTTTCATTACCTGCATATTGGCGTTGGAGTGGCGCTGTAGTCCGGGGTCACCAACTCGCCATACCCGGGTTCACAGGGCGGGAACATGTGATTACAGATGAGGTTCTCTGCGTGCCCATTACACCGCTCCTGCAGCATGGGCGTGGCCGACACTTTCATAATCTGGCCCAGAAGCTCGTGGGCGATACGCTCCTGGTGTTCGAACGCGTTGGGTTGGCTCCCGTTCAGGAAAACATATGAGGATCCCAAAGATTGCGAACATATTGTGCCATTGTACGGGACACACAAACCCACACTGCTGAAAAGAGAAAAGAGAATTATTAATTTTAAGATTTTTAAATAATGTAAAAAATCTAAACTAATATTAGAATGAAACAAAATAGACTGATTATTCTGATTATTTAGATGTTTGTTAACATTAACATCATTGTTAACTTTTTTTAAATGATATAATTTATGATGTGCTCATTATATTTAAATAAGCACAGCTAAAAAAAAATTTTCTCAAAATTGTAGATCCCTTATGTGTCAATGAAACTTCCATGTAGTAACAATTTGGAAGTATACAAAGATGTAGTCTAAAATATAATAGATTTTCAATATGGGATTTTTCTAAGGAAGGATTTGACATATCATAAAATAGTATGTCCAGGTACAATTATTTGGACTGACAAAGACGATGTTAACAAGTTCCAATGTTTAGCAACAAAAATATTTCCAGATATTTTTTGTGGCCATATATAAATTTTATAAAAGACATATCACTTATCAGCAGTTACTGGAATTTAAATGTTTACAATAATATAAAATGCCTAAGACCAACTTAGATAGATTCGTGGTGCATCAATTATTAATTTCGTGAGGAAAATTTTCCAATCCAATTTTTACCCCCACTGGAATATCTGTCAGTTTCTCAATATACCATGATTATCTTCAGCAGCAGGGAGCGTAGAGAGTGCTAGACCCAGGACTGTCATTTTTTATCATACCAAAATCTAAACAGTGGTAATTCAAGAGCTCGAAAATCCCTGCTAAAATACACAAAATTCAAATAAAGAATCTTTTTTAAAAACTCCAGACTTTTGAAATCTTTATCAGATTTCATAACATAAGAATAATGGCAATAACAGCCAAAATGTTCTTGCAAATGAATTTCTTCAATGAAAACTTCAAGTAATATAATCACATTCTTATCATTTATCAACCTAGGGCTGCTTTTTGTGACTTTTCCTGGACCTCAAATCATATACAAATGGAGTTAATTAGAGGGAAATGTGAAAAACATTTCCTGTGAACCAAGATAAGACTAGTTAACATTCATTCATACTCAGATGGGATCATTCCTCATGTAAAATCAAGGACACAGTCTACTGCAGACTGGTACTTTTAGTTTCACTTTCAGATGCTATCATTTTGACATATAGATACAGGTGACAGTCAGATTGTTATCAGAGAGGAAAAATGGCTGCCTTCAATCTTTGGGACTCTCCTGAGTTGTGCCATTTCTAACCAATATTGACATTCACATGATCACCCATGTCCATGGACATAAATCATATCTTCCAGAAAACCATCCTGAATGGCCTGAGTCACATAATTACAACAATGCAAAAGCAATACTATGGCAAAAGAGGCAGACCACAAGTCCCTAGAATATTGGCTTATTGCAGTGGAAGTATAAGTGAGAGATTTCCCCTGTGTTTTCTATCATAGTACTTGATGCAGGCCATGTTTGTGAGATGGAAATCAGTCTAATAATGCTTGTAGTAAAAAGAACATCCTTACTGCATTTAACCATGAAACAATTGCTTGAAAAAACAACAAAAGTCTGACATATCTTTATCGACTCAGTCATCGACTGCTTCAGTTGCCCCCTTGCCCCCGTAGGCATTTTCGATAAAGGCGATACGGAAACACCCTGATTGCATGGCCATTGTTTAAAATATGCTGCCAAAATTTGAACAAAACAGATTTCCAATACAATCAGCGGAGTGCACATGACTAAACTTCCAAATATGGAATTGCTTCAACCCAAATGTACATTGCTTAAGCTGTTACGTAGCTCTCAAGCACTTTAAGAACAAATCCTATGTAACAGATCATTTCAAGCGAGCCATTCTTTTAACTCTTTATATATGGCTAGAATTTTGCTGCCTTGTGGAGTGTTCTTTGGCAATGTTCCAAAGATAATCTGCAATTAAACTGAACTGTACCTACCATGTGGATTTAAGGAGGCGGGGCATTTTACCTTGTTTTATTTTCAATGATAGTGCTTTAAGTGTTTTTTTTTTGTCCTAATAATATTGACCTGCATTGCATTGCCCACCATTTTTTTACAATGGTGAAAGGACTTGTTCGAACTGAATTTTCCACAGAAGGAGGTCTGGTCAAAATAATTATATTAACATTCATGATCAACGATATAAGTATATATTTGAGGGTCATATTTAAAAGTATTTTTCATGACACTTTTTTTATAATCTTAATTTCCAGATGTCTATTTTGTCTAACAAATATTTTGCTTTTTTCAATTCAATGTTGAAGAACTTTAGACCTACAATATTTGGACGTATAAACAAATTTTGGCATAAAAACATATGTTACTTATAGTGGAATGTTTTATTATGAAAATATGTCATGACCTCATAACTCGACTCCATCAATCGGACTGGCGTTTGTATACATTCTTACGAACCCAACATAAACACTGATTAACTTGTGTATACTTCACTGGGCACCTTTTATTTATAAAAAAAAACGTCTTTGGTGTTAAACAAGTCGGCACATATTCATGAAACCTTTTATATTGACAAAAATATTTGTGGTTTTCAATCTTTCTTATCAATTCAAATGTAATTTTATTTGCCTTAAGTATACCGAAATTCCTTAAACTCAAAACACCAAAACTACCTTGTATGCTATTACTCACTCTACAAAACAAAAATGATGTCACTGTTCATCTGATTTTAGATTTATCAACGAAAGTACGAAAATTATAAAGATCAATACAAACTATTCATTTGTTAAGGCATTTAAAACTTATTCATTAGGTTTTTGGACGCTTGAAAATATAATGAAAACCTTTCTTTTAAACAAAATTTCACAAATATTTAAATCTCGCCCATGAGGGTCTTTTAAATTCAGCATCCTATCCCGACATTTCATCGGTGCTAGATGATATCAGAGGAACATTGTAAATTGTTATTGTAACTTTTTTGCCTAATCTCTTCAGAGACAGACACAAAATAAATTGTACTTCCGCAAATTAGCAAGTGGAAATTCTAATCACAGCTGCAACAATCTAAAAAAGCATTTTAATCAGATGAATCAAAGATTTCAATCAAACTTATGCAGTGTTTTATTGAGAGCTTCCTGTTTTACAGAATTCTGTAAAATTAAGTTTTTTGGACACTGCATTTATTTTTTTTCTTGAAATTTGGCATGGAAAGTAGCCCGTTTAACAAGGTGATTCGTCCTGCTGAGTGGAAATTAATATTTTTACTTAGAAATAGCCAAGCTCGCTAAAAGCAGCATAATTCTTTCTAAAGGTTCAATGTCATCAGACTAGGTAGATAGTGTTTATTTTTGGTCTTCTCAACAATAAGCTGGCAAACCGCACACAGCCAGACTTTAAATAATCATTTAGAAGAACAAGAATAAATGCTTACTGTTTTAGTGTTCAGCACAAACTGTTTTTCGAAAGCCTTTATTATGTTACTAGCCAGTGCGTATGCAGGAGCTTCATAGTTAACCAATAAATGACTAAATTGAAATTTCGTGGGGTCTTTTGTTACTAAAAGGAAATTTGGCAGTTGTAATCTGCTAAATGGATTTTGGGTTGTGTTGGCTCCTGAAATTATTAGAAGTGAATCTGTCCAGAATTTCCATTGGCTGAGCTTGTTAGAGCTCTTTTAAATGATTAAATGAGAATCTGTCCAGCAATTCCATTGGCTGAGCTTGCCATAGCTCTTTTAGATGATAAAATGTAAATCTGTCCAGTGATTCCATTGGCTGAGCTAGCCGTCTGAACACTAAACACATTCAATATCACAATACATACTAGTTTATAAATGTTTGAAGTTTTCGAAAAATTGGACAAATGAATTTAATGTTTATTTGGAGCTTCGAGATTATCTTCTGTAATCCTAGCCAGCCGTAAAATATTTTATTGTTCCGCAAATGAATAATAAATAAGTAATAAAAATCACAAGAATGTTAGTTAAAATTCAAATATTTAAAATGATTTGAAACAAAGGCTTTTGTTTCAATAAAACAACTGTCTTTAAATCCTCCCATTATTTCTTTTTTCTCACAGTGCAGCTCTGTATTTTTCTGCCTTTGTTTGGAACCGCCTCTTGTAGAATATCTAATCAAGAAAATTTAGAGGCTTTTGAAGACAATAATCAAATGAGACAATATTTCAAATCGTCAACTCTGACAATGAAATTGCGAGATGCAAATTAAATTATCTCATTCGTCCACAACAAAACTCATGGCCACTCAAGTTTCGTCATCCCCTAATGAAGGAAAATAAAAAATTGATCCGTCTCATTCATACTGCAGAGGCATAATATGGAGCATGGATTGGGCAATGTTATACAGTAGTGACGAGCATGAATTGGGTAGTGTTAAACAGTCGACAAACATGAATTGGGCAATGTAATACAGTAGTGACGAGCATGAATTGGGTAGTGTTAAACAGTCGACAAACATGAATTGGGCAATGTTATACAGTAGTGACGAGCATGAATTGGGTAGTGTTAAACAGTCGACAAACATGAATTGGGCAATGTTATACAGTAGTGACGAGCATGAATTGGGTAGTGTTAAACAGTCGACAAACATGAATTGGGCAATGTAATACAGTAGTGACGAGCATGAATTGGGTAGTGTTAAACAGTCGACAAACATGAATTAGGCAATGTAATACAGTACTGACGAGCATGAATTGGGAAGTGTTAAACAGTCGACAAACATGAATTGGGCAATGTAATACAGTACTGAAGAGCATGAATTGGGCAATAGAATATAGTAGACAAGAATGAATTGGGCAATGTTATACAGCAGATGAGCATGAAATTGGCAATTAATACAATACTGACAAGCAGTACAGTAGATAAGAATGAATTGGGCAATGTTATAAAAGTTAGCCAAGCATGAATTGGCAATGTTATCAAGTGGACGTGCATGAATTGGGCAATGTTGTACAGCTGAAGAGCATGAATTGGGCAATGTTGTACAGAAAACAAGCATGAATTGGGCAATATTGTACAGCTGAAAAGCATGAATTGGGCAATGTTATCCAGTAGACGAGCATGAATTCGGCAATGTTGTACAGAAGATGAGCATGAATTGGGCAATGTTATACAGAAGATGAGCATGAATTGGGCAATGTTGAACAGAAGACGAGCATGAATTGGGCAATATTGTACAGCTGAAAAGCATGAATTGGGCAATGTTATCCAGTAGACGAGCATGAATTCGGCAATGTTGTAAAGAAGATGAGCATGAATTGGGCAATGTTATACAGAAGATGAGCATGAATTGGGCAATGTTGAACAGAAGACGAGCATGAATTGGGCAATATTGTACAGCTGAAAAGCATGAATTGGGCAATGTTATCCAGTAGACGAGCATGAATTCGGCAATGTTGTACAGAAGATGAGCATGAATTGGGCAATGTTATACAGAAGATGAGCATGAATTGGGCAATGTTGTACAGAAGACGAGCATGAATTGGGCAATATTGTACAGCTGAAAAGCATGAATTGGGCAATGTTATTCAGTAGACGAGCATGAATTCGGCAATGTTGTACAGCTGAAGAGCATGAATTCGGCAATGTTATACAGTAGACGAGCATGAATTGGGCAATGTTGTACAGCTGAAGAGCATGAATTGGGCAATGTTATACAGAAGACGAGCATGAATTGGGCAATGTCACACAGCAGACAAACATAAATTGGGCAATGTCATACAGCAGACAAACATAAATTGGGCAATGTCATAAAGCAGACGAACATGAATTGGTCAATGTCACAGTAGAATTATTTTTTTATGAAACATTATACAGCAGACATGTCCCTATAAAGAGACAAAGATGATGGTGCCACTACATGTTTTGGACATAGCAGCCACAGCCCTCTACACAGTCAAAGTTCAATGACTTTGAAATTCTAATATGAATTCTAACTTAACAATCATGGATGCATGATCAAATAGAATTATATATATATAATAAAAACAGTTTTTAACTACGTCAGCATTCGTATGTGATGAAAAGTTTATTTTCCTGAAGAAAGATTTTCAATAAATGTTTGACAGACTCAGAGAAATGTTTCTGAATGGATTGCAACAGGAGGCAAGCCATTTATGAATATCAATCACCACTGATTGACAGTGAATACTAATGTCCTATTGAATATTACGCCCACGAAATACTTTTTTCACACTAAAGTACATTACAAGCTATGAAATAGCTATACTTATAGAGTATGCATGCACTAAAATGAATAATGTATAAATTGTTGTTGTTTTCATGAAATATCCCCTTTTAGCTATTTTAAAATGATCACAAGAATATTCATATAAGTTTCATTATAAAACTGATTTAGGTATTGTTTATTTCTGAAAAATTGATCTGACCAAGAGAGCTAAAAGTTTTTTTCAGAAACAACTCAGGTTACAGAAAGTCCAGGGTGTCGTTCCAATTCAGGATTTTAGAATAACTCCAATAATCTTAAATCTGAATAAATATCACAAATTATTCATAATTACTTATTATTTATTTCCTCAACTTAGGGCTCATCTTTGATAAGTTAATTACATTCACACAAACAAGTATGTGTAAAATAAAACTATGGCACTAAGATAATTTCATTTTACGACTAAAGTCAGTTACATTCAAACAAAGATGAAATTAACAAAACTATGGCACTAAGATAATTTCATTTTACAACTAAAGTCAGTTACATTCAAACAAAGATGAAATTAACAAAACTATGGCACTAAGATAATTTCATTTTACAACTAAAGTCAGTTACATTCAAACAAAGATGAAATTAACAAAACTATGGCACTAAGATAATTTCATTTTACAACTAAAGTCAGTTACATTCAAACAAAGATGAAATTAACAAAACTATGGCACTAAGATAATTTCATTTTACAACTAAAGTCAGTTACATTCAAACAAAGATGAAATTAACAAAACTATGGCACTAAGATAATTTCATTTTACGACTAAAGTCAGTTACATTCAAACAAAGATGAAATTAACAAAACTATGGCACTAAGATAATTTCATTTTACAACTAAAGTCAGTTACATTCAAACAAAGATGAAATTAACAAAACTATGGCACTAAGATAATTTCAATTTACAACTTAAGTCAACTAAGATGTTGATTGAAACATGCCAGCCCCAGAGGTTTAATTGAAAATCAAGCAAAACAACATTAGCAATAAAATACATACATTCTTTTATTTCATCATTATAAATCATAATATATAAAAAAATTTAACCCTTTGTGTTCATTTTATCAATCTTAGTAGTGTGAGCTTGTCATGGGAAAGAAAACAGCCAGATAGGGCTTATCAGTACAGCTTCTGTATCCACTTGTACACAATCTAGAAGCATAACCTCATTATATGTAATTCTATCATCAAATCTTGCAATCTATTTTGAATTAATGTATTTTAAGGCGCTTTCATTTGCAGACATCAGACTATCACGAAATGCTTTTGACATATCCATACTCACTTAATATTGCATTTAAACTGACAAGTAAAAACATTAAACATTTTAAATTAAGAAAGATGTACAATTTTTGCCATCAATTTAAATTACTTGCTTTCTTGTGATACCTCTGCAATGATGCCAGAACTAAAGCAATCTTTCTGAAACTTATGCACAGTTTATAGCTATTTTTTATTCAAATAGAGAGCTGTAAGATTTTCTTTTATATTTTTCAAAGAATTGAGATAAAACAATTGAGTTTTTTCATCATAACAGTGTTGGTAACTTGGTATTTTTAATTGTATGTTCATAATGATTATAATCATGTTTGTAGCAAGTCCAACCATTCAGCATCCTAAACAAGGCTACGTTTACATGAAACTTGGTACATTATTATTAAAAGCTAATGCATAAAGATTTTAAGCATGTAATTGCAATTCCAACCATTTGGCAGCCCATACATGGATATACCTTTACATGGTACATTATTACATGTTCATAATGATTTTATGCATGTTTGTAGTAGGTCCAACCATTTGGCAAACTATACAAGGATCCATTAACATGAAACTTGGTACATTATTATCTGTTATTTAGTTACATATATGCTTTTTGTTATATTCGATTTGCATTGTAACATGTATTATGGGCTGGAGGCCTTTCATTTAATAAATTTTCGTTCGTTCGTTCATAATGATTTTAAGCATGTTTTGCAGCAAGTCCAATAATTCTGGCCAATACACTTGCTCAGAGCTTTACCCTTTGGTCATCTGCGAAACACAGACAATCACATCAGGCATTTGTAGTAAGGCAAATTTAAGGTGAAATTATTTATGTATTTTTTTTAATGCATAATTCTTCATTTTGCTAAAATTGCTAATTGTTTAATATTGCAGTTGTTGTTGTTGTTGTTGTTTTTATGTATCAAAAGACATCTTGAAACTATTTCAAAAGTATTCTGCAATTTCAGTTTTAATCTCTTGTGTTTGGTTAAAGAAATTAGGTTCTTTTGGAGTGTGATAATATGGATTGAGTGTTGGCTCCTGAAATTATTAGAAGTGAATCTGTCCAGAATTTCCATTGGCTGAGCTTGTTAGAGCTCTTTTAAATGATTAAATGAGAATCTGTCCAGCAATTCCATTGGCTGAGCTTGCCATAGCTCTTTTAGATGATAAAATGTAAATCTGTCCAGTGATTCCATTGGCTGAGCAAGCCGTCTGAACACTAAACACATTCAATATCACAATACATACTAGTTTATAAATGTTTGAAGTTTTCGAAAAATTGGACAAATGAATTTAATGTTTATTTGGAGCTTCGAGATTATCTTCTGTAATCCTAGCCAGCCGTAAAATATTTTATTGTTCCGCAAATGAATAATAAATAAGTAATAAAAATCACAAGAATGTTAGTTAAAATTCAAATATTTAAAATGATTTGAAACAAAGGCTTTTGTTTCAATAAAACAACTGTCTTTAAATCCTCCCATTATTTCTTTTTTCTCACAGTGCAGCTCTGTATTTTTCTGCCTTTGTTTGGAACCGCCTCTTGTAGAATATCTAATCAAGAAAATTTAGAGGCTTTTGAAGACAATAATCAAATGAGACAATATTTCAAATCGTCAACTCTGACAATGAAATTGCGAGATGCAAATTAAATTATCTCATTCGTCCACAACAAAACTCATGGCCACTCAAGTTTCGTCATCCCCTAATGAAGGAAAATAAAAAATTGATCTGTCTCATTCATACTGCAGAGGCATAATATGGAGCATGGATTGGGCAATGTTATACAGTAGTGACGAGCATGAATTGGGTAGTGTTAAACAGTCGACAAACATGAATTGGGCAATGTAATACAGTAGTGACGAGCATGAATTGGGTAGTGTTAAACAGTCGACAAACATGAATTGGGCAATGTTATACAGTAGTGACGAGCATGAATTGGGTAGTGTTAAACAGTCAACAAACATGAATTGGGCAATGTTATACAGTAGTGACGAGCATGAATTGGGTAGTGTTAAACAGTCGACAAACATGAATTGGGCAATGTAATACAGTAGTGACGAGCATGAATTGGGTAGTGTTAAACAGTCGACAAACATGAATTAGGCAATGTAATACAGTACTGACGAGCATGAATTGGGAAGTGTTAAACAGTCGACAAACATGAATTGGGCAATGTAATACAGTACTGAAGAGCATGAATTGGGCAATAGAATATAGTAGACAAGAATGAATTGGGCAATGTTATACAGCAGATGAGCATGAAATTGGCAATTAATACAATACTGACAAGCAGTACAGTAGATAAGAATGAATTGGGCAATGTTATAAAAGTTAGCCAAGCATGAATTGGCAATGTTATCAAGTGGACGTGCATGAATTGGGCAATGTTGTACAGCTGAAGAGCATGAATTGGGCAATGTTGTACAGAAAACAAGCATGAATTGGGCAATATTGTACAGCTGAAAAGCATGAATTGGGCAATGTTATCCAGTAGACGAGCATGAATTCGGCAATGTTGTACAGAAGATGAGCATGAATTGGGCAATGTTATACAGAAGATGAGCATGAATTGGGCAATGTTGAACAGAAGACGAGCATGAATTGGGCAATATTGTACAGCTGAAAAGCATGAATTGGGCAATGTTATCCAGTAGACGAGCATGAATTCGGCAATGTTGTAAAGAAGATGAGCATGAATTGGGCAATGTTATACAGAAGATGAGCATGAATTGGGCAATGTTGAACAGAAGACGAGCATGAATTGGGCAATATTGTACAGCTGAAAAGCATGAATTGGGCAATGTTAT
Source organism: Mya arenaria (assembly GCF_026914265.1). NCBI lineage: Eukaryota > Metazoa > Mollusca > Bivalvia > Myida > Myidae > Mya > Mya arenaria. Next base: position 56,654,636 of record NC_069134.1, on the reverse strand, counting down.
CCAGTAGACGAGCATGAATTCGGCAATGTTGTACAGAAGATGAGCATGAATTGGGCAATGTTATACAGAAGATGAGCATGAATTGGGCAATGTTGTACAGAAGACGAGCATGAATTGGGCAATATTGTACAGCTGAAAAGCATGAATTGGGCAATGTTATTCAGTAGACGAGCATGAATTCGGCAATGTTGTACAGCTGAAGAGCATGAATTGGGCAATGTTATCCAGTAGACGAGCATGAATTCGGCAATGTTGTACAGAAGACGAGCATGAATTGGGCAATGTTATACAGAAGACGAGCATGAATTGGGCAATGTCACACAGCAGACAAACATAAATTGGGCAATGTCATACAGCAGACAAACATAAATTGGGCAATGTCATAAAGCAGACGAACATGAATTGGTCAATGTCACAGTAGAATTATTTTTTTATGAAACATTATACAGCAGACATGTCCCTATAAAGAGACAAAGATGATGGTGCCACTACATGTTTTGGACATAGCAGCCACAGCCCTCTACACAGTCAAAGTTCAATGACTTTGAAATTCTAATATGAATTCTAACTTAACAATCATGGATGCATGATCAAATAGAATTATATATATATAATAAAAACAGTTTTTAACTACGTCAGCATTCGTATGTGATGAAAAGTTTATTTTCCTGAAGAAAGATTTTCAATAAATGTTTGACAGACTCAGAGAAATGTTTCTGAATGGATTGCAACAGGAGGCAAGCCATTTATGAATATCAATCACCACTGATTGACAGTGAATACTAATGTCCTATTGAATATTACGCCCACGAAATACTTTTTTCACACTAAAGTACATTACAAGCTATGAAATAGCTATACTTATAGAGTATGCATGCACTAAAATGAATAATGTATAAATTGTTGTTGTTTTCATGAAATATCCCCTTTTAGCTATTTTAAAATGATCACAAGAATATTCATATAAGTTTCATTATAAAACTGATTTAGGTATTGTTTATTTCTGAAAAATTGATCTGACCAAGAGAGCTAAAAGTTTTTTTCAGAAACAACTCAGGTTACAGAAAGTCCAGGGTGTCGTTCCAATTCAGGATTTTAGAATAACTCCAATAATCTTAAATCTGAATAAATATCACAAATTATTCATAATTACTTATTATTTATTTCCTCAACTTAGGGCTCATCTTTGATAAGTTAATTACATTCACACAAACAAGTATGTGTAAAATAAAACTATGGCACTAAGATAATTTCATTTTACGACTAAAGTCAGTTACATTCAAACAAAGATGAAATTAACAAAACTATGGCACTAAGATAATTTCATTTTACAACTAAAGTCAGTTACATTCAAACAAAGATGAAATTAACAAAACTATGGCACTAAGATAATTTCATTTTACAACTAAAGTCAGTTACATTCAAACAAAGATGAAATTAACAAAACTATGGCACTAAGATAATTTCATTTTACAACTAAAGTCAGTTACATTCAAACAAAGATGAAATTAACAAAACTATGGCACTAAGATAATTTCATTTTACAACTAAAGTCAGTTACATTCAAACAAAGATGAAATTAACAAAACTATGGCACTAAGATAATTTCATTTTACGACTAAAGTCAGTTACATTCAAACAAAGATGAAATTAACAAAACTATGGCACTAAGATAATTTCATTTTACAACTAAAGTCAGTTACATTCAAACAAAGATGAAATTAACAAAACTATGGCACTAAGATAATTTCAATTTACAACTTAAGTCAACTAAGATGTTGATTGAAACATGCCAGCCCCAGAGGTTTAATTGAAAATCAAGCAAAACAACATTAGCAATAAAATACATACATTCTTTTATTTCATCATTATAAATCATAATATATAAAAAAAATTAACCCTTTGTGTTCATTTTATCAATCTTAGTAGTGTGAGCTTGTCATGGGAAAGAAAACAGCCAGATAGGGCTTATCAGTACAGCTTCTGTATCCACTTGTACACAATCTAGAAGCATAACCTCATTATATGTAATTCTATCATCAAATCTTGCAATCTATTTTGAATTAATGTATTTTAAGGCGCTTTCATTTGCAGACATCAGACTATCACGAAATGCTTTTGACATATCCATACTCACTTAATATTGCATTTAAACTGACAAGTAAAAACATTAAACATTTTAAATTAAGAAAGATGTACAATTTTTGCCATCAATTTAAATTACTTGCTTTCTTGTGATACCTCTGCAATGATGCCAGAACTAAAGCAATCTTTCTGAAACTTATGCACAGTTTATAGCTATTTTTTATTCAAATAGAGAGCTGTAAGATTTTCTTTTATATTTTTCAAAGAATTGAGATAAAACAATTGAGTTTTTTCATCATAACAGTGTTGGTAACTTGGTATTTTTAATTGTATGTTCATAATGATTATAATCATGTTTGTAGCAAGTCCAACCATTCAGCATCCTAAACAAGGCTACGTTTACATGAAACTTGGTACATTATTATTAAAAGCTAATGCATAAAGATTTTAAGCATGTAATTGCAATTCCAACCATTTGGCAGCCCATACATGGATATACCTTTACATGGTACATTATTACATGTTCATAATGATTTTATGCATGTTTGTAGTAGGTCCAACCATTTGGCAAACTATACAAGGATCCATTAACATGAAACTTGGTACATTATTATCTGTTATTTAGTTACATATATGCTTTTTGTTATATTCGATTTGCATTGTAACATGTATTATGGGCTGGAGGCCTTTCATTTAATAAATTTTCGTTCGTTCGTTCATAATGATTTTAAGCATGTTTTGCAGCAAGTCCAATAATTCTGGCCAATACACTTGCTCAGAGCTTTACCCTTTGGTCATCTGCGAAACACAGACAATCACATCAGGCATTTGTAGTAAGGCAAATTTAAGGTGAAATTATTTATGTATTTTTTTTAATGCATAATTCTTCATTTTGCTAAAATTGCTAATTGTTTAATATTGCAGTTGTTGTTGTTGTTGTTGTTTTTATGTATCAAAAGACATCTTGAAACTATTTCAAAAGTATTCTGCAATTTCAGTTTTAATCTCTTGTGTTTGGTTAAAGAAATTAGGTTCTTTTGGAGTGTGATAATATGGATTGAGTCTGGACTATTGTTGTTTTTGCAATTGTTTAATCTTGTTTTGGCTTACTGTTTATTCAGTAATTTTAGCACATTTCTTTGTATGGTGCAGTGAGCCACCTGACACCTAGACATCAAAGTTTTTAGAGTAATTAACAAGTCTTACTCTCTTTTCTTATTTGCATAATTATATTATAAGTTTTAATTGGCCATAGGGCCCTTTCCTTTTTTGTTAAAGGTATTTTAATTGGTTGAACTTAATATGTTCCCTCCTACCATTTTATCATTGGGTGAGGACATTTTTGTAAATAGGTACTTATAAAGAATTTTAGAAGAAAAAGAAAAAGGACTTTTCGGGATTTTTGACTTTCAACTCAGAGATAACAAATAACAAGTAACATTAATCCAATTGTAAATTCAGTGTAAAGGTTTGTTTCATGTACAGTTATATATGAAATTCAGTAATTTTTGACTTTCAATTAGGAAACACCGGAATTCTTCTAAGTGGCATAACCGTAGCCACAGTGGCATAACCAGAGACTTCTAAATAGTCCAGCCACATATGAAGATTTCATATATAACTGTACATGAAACAAACCTTTACACTGAATTTACAATTGGATTAATGTTACTTGTTATTTGTTATCTCTGAGTTGAAAGGAACATTATACACAAATAAACGAACAGAAAACTTGAACAAGTCTCTGTGTTGAAACTACAGCAGCCAAACAGAATCACTCTAAGGCTGACCAACGGTGTCTGTTAGCAGGGACTAAGAGCAAGGAGGCACAGGGGCTCTACTGAGTTAATTCCCCAATTATTCGGAGTACCCCCTGTGACCGCGTTAGCGGGCTTGCGCCCAAGTCTTAGCGAAAGACTGCGCATCAGGAATGCAACCCCCCCCCCCCAAGGAACCTGACGCCACTTCAGCCCTGTGACACATTCTGCTAGCAGATCCTTCGTTTAATTTGTAGCTAGGATAACCAACTTATTTTTTGTAACATGCCAATCATCTTGCAGCACTTGCTGTACAAAAAAATGATTTTTTTGCTTTTCTTGTAAACTATATTGAGTGCAGATATTTACTTGATCAAGTATAAATGTATGACACGATAATTAGCTTTCTTTACAAGCAAAGAAACACTCTAACGCAAATTATGTCAATACCTTTAACATAATAACTTCAGTGTTTTTCACTTTTAAGTGACATTGATTGATTGAGGTAAAAAATTAAAAAGAACAGCTGACAAGAGTGCCGAGGAGTAAATTTAATATGTCAACGATTGTCTGTTGATTTTCAGTCAATAAAGGAGTATAACTTGGAAATAATTTATGCATGAGTTGCTGGCCTTACTTTATATGTGCGTATTGTCCCTTGCAACATAATTATGTACCAAGTTTAATTTGAATTTCCTGAAGGGTTTTATAGTTATTGCTTAGGTTAATGTTTTTGCACATCAATGCTGCTTAATTCAACCCAACAACGACAAGAAAACAACAACAGGGTTATGAATATGACAATACCTCAACTTTCAATGATTTGAATAACAAACAAGCCATTAATATCAAGTTAATAACTCCATTTATCTTTTGTAAAAAAAATATGCATATTTAAATGACTAGTTAAACAAACAAACAAAGAATCATGTGGCGTTAACCGGAGCTTTATAACAATTAAACTAAACTTGTAACTGTTCCAAAAACTGATGGAAGCGAGCAAAAATACATGCATCAAAATAAACAACTCCTTTATTTTTTCATGCAGCTTGAAAAACACGCAGTGACTGAACAGCACACTGCCCAGAAAACATTCTTGATGTTCAGCACTCACAACTGACCCCAAATGGCGGGGAAACATTTGGTCATCTAAATACAATTAAGAATCTTAATTCAACCTAAAGCCAACTTCTCAAAATCTTCAGCAAATACTACAGTATATTTAAACCAAGAGCACCAAAATTCTTCATTTTTTTCAGTTGAACAAATCCTTTTTTTCAGTTTTTTCAGTTGACCGTTTTTTTCAGTTCTTTTTCAGTTGACCAAGGGGTAATAAATAAAATAAATTTAGCCTGAGTCATGGAACTTGGTATACATGTGGACATTATCATTGCGAACAAATGCAATAAGCTCCATGGGGCCACACGCATATAATCAACGTACATATGATAAAATACAATAAGTACGATCAAGGAATTCAGTCAAACATAATATATAAGTGTTAAAAAAGTGGCACAAAAGAAATCAAACGTTTTGCTTGAAAAATCAAACTTAATTTATCTGAACTGACAATTGCAATTACGTCTCTTGAAATAGATGTTCTTAATGGCCCTGTTGAACATGGAATTATTATCTTCATAGGTGGCTCACTTGAAAGTTTTTTGCACGACAATGACAATTACGCGTAATGCTATCATGTGCTTAATACCTTTTTTCATGAAAACAGAAAAGCCTAAAAGAATGGTATATAACTTGAAAGCTTGTTTTAAAAAAAATAACTAAGATCTTTGTACCTTTGCAAGAGCTGTCACCGATTTAATAAACACAGACTACCCCCCAACGTTGTGAAAATACAAATCACACTGGAAATATAAAACTTACTTAGTAAATATTATGAAACAATAATATCTTTCGAAACGAAAACATAAGTATGATATGGTAATTTGTAAGGTAATATAATATTCATACACTTAGTTTATAATAAGAAATATCTTCAAATAAACAGGACTTTCACTGTAGTTCATGTTGACAAGACACTTCATTAACATTAAGATAAGCTTTTTTCAAGAGCTAAATGAAACTTGGGGGTAAGAAAATCATTAGCCTTGGCATCTACAGCAGACGAAAAACCTTTAAAAAACTCCATGTTTGGGTAATATTAATACAACTGCATGACAAATCAGTTTTACACATTAAAAAATAAACTTTCAAAGTGCACTATCATCGTAAGTAAAAGCATATTATGTACATAGGTATTTAACTGGGCTATCAAAGTTTCATTTCACTGAGTGAAGGACTTATCATGATATAAACGGTAAAAAAAAAAAAAAAAAAAAGCGGTCTAAAATCGTAATCGATCACAGGAAATAATCGGTCAAGACATTTCCATCAATTTTCAAATTTGCAATCAAAATCATAATCTGTTAAACAATAAAAGTACATGAAAGCAAATTTGTATGTTGTATTTTTGTTATTTTGAAGAATTTTTTGAAAATGATAAAATTAAGATTTTTTTGTCTGTTTAGACAAATTATTTATACTGTTTTTCAACCATTCATCTATTTAAAAAGAATAAAGCAAATTAGCTATAATCGATTCTGAGATTATGCAATCCATTTCCAGTGACCTCAAAAGAAAGAGTATTGCAGCTAAGAAACCCAGAAGTGACAAAACCTTCTCTAGCAGGCAGCAGCCAATCATATAAAACTGGATAAGTTATCCAAAGGTTATCTTTCGGTTAGTTTGCACATAAAAGCAATTTGATTGGTCAACAGTATTTCATTCATTTCGACCAATCAATTACCATTTTGGCTAACTTTAAATAAGTGCAAAGATTAAAAAAAAATGCACTCAAAAATCAGCTGTTTTTTTCTGTAAATCTTCAGTCAAACAGTAAACTGTCAAATAGTAAAATGCTTCATTTCCACTGGTTCTAAAACCCTCGTACAAACCCTGACCATATCTAATAAACCTGTCTCGGCAGAGCAGGTGGCGCAATAATAAAACAATGTAATGTCTTATTTTGAATTTATTGTCCAAGTATACAAACAATTGCTTATTGGTTTCTTTGAAGAATTTTTATTCCTCACACTCAATCATCTGTCTTCTCAGGTTGTACTTACTGGTTACTAACCAAGTGAACTAGATGGACAATTTGTTGGTAGACTCTGACAGCCATTGACATCAACAATTGGAGTATGATTTTCAAAATTCAAGGGACCACAAGCTGAGATATCCTCCCCAAATAGTAATTAATCATGTCTTGATTAAGTTCCTAGCCATAACAGTCCGTATATCAACACCCTGATAAATGCTTCCATCTATAAGAAGCAGCTGTTTTTGGACACCCCATAAACTATTCCTTATCAGTTCAGCTGACCATAGGGCTTTTACAAATCTCATAACTCAAGAATTTATTAGCACCCACCAGCAAGCTTCTTGGGGCACTTGAACCTGCTACTCTGGGTACTCAAAAAGCTTGTAAAATGAGCAGTTTTAAGCATTACTGACATATAATTGACATTTGAGTTTCAATATCTAACAGACATAAGCAATGGCATTTTAATGACAAAAATACAAACAAGTATAGCTTTCAGCAAACACAAACTTGAGCCATTCCTTGTAATTAGCTTCCTTTTTTTTAAATCCCAAAATTCAGGCACGGCAAGTCAACATAATTTTTTCCAATCTTTGATCATATAAGTGTGTTGTCAGATCAGGCCTAATGTGAATGTCAAACCTTGGACCATAGAAGGGCTTTGTAAGACCAAACCTTATTTAAAGGAAAACATGTCTGACCTTGAGCCATATTAAGGGAGCAGTCGGACCAGACTTGAAATTTAAATGGACATTGTAAAGCTGGACTTGGCCATATATTATGTAAGCTAAGGCATTGTCAGACCAGGCATAATGTACATGAACTTTGTTCAACCCGGGCAAAATAAGGGTACTGCCAAGGACACAGCCAAGCCAGACTTCAATAGGCCATATATAATGTAAGCGAAGGCGCTGTCAGACCAGACGTAAGTAATGTAGAGGAACTGTGTCAACTCACCTAGTAACCCAGATCTTTGAGATTTGGCAAATATAAATTGAATTCAAATATACAACATAATTATGCTGCAAGTATACAAATGATTATTGGCTACTGCACTTCGAAACATGCTTTATCAACAGTTTGCTAACTTATTTTTCCGACTAAATAAATACAGTCCTTTTGATAAAAGCTTACAATTTTCCATTCTCCAAAACAATCACGCTCCTGTCCCCAAACAGAGCGCGATATTAATCTGTTCTTTCTTTCCTGTACCCACCATTTTTATTAAATCCAATTGAAAGCCTTCAATTACGCAAATTTGAGATAAAATTTTGTCCCTGTTTTCTTACACGTCTAGTAAAACATAATGCTTCCTACATTAGGTACAAGTTGGATTCCTTATTTAGAACAGTCATTCAGGTTACTCTTAAACTCATCTTAATCGGGATACACTTTATCAATAGTAAAATATTTGAGAACTTTTGTTGAATATGATATACCTGGCCATTCGTCTGACCTTAAACTACATTTCCATAGAACACTGAATCAAGAGTTACTCCAGATGTTACACTTAAAGACCAACATTGGCTCTCCTGGAGAACCACTTTTGATTGACAATCTAAATGGCAAAAACCATGTGTGAAAACCATGGGAGAAAAAATGTTAAACAATAGATGTTGAATATAAAAAAAAGCATATTTCCTTAAATTGTTGCTTCCTCCATACTACTGTTATCAAATTAACTGGTTGTCAACATGTTAATCTTAGCAATGTCACAATGCCATTTTGCACTGCAAGTGACAGTCAATTCGTACAACCCCAATAGCAGCTTCAACAGTCAATTTCAACACTTCAAAGATCTTCATTTGTCACTGCCACACATTTTCTTGCCAATGAATTTAAAGCTACACCTATTACCATAAGTTACAAAGATTTAAGAAAAACCAATGCTAAACTGCAGTGTTCTTGTATGGATTTTTTTAAGCCTGCATCTTCAGTAGTTAGTTCCAAGTTATATGTAAAGTGACATTCATTCAAATGTACACTTTATATAGTTAATTTGCAAACAGTAATTATACATAATGTATATCATACACTGGAAAAATAGTAAATACCCAATATAAAGGAGAAATTCTTATTGACTTGATTCTTTCCTCAGAATAATTTGGGCTCAAGTAAATTAATTCTACAGAAGTTAGAATATTCGCCAGACATCTAATCCAATTCATGTTATTTTCCCCTGATCACTGCAATTCCTGTATTGATCAGAAAATTGCAGGCAATTTGGAACCAAAATGTTGTGGCCAAAATGCACACCAAGAACATGGTCTTCCCATTATATGAGATGCTGTGAAATAAGACTTAATTCTTAAATGGTATACATATAAAAATGATTTTGCACCAGACAGAAGGCATTTTTTGTTGCCCCAATCACTGCTCCAGAATGCAGACAGTTCTGTGGCTGCTTTCAGTGCATCAGAATAAATGCAGCTTAAAATTTGTGGATGCAATCACTTTATCACAGTAAAGGCAGCTTTGTGGATGCAATCACCTTTGTGGATGCAATCACTTTATCACCATGAAGGCAATATTTGTGGATGCAATTCTGACTTTATCACAATGCATACAATATTTATGTATGCAATCACTTATCACAATGAAGGACATATTTGTGGATGCAATAGAATGTTCAAGGATCAAACATTCACAACAAACAAATGTCAATGCTGTTCCATTTTTCAGAGTTGAGCAAGGGGAATAACTGCATAAATATTGCAGTCTGAGTGTTAATTCTTGGTAATGCACATTTTCCTTCTTAACATACATACAAATTTTCAAGATATAAGATTTTCAAAGTTATGGCAAATATTAAAAATATTATAATCAAGCAATTGGCGACAATACACTGCGAACATAGACACCAACACTTTCTATACTTTTTCCAGTGAAAAACAATATGCTTATTAAAAAAAATAATCAAACATTTACCTTTTGCTTGTGTCTGTAGTGGCCATGGGTGGAAGGCAGCACATGAAAAATAAAATAAACACAACACACTTCAGTTCCATTGTCAAACACCACAAATCAATTATCAAAACAAATAAGCTAAAATTCCTTTTTCCATAAAAAATAGTTCTTTGATTGACATGGGTTCTCAGCAGTAAGAATACTGTAAGTCCATTTTTCTTCTCTGCAGATTTTCTCAAAAAAACTGGTTAAGCCATTTCAGTTACGATATTTACAAGCCAAGAACTGCCTTGCAAATAAAAACACATCATTTACATCTTTAAACACCATTTACTGTCAAATTTCACTTTGTCTTAGCAAGTTATAATCCAAATTTGCAGGTGCTGTTCCAAGGAAAATCACAAATGTCAATCCTAAATTTTTTTCATCTAGTTAATAAGATTTCGGTTAATTACACAAGAATAATAAAATTAATGTTTTAACTGTTATTTTTGCACTGACGTTAAATAGTCTTAATACTTTCCAATTACTTTTATTTAAGCCAGGACATATTTCCCGTCACTTTTTCTTTCATTTTTTACACTCTTTTAATTCTTTTTGTCATAAATTGCCAACAAATACAATGTTGAGAACCTCCCTCTACCATAAAGATTAAATATTTTTCTTTCAGAAATACAATCACTAAAATATCACTAAAACACTTTCATGATAATCACTGTGAGTAAAAGAAGCAGTTTGTCATAAAATTTACATAAATATAAATTGTTCACTATTATTTTCTGCAAGCAACATTCTGGGAACACAATCATTTGAATTCTGGTGACAAAATCAAGCACAGCCAATGTTGTCTGCTACTGCCTGGACTGGTTTCTGTTATTTTCTTTTGAATCAATGAATTCTTACAACCAATCTTATAATACCATGCGACCAGTCTGGTCTTTTCTCACACAGAACTAGTTCCAAGCAAAGTAAAGATCAGGCCAAAAAATTGAGTCTAGTGTTTTTTTACGTCAGACTCATTTTGGAAAATCCTGAAAATCTTGGACACTAGGTTTTTATATTAAATTAAAGAAGTACAAGTTAAATGAGCTGAGGTTTTTATTTTAACAAGCAGTTTTCAAATGTTTGTTTTTCTCAAGGAAATAAAAGAGAAGTGAATCTTTTATTGGTCGATTTGAACTCAATCCTGGGTTGTGGCTTGTAACTCTTTGTATTTTTGATAAAACAATGAGACAGTAGCTTGTCTTTACACCTTGGGTTTGTGTGTGTTTGGGAGGGGGGGGGGGGGGAGTGGGGATTTGCAAAAAACAAACAAAAAAAACATCACATGCTGACAAAGGAATGTTGAACAAAAAAAGAAAGAATAGAAAATGGCCATCAGTCTTTCACATTCTTAGGTTAACAACCAACAATTTATATTTTGGCCTCATTGGCTTCTATATGAAACACAGCTCCCTTCCTCTGCTTCTCCCATCTGTTCTGGGACCCCTGGGGCCAGTGCTGGTAATTAATTGATAAATTCTCTCATATTATCAGTATTCTGAAGATTATTATCAAGTAAGCTTTAAGATTAGGGAATATGATAACCAAGTTCTGAAAAATGTTTTTTTGCTGAAACCATAAATAATAATCTCATTTTTCGTACATTATTTCAAGTATTTTAACTGAATATAATTGTTTTCAATGTATCAGCAGAGGAATGAATGCCACTCAGCATTTTAGTTACCAAAGGCTAACAGAAATCACATCAGTGACAATTTAAATATATGGTATTGTTGATAGCAACCCTTCAATAAAATTGACTATGCTGTTGTAAATATCTGAAGTTACTGACAATATATTAAGTGAGAGTAGACAATATTTAAGACTTCATCAATATGTTGATGAAATTAGAGAGCACAGATATATATTGACAAATATGTATTTGACTGCAACAGTATGGTTGATGGATCACAAATCAAATTATTCAGCAAAATGATTGCACAATTGGTGGCAAAAACATATTTGTCAATTTTATTTATTTAATATTATTGTCAAATTTATTGTTAATAGATGGGCTGTAAGACAAACATATTAAAATACTCTGACAGGAATATACATTTTATCAAATTGACTTTTGTTAAAGCCTTCCAGACATGGCAATATTAACTTTCTTCAAAGTAAGATTTAAAATTTGCACATCTTTGTTATTATTATACATTTTGTATATTAAAATGTAAAAAATGCATCACTGGAAACCCCTCATGGAACTATATAGTTCATCTCTTCCAACAAGCCAATCAGTGTCAAGAATGTAAATGTGCTCTCTATTTCATTTTTTAGCCTACGGGACTAAATCTATTCACTTATTGACTTATTATGTGCTTACCAGAATTTTTGAACATGAACAACAAGTCGGTATTAGTTCAGGTATATTACAAACTATAAATGATGACTTTGAGCAAATACCAATTGCACCAGTTCATTAAATGGTTAATAAACTTGCAGTCAATGTTGCACATTTGGAAGAAATTAGATGATCCATCAATAATACAAAAAATGTGATTGGTAAAGTATCATTTTTATGTAACAAAATGTAAAGTTTTAAAATTTAAGCATTATATGTTATTTAAGAAACTATTTGATAAAAGGACTTTATTATGATAATGAATTTAGTTGTATTAACTCCCTTTAATATGTCACATAATAATAGTGAGGTCATAATGGTGTGAATAAAATATGTAATCCTTGCAAAAAATATTATAAAGGTCAATGAATATCTATACTTAACATAAAAATAATCTCGATGTTAATTTAATATCTAAAATGCACTAACACATCTTTGCGTCCTAATGATGGATGGCTTACCTCAAATTTGCAAAGCATGAACTATAACCTATACTTAAAGATCTTTATTTTGATGGACAAGCTTCATAATGACAGGGTTTAACATGTCTAAACAATCATAATTTCTGCAAACCTCATGCCAGTCTTTTTAAAAAAGAATTCGGTAAGTTTGTGATAAAATAATTGCATTATGAGCATTTAACAATTAAGAAGCATATGCAGTGCTTATTTGAACTATAAATCAAAGGCGATATCAATATATTGACAGGACTGTCACACTCGCCTTAGAACATTTTCACAACGTTTACTTCAATCTTACAGCAGATAATATAAAATATTTCTAAAATAACTCGGTCCACTTCTAATCCTTTGATATGAAATTTTATCATTTTAATGTTTATCGACATATTCATAAAGTAGATGTACGGAATGCTCAATCTGCGGCAAAGACAGAAAGAGGAGTGCAAACATTTAATGCAGTTTTTTTAAAGCCGCACTCTCACATATTGAGAATTTTGCCATTATTTTTTACTATTTTGTCTCAGAATCAGCTAATTTTGGCATCAACACCTTCAGTTCAGTCATACAAGATTACGCACTTGTAATAGAACAGATCTCAATTGTTCTGAAAATGACCACATTTTTTAGTTTCCTTCAAGCGTTAGTAACGCTTTTAGCAATAAAACATATTTTTTTTACCATAAATATGAAAAAAATGTGATCTAATCTATAGTCAGTCTTCTTTTATCACTTGTTTGCATACATTATGCAAAAATAAGCTCGTTCAAAGACAAAAAATTGTCAAATCAGTCAATCTGTGAGAGTGCATCTTTAAAGGCCTTCCAAAGTGAAAAAAATGGGTCAAGAGGGCAAAAAATAAACATTTCAAAATTTCAATTTTTTTTTCAATATTTTATTTCAAGAGTTAATCTTACGTACTTCGAAATATTTTTGGGGGTAATAAGGTGTTGAGCAAATTTTACAAAGTAATATGTTATTAGCCTGAGATTTGTTGGAAAACTGTTTGAATTTTAATGGAAAATTCTTTCAACCAGATGAATATTTTTTGTATAAAATTGTCCTATCAACAATGTCTTACATCTGCTTGATAACATATTTTCAAATAACAAAAATATTCAAGAAATAAGTGGTTATAGCGACTGAAATTCACATCCTGGTTACAAATGCAAATGTCTTTCTAAAAATAGAATCAATCAGCACAAAATCACAAAACATTCTTGATTGGATAGTGTGTCAAATATTTTGGCACCATATAGTGTTACACTTTAACGATAAAATGCAAATGCTTTGTTGAGCCAAAATTTGATATTAAAGTTTGTACTTCATAAAATTTGCTTAAGCTCTCAAAACACCTACACATGTTTGTTAACATTATTATACACACTTTATGTTCAACCAAGGACATGACATTTGACTATATGAATATTCAGTGTTTTGGTCCTTCAAAACTACTTCTGCACTGTAAAAATTCCTTAACGAACTTGTGCATGGTATTTGATCAAAGATATGGCTAATATTTCAGGCCGTGTAATTTGTATTATTCACTATAAATTCTCTCAATTCACCTTTTAAAAGGCTGGCAATTACCTCGTAGTAACATAAATGCTCCACTGTCGAACTTGAAGATTTTTTGCCTGAGCTGTTTTTAATTCGTGTTTTGTGTTTTTCTGAATATAACGGAATGTCGATCATTCAAATTATCTGATTTACGAATACCACTGGAACAAAAGTGGCTATATTATGCTAACTTGCATCAATTTTCTAATTATAGGGTTTCATATTTACTTAACAGAAACTGAAGACCTCAAGTACTTTGCAAAGTTATTTAAGGTAGGCCGTAAGCAGACCATCGTTTTTTTGACATTTAGGTACAATTGCAATTTTTGGTACAAATTAAACCATTAAATTCTATAGGTGACCTTAGGCACTGTCGCTTTCAAGTGAATCTAAACCATTACTACAATACTTAAGATTTTCTGCGGTTAAACAAACATTTCCACAGAATTTAAACCAAATATCTTGAGATGTTACAAATACTTTAAACACCTAATAAGGCTTTTCAGCGATTCCATGAGCTCTCTTGTTTGCATGGGGTTTATTATGATGTGATGGTCCATTTTTCTGCTTTTAAAACTAAGTTGCAAAATTCCTATGCAAAATCTGAGCATATTAAACAATTTACGTCTTTCTTTTAACATGTAATAGTTATTGTGTATTTTTTATTTACTAAACCATTACATTTGAGAGGTTTATTATGATGTAATGGTCCATTTTTCTGCTTTTTAAGCTAAGTTGCAAAATTCCTTTGCGAAATCTGAGCATATTGAAAAATTTGCGCCTTTCATTCTTTCGTTTTACATGTAAAAGTTATTGTTTATTTTTGATTTACTAAACCATTAAATCGGCATTAGCATTACCCATAATCCATTGAATGAACCCATTAGCCATCAAAATTCCACTATCAATCACTCTCGTAATAATTCAGATAATGGTCAAAGACTAAACTTATATTGTCTAAAACACATATGGGCCACATTTCAATAATGATCCTGAGGCTTAAGATGGTAAACTTCAAGGCATAACCTGTTTTTTGGGGTAAACTGAGTTTAAATTAATACAAAAACAAAATTTAATAAAAAAAAATAGTGAAAGAAAAAATTAATATTGTGTAGATTTTGCACTATTTAGTGCAGGATAAGGTTTCAGACTAATTTATTTTGTTTATCTTATCGAAGCGAGTCCCTGGAACATTGACATTGTACTAAGCGAAATACTTTTCAGTGTAAAGATATAGACACCTCCATTCTAACATTAAAACCCAAACTATTTTATTGTTTTTAAGCTTATCAGCACTTTAAATCAAGAGGGCTTATCAGTATTTTTAAGTTCTCAAAGCACTCAAAAGGTATCAAAGAGGAAATTGTTGCCAAGATTATTCTTGAAACTTCATTATCAAGTGGTGTTCTGGTGAAAAGGAGACTACCACAGATTGGAGATTTTTCCAGGGAAGCATGAGTTACTAAACCTGGAATCAGCAACACAGCTAACAAGGGAGATAAGTAAAGAAATTTCCTGGATTTTTTTTATTGATAAGTGATTGATCTTTCATTGAAAGCAACAGGGGAGGCAAGTTAAGATATTTCCTGGAAATTTCCAATGATGAGTGACTGACCTTTGATTAAAAAAGAAGCACAGATAACAGGGGAGGTAAGTACAAATATTTCCTGGAATTTCTGGTGATGGGTGATTCGACCCGTGATTGAAAGCAATGCAGCTTACAAGGGAGATAAGTACTGAGATTTCCCAAAAATTTCTGACAATGAATGAAAACCTTTGGAATCAGCAACATGCAGGGAATTGGAGAAATTTCAGGATAGATTGTATATATTGGAATAAAAAGCTGGGTCTTGCTTCATTAAAGTCTTACAAAAAACAACAGTTGACAGCATCTAAAAACATTATGTTCATGCAGATCGACCAACATGTTTAAATGAATATCGTAAAAAAAACTATGACCATACTGTTTTGTTGTTTAGAAATTTTAGTGACCATCTTAATTGTGGCTATTTCTGATATTCAGTAATTTTGAAAATTGATGATTTTTTATACAATTTATTGAGCTTTGACATGCACACAAAATAAATCTACACTTAGACTGGTTATGATAATGTTTCATCTCGCCCCTCCTTTGTCTGATCTGCCACCCACCCACACCAATGTTCTCTCCCCCATCTGTGCCCATATCACCTGTCCAGGTAGCCCAGGTGCCTGAGCTCATACCGGACACCCGAGCCAACCACAACCCTGTCTCCCTTTCTCAGAAAACAAACAAATCCGAGAAACACTGACTGGATACAACCATGCCATATCTACTTATGTGAAACCCTTTAGTTTAAAGTATTAATGCACTGAACCCTCAAAATATGCCTTGTAATTTCTGTGATTCATGGCTTTCTGTGGTTAAATTTCAATTAGCTGGCCTTTCTTGGAAATATTATGAAATGAGCTGTACATGAAAATTGTACAGAGAATGTATGATAAACACACAGTTCAAGTAAAGAGGTGTTCTATTTCAAAACAGTTTTCAGAGATTCATATTTAAGTAGGAATACTTGTTATATGTGTTATTAATCATGGGGTGAATTGAGGCATGCTTCAAACAGAATTATTGTAATTTAATAACCCTGGAAAAATATTAACTTCTGAGACCTACATTTACCGGGATAAATAACTCACAGTTAACATGACCTGTAACAATTACCATGCATCCTTAAACAATACATAAACACTATCTAGTCTTATTAATATATTTATTAGAATCAAATAGACTTAATTATTAGTCATACACTATCTATCACTTTTATAGGTTATAGCTCAGGTTCATAGGTGCTAGAATTAGTGAGTCAGAGATGGTGAAACAGTTTTTGGGGCGAATATAATAATTAATATCTTACCTCCTACATAAATTACGCTATACGATTGGGCTAGGGCGATCACATGGAGGGGGTGTATAATCCATGTACCCCTTGAATTTTTATAATTAATGGTACTCAGTAAGATATCATCCTTACCCAGTTAGTACTTAGGGATGTATGGAATATACACTCAGTGGTTTCAAACCACAACCAAGCTTCGTACACTCATGGTATGAAACCACTAAGGGAGTATATCACTTAATCAACACCCCCCCCCCCTTCCCAAGCACCCCAGCTAGGAACAGTGTACCTAATAATACCTCAAACTGATACTGCCACCTATGCACAGATTATGCTTTTATGATCGATTATAAATAGGTTCACACACCCTCAGTCAAAAAATGTTATACTCCGAAGTTTATTAGACAATAGCTATTACTTACATATATTAACTACATCTTCTACAGACAACACTTTAAATCAAATGCTTTTAGGTCGTTTATAACGTTTATAGACAGGACTAAAAGAAACAGGAGTGACGCAGAGTGAACGCCAAAGCTTGTCCGCTTGTTTTTTTCTAGTAATTGTGCACCATGTTTCTTTTGAATATCTCAATTTTGTTTTGAGTTATGGCCATGGTTTAACCCTTAAGCTGCTGATGGCGATTTTAAAGGCTTTGCAAACAGCTTGGAACCAGACCAGACGCCGAGTAACTCGGCGCCTGGTCAGGTTCCAAGCTGTTTGCCACTCAGTCAATATATCCCCAAAGTTTTAAGTAAATTGAAAGAAATTTAGAATAAACCAGACGACATTTTTGAGCAGACGACAATTTACCCAGCATGCAAAGGGTTAAGTATCTGCACTTAGTGACAGCTATAATGAGGCAAAGGCTATATAAGGTATGACAAAACCACTGCTTTTCTTCTAAAAAAAAAGACGAAAGAAACATTTATAATATTTTTTTATCAAAGAAAATAATGGGATACAAATGATTTCATTCCCTTCTTCAATGTACTGTTAATACGTAGGAGGTAAAGGATTAGGGTTTATGGTCTGTTTTCTAACATAACGTCAGCTTTTAAACTGCTTGCATGCAATAGCTTACCTAGCAGCCAAATGCCAGAATGACCTTTAAAATTCACACACAGATATATATATATATATACATACATACATACATGTACAAACTAGAAAATTTTATCTACATGACTTTGTACACCACAAAAAAAAGACATTGCGTAAACCTCAATTCTCTTTTTAGAAGTACACTAGACATGGGACAACAGATCAATCCTCCTACACAATTTTCAACTTGAAAGTACCAAAAACAGGATACAAAAAAAGATACTCGCAGTTATAATATTGACATTTGATTTAAACACCCAGATTTTAAAAAAAGCTTTTTAATTCATGATATTTCTTTTCTTGAACTAATATGACCTACAACATAATTCATTTAATCAAAATAGTTAATCTGAAATATTTTCAACAGACAGAACAATAATTTCAATTCAGTCACAGACAACAAATGTTCATTGTTGAAAAAAATCTTAAAGCAACCACACCCCTCAAGCCTAAACTTCAACTTGTCCCTTTATCTAAAACTCAACTACTTCAGAGATTTAATGATCATTTAAAACATTGATTGATTTATGAATTTGGTAATTTTATCCACAATTTGAAAATCTCTTGAACTTGTGCATCAAATAAATACCCACCATTGTTCGGCATGACGATGACTTCAAACGTACGGGATCTGACTGTGTCCCCCCCTATATTCTGATTCACAGCCTCACACTCAAACTTGCTTGTCTCCGTCATATTTTCTGCTATCAAAACGGAGACCAAGATCGTGTCCACCACTTCCCAATTTTCGTCTATTCGAACTTTGTGCAGCCTTGGTTCAATTATCTGAAAATAGGTAAAATTTATGGTTATTCATTATTTGAACAAAATTCAACTAGAGCTGTCACAGGAATGATGAATACCCCCATACGCCGCCTTGTCACTGGAATAGTAAACCAATTCTGTGTATAGGGGCCACAACTCTTATCAAACATTTGTGGATTGTAACCTGGGTCAAACTTGACCTGTATTTTATAGTGTTAAACACATGTTCTAAAAATTATTGATAAATCCATTGTACCTTTTAATTTATTGAAATATATCATTCAAACTTCAAGTTTTGACAAATTCTATGTTGAAAAGGGGCCATAATTCTGTCACTTTTTATCAATTGTAAACAAGGTAAAACCGAGTACTGCATGGTGATCGTTTTCAGATACCACCAGGAATTGCCCAAGGTGGATCCCAGGACCCCTTTGATGAGAGGTCAGTGATTTTTTTTTAAATTAATTTCACCGCCTTGCTGTGCCTTCCAAATTGGATTTTTTTTTTACTTTGGGAAATATACAAAATCATGCTGAAATAGCAAATATATTAGCAAATATACATGGTTTTACTTTTTATGCATACATTATGCTGTAAAAGAGCTAGTCAAGATTTTTTTGATTTTTTTGATAATTTCATTGCTTTTTTATTCATTCACAGAATCTGTATTTAATTAACTGGGAAAACATCATGACTTTTGGGGAAAAAATAACATTTTTTCGCTAGGGGAAATGCTAGAGGAGAAGGCAGTAAATTGCACCAAAAAAATCACTGGAGGCAGACACTTGTTGTAATACTACCACACCCTCAATGAGTATTACACTATGATACATCTATTGTATCTACTTTTTTTGACACTTTTAATGATTTGGGATATATTCATGTCTTTAATTGAGCTCTGAACTACAATGTAACTATGATATAGCCTTCTTTTATTTATATAAGCACAATTTACACAGCCATAAAATATCAATAGCTTTTTATTAAACAAAAGTTTCTTTATACGTCAGTCATTCAAATTGGAATTTTGGATGAACAAGCCTATATAAGATCCTATATTATTGCTTGGCATCAATTTTTTTTAACAAGCCCTGCTATAAAAAAATCCAGAATTGAAGGAAGCCCGGAAGGCATTTTGCCAGTGCACCAGGGCTTGCGGGCTTGTGCTTATTTCAAACACTGAGACATGAGGTTTAGTTTTGCCATAACATTGAAGCTCTAATAAATACTATCATTACTGCGGAAAGCATGAGTTCAACAAGTTCTAAATTAATTCATTATAAAGAACACCACAACCTACAGTAAAGATAATATTCAATCATCTTTTACATAAATAACTTTACCACAACAAATAACATTAAGTAACTTACTAAGTAATAATTCATGTATATTTTTGGTGTTCTGAATGATTAAAAAGACGGCAGGCTGTTGGCAGACTGGTGTTCACTAATTATTTAGAAGACTAAAACTTAATGCTAACTTTTTAAGTGTTGACAGTGTGACAGTGTGAATGCTGCAGTTGAGCCGAATTTCTTATTGTCAGACCTCTTCTAACAGATTAAATGTGAATCTGTTCAGCGATCGCATTGGAAGACGCATGATCGTGATTATTCAACATCCTTACAATACAACCTACATTTTCAGCCAATGAAATTGCAGATCGGCAATCATTAAGAACTAGGCTAAATTATTAAGAATTTCACCTTTAGCAGGTTTTTAAAGGTCCGCCTAATTCCACTCAACCAATATGCACTCTCTGCATCAGATTTTGCGTTGACAATGTGTTAGCCAATGAGGTAGCATTCTAAGACAGTTAGATGACCTGAAGTAATATTTTAATGATTAAGAAGGGCCCTTTTGCTGTCCTCACTCTACCCATTCTTAATCATTAAAATGTAACTTCATGTCCTCTAACTATTACTTGTGAAGCAAAATCAGCTACATGAATCATGATTCAACACCTTATATTCAATTGGAAAAAAATTGACAATAATATTGAACATGAGCAGGCAATATTGAAGATTTGATCACTATATTGACAAAATCAGAGATGGAAATTATTTATTAACAAGTCAATATTATTAGTATCCTACTGAAGAGAATGGTTTTCGGAGTAAATATTTTAGTACAATGATTTCTGATACTGTTGCCAAAAAATATTTTTATTTATTCGGTATTATTATCAATTTTATTGATTGGGAATGAGCCATTTTGATCTTTAAAACACTCTGGCACTTGGCTCAAAAATGGTTCCAAAAGATTTCATCACCTAACAAAAACCCTGCTGGCGCACAAAGTTGGCATTCTGTGACCTATCAGAGCAGCAGACAACAAGTCTGACCAACTGACAGGAAGATGGATTTTTCAGACATTTGTCAGGCTAACCAGACAAACCAGGGGAGACAATCACCCACAATACCTCATTGTGAACAAGAACTTAGAGACATCTGTCATGAATGTTATGAAAAGTTCAGAGTCATATTGGCAGACACCAGAACTCAATTGGAACCACCTGTTGAGTGCTACAGAGATCATGTTTTGCCAACACGGGTCCTCATAGAATATTGTCTCGAAAATTAACCTTACAACAAGGAATCATTCATCAATAACTATGAGGACCAAAAAATAAATTTACTTGGTTAGGGTTACATCCTTTTTAAACTCAGGTAGGGTAGGAACCGTAGGCTTTTTTATGTATTTTTTATTTTTTATAGTCTTTACATAAGAACGTAACTGTCATCATTGGAGAATCGTGTCAAAGCAATCTTCGGTATAAATTATTCTTAAAAGGTTCAAAACCACTTATTTAAACACACACTAAAGAAAACAGTAAAAAAGGTAGGGTTAGCGCCTATTTCATATGTTGGGTTCGGTAACCCAAACCAAATGTGGTTGTTTTTTAGGCCTGATTAGTACTGTACAACTTCATACCTAGTACAATAGCTGGTTGAGATCCAACAAGATAAAATAACTTATCATATATCTTTCAATTATAAGACGGAAGCATTTAAACAAATAAATGGTTTTTCATATGCCACTTAACTTACAATCATTTATATTATTATAATTATACAAGTAAATATTTAACATCTCACAAAATTTACCTTTAATTTACAATTTTTTTTAAATGCAACAAGTTTAGGGCAAGTTTCAAATCAAGCTTATGGCAAGCTTTATAACTTTTTTATTATGAGTTTTATACAATATTGTTATAAATGGCAACAAATGTAAGATCTTTTTATCACACAAAACATTTGTTACCAAATAGGATTTGATTCATTTTCGGGCAAAAAAGTAAGTAGAGAAAATTGAAGCATTATAGTTATAAAAGTTTTATAACACTGAGTGCACATGTTATATATAAATATAATATGTAATGGTTGAATTTTACTAGCAACAAGCAACGTCAAAGTTTTGATCATAATTAGTTATGATGATTGATTCCTGATTGTAAAATTTATTTTTCGAGACCTGTCATCAACGCATGGTGAAAAATAATCCAAAAAAAAAACAAAATGATGTTCTCCCAACTTTGATATGAGGCTGATTTTCAATCCATAAAAGCTAGTGTCATTTATGTAACAAATGGGTTCCCAATCTCATTTCCATGGTTTAACTTACAGAGATGCCATTTTTCCTCCACTGAATGGCTGGCGCGGGGATCCCTCCAGCCTTGCATGTGAGCCTTACGTCCTCAAGCTCCGGAACCATCAGTTTCCCCGATGAAGGCCATGTCTGGATGATCTCCACCTCAACTGCGGGAAAAAGCAAATATCATTTATATTAATAGCTAATTTGGTAAGAAAAAAAGCATTGACAAACATCATTTGGTTTAATCTTGCTTAGCAAAATTTAAATAATATTTCATCAAAAGTTGTAAACTCGTAATGAACTGTTTAAAAGCGGAGATATTTCATCACTAGGGCATTCAGAAATTACTTTCGACTGTAGGGTTGACACAACTCACGAGCCTAGACCCTGACTCACACCCTCGAATAATTGGTAAAACAGATTATTGAATGTTTTGCCACATGAATGTCATTCATCACATACTCTCCACACTTAGTTTGCACCACATCTGCAGATACTGACTAAGGCCAACAAAAACAAAACTGGGGGTTCTAAGACTACCACACTAAATTTGCACCATATCTGCAGATACTGACTTAAGGCCAACAAAAACAAAACTGGGGGTTCTAAGACAATCACACTAAATTTGAACCACATCTGCAGATAATTAAGGCCAACCAAAACAAAACTGGGGGTACTAGGCCTATGCTTAATGCTTTAATGCTGGCCAGTATTCATAAAACATCTGAGTTCATTTCCTTACCTAAGTCATTTTCTTAAGTATCACATTGACCATATCATGTAATCCCTAAATCGAACATGTTTTTTAAACAATTCTGACATTCTTTATCAAACCCCACTTATTTATTCTTTAAAACATCGTTCGGGTAAGTCAAGTGACACCAAAAACGTAAGTGCAATATTATTTGTATTGGCCTTTAAGCATGTGAATTTCACAGCTCACTGCTGATTACCAGTGATGGCAATGTAATTATTTACAGGAAAATGCATGTTACTTATTTCGTATTACATTGCACCAATACTTACTAAATGCCTTCTCCAGAGAAGTACAATTATGTTAATATGTTGCAGATTAACAATCGCGCAGATTAAACATAACCATGTGAATGTGGTTAAAATTATACGCTGCATTATTTTTTTATTAGACTTTATCACTTTGTAGTGTTGAAATTTGGAACACAATTTTATTATCCATTATTGGGTATTTAAACTGATTGACGATGGGCTATTAATCATAAGAGAACATGTAAAACATCTTTCCATTTTGAATTTTGGCTATATATAGGGCTGATTTTTCAGAAAGTTGTTAAATTAACCAACTTGTTAATGGCAGGGTTGTTAACTTTTAATGATGATATTTAAAAACAAGCAGAGCTGAATCAGTTGTCTCAATATGTTTGTGAAGTGTGCCACAGATAACAGTGATGTCCGTCGATAAAACTTTCAGAGTATTTAAGATTTGGAAGTTAACAACGATCACGTTAACAACATAGTTAACTTTAACAAAGATCTATACAATCTGTCCATAGAGTAACAAATCTCTTAAGCATATCCTGCCTGGTCTTATTTTTAATTCATGTTTAATAAAAAATAAATTTTATTAATAAAATGCTTCAATACATGTATTTGTCATACTACTGAAAATGGGAAAGATAAAAAATTCAGTAAAAATGATGGTCCTGCAGTTTTTCTTTCAAAAAAGAGCTATAACTAACCTTCGACTATGAGCAACACCGAATCGGAGTACAACACTTCTCGCCCACTCTCCACTCGACACCGATACGTTCCTCGATCTGACACTTTCACGTCCCTGAACCGAAGCGTCCCCGTGCTGCCGATGCGGTAGTTGATCCCAACACGCGGCATCTCTTCCTCATCGTGAAACCACTTTATGCGTGGTTTTGGTTCTCCAGCAGCCTCACAGTGCATCAGGTAGCGCGTGTTTTGGAGGACGGTAGCGTTCTTTGGGGGACGAGTAATAAGTAGTTCTAAAATGGATAAATATATAGACTTATTTGGGATTTTTAATTAATTTTACCACGTAAGAATTAAAGAACCTAAATAATTTACTTTAAGGATTGCAATAAAAAATCATGTCTATTTTACATGCCTCAGGTGAGCCAGGCTTTTGGTTTTACTGAAGAGGTAGTTTTTTAAAAGTGACACTCCTATTTTAAATCAATACATATACACATGTATAACAAACCTAAATCTTGAGTGATAAGTCTTTTAACTACTTACTAAATACCGTAATACATTTATAGAAAATATTAATTACTGATAACAAAATTGTGACCGTGTATTGAATAGCTGAAAATGAACAATATTAAATGACTGGTGGGTCCTAAAAGATTTACAGTGATCAACTATGTCTAGAAATACCGTGTTTTCTGCACCTTTCATTCAAATTAAACACGGTATCCTTAATATAAGAACCACTGTTTTCAATATTTATTCATCCTTTTCAGAACATTTAAATAATTATCAATATAATTGTGGTACATCTTTTTGGGAGTAAGAGTGCATGTTAAACAATATTTACATTGCATGGCTCAATAAAATGACAATCTATTTTTACATCAGATACAATGAACACATTAGAAGTTACATCTACATTATGCGATAAGAACCACAAATGGTAAATGGTGCACTTATATTATTTCGTTTTTATGGAATTTACCAGAGTTTAACACACTGCAGTGTATTTTTTTGGCCCTATTTAGGGCTGAAATTCGGCCCCATTCCCCTCCTGAAAAAATCATATAATTTTCCACAACCTGGAATTTACCAGATTTTAACACACTGCAGTGTATCTTTTTGGCCCTATTTAGAGCTAAAATTCGGCCCCATTCCCCTCCTGAAAAAACATATATTTTTCCACAACCCAGGTAAAAAAATATATTATTAATTTTTTGAGGACTGTCACCATTGTCATTTAGAAATTGCAGCAATTAAGTGCCATTCATGAATATACTCATAGGTTTGTTGAATTAAAGGTTAGAAAAAATGTTAAACATTATAAATATCATGTCAGCATTTTCCCCCTTTTTGCTAAAACAACACTAATTTTCCCCCTATCATAGGGCCCCGCTGACTGTGACTCCCTATTAAGTTGAAAAAAACACTGCCATGGGTATACAAGGATTTGGGGTGTTTTTCTAACCAACTATGGGCCAAAGTTTCTCATTGCTTAATCATGCACTCCCTCCAGAAAGATGAAAAGAAAGTTCCCAATTAATCTCATAAAAAATGGACCCCCGAACTGTATTTTTGAAGAAACCGGATTTGGTGAGTTCTAATAGAATCAAACTTTATTACATTGTTTTATCTTTTCTGTCTATTTTTTAAAACATGCATTCTTGTAACCTTTTGTACTACGCAAAATTTGAATTCCTATTTTTTTTTTTAAATTACACATATTTCCCTATCAGACACCATTCCTAAAATGGTGAAAAAAGAACTGATATGAATAAATAAATACATGTATTTAAACATGAACTTCAAAGGAATCATGTGGCAAGGAAGAAATATAGCGAAACACATTAAATAAATAGTAAATACTTTAAGTTCATATAGCGAGAAATTGTCAAGTAATAATAATGCAATTAATCCATGCCTAATTTCCTGTGTTCACAGCGGAGGGGAAAGTGGTTATAATCGTGATATTGTATTTCGATCAACTGTCGTACTAGCTCGTGTAATGGTACCGAATATTTCCTCTTGTTATAATTTTTTCATATAATTATCAAATTTCTATGCTCTAAATTTTATTTGTAAAGTTCAAAATGGATGGCATGAAATTATTTCATAGGAATGAAATGAATGAACAATTCATTTTGGACTGAACAAATAAAGGCATGCGATGCCACTGTATTCACAAAATGATTTTTTTAAATTTTGTATATATTTTTTCGGCTTTAGAAAAACAACAGGGTTTTGGGGCGTTAGACGACTATCATGAGCCTTTTAAGTCATACTTGCTAATTTAAGTGATGTTGAAGGGACTAGACACCAAATGATACAATTGAAAGAAAAAAGAAAAATTGTCAAAACATTAAATTAAATTGATATCGTTGTGTACAACGCCTTGAATCTTACTTACTGATCAGATTATCACATCGCTTTCAACACATGTACCTGTCGCAGTTTTTGTGTATTTTTCCAATGCGAAATTTAATGGCTTTGTCTACCACGTAAATCCTTGTTAATATAAAGATAGGGTCGGTATATGAATCTGTACTAATTAGGTGACTTTCACATGCTAAATATACACACTATAAACTTGGAAACCATTATACGCTAAACAGGTAAACTCGACTGAGACAGCCACAATTTTTTTTTTTAATCATGTAAAATGATGTATTATCGGTCTCCTACTAGCTGCATGGCATTGACAATTCTAGGCTTGTTTTGAAGAAATATTGTATATGCCTATAATTGGATCATCTGGTGTCTAGCCCCTTTAAGGCCTTAAAAAAAATATTTCAGTTTAGGACAACAGTCCCAAAAATTCTACATATGGCAAGGGACAAAGTTATGTGGTTTTTTGTATGTGTTTTTTAAGTCCAATCAAACAACAAAGTAACTAAGTCATAAATGTTTGATACCATGACATTTCTGTATATTATGTATAAAATAATCAACACAAATAGATTTCACGTAATGGTCAACAAAATTAAAATTGGAAAATCTCATTTTTTTTATCTTAGTTAAAAGACCATCTAGGGCTGAGGGGTTTTGCCAGGAGCGGTTGGGTTTTCCTAAACATTTCAATCTTATTTTATGATATTATTCTTTATATAATTTATATAATGTTCATGTATATTATCTGAATAAAGTAAATGAGCATGTGAAAAATACCTCCTCCTTTAAATTTCTTTAGCAAGAGCAAGTTAGAATAAAATTCTAAAAATTGTTAAATGATATATGTATATATATAAGAAACGCCCCTTTTTGAATCAAAGTGGCAATGATGTGATAAATAATTCAGGATAACATGATGAACTAAACAAACTTGTTTTGATCTTTTAGACAAACATCTTTCTTATACACACTTGTTTTTTCTGCTAGTTTAATACACTACAGCAAGTGTTAAATTGATTGTCTTGATCATGCTGAATATTGAAATGCTATGTAAGAGAATGGCTTCACTAAATTTTACTCAAATTTTAGAAAATTTGAAGTAAATTAATTTTAGAAATGTTATGCGAACTATTTTAAGCCTAATTATGTGTCTGTCCTTTGTTTCAGAACTAACGGTGCAAGTGCGTATTTACATGATATCAATGAAGCGTTAAAGAAATAGCGATTCCTGAACAGATAAATACAGCCCAATGAACATCAAAACATAGTTTTCTGTGATCTTCATTACTGCATTGAGTATATAAAACTGTATTCAGTTGAAGATTTTCAAGCGATTTTTAAACACGACAAGAGCAAACTAAGTGTGATATACCTCCAACGGAGTTAAGGTATTTACAACCTGTTTTGAATTCAAAGTATTCGCCCATAACAGAATCAGGTCAATAGATAGCTAGCTATACCTACAAATGGGAAAATACATTTTAGCCTTATTAAAAAGGTGACATAGTACAGGCCCGGCAAATCATACAAGCAAATCTTAAATACTTAATTTGAAATATTTAACTCTGATGTATCCCTATCTATTATAACAATCCGATATTTAAAAACAAGCCCGGCCTTAACAAGGGCATACTCTGAGAGCGCCCGGGGAAACCAATGATTCATGTTGCACCCAAAATGGCAAGTGCCAAAACCTTGAAAAAATGGGGCTAGTGTTTTCTTAAAAAAAAAATCCAACAATTTGGAAAGGGGGTCAGTGCCATTCTGACTGGATACAAATGAGTCATTTTCAATAAATTTTGAATGCTTTAATGCTTTAAAAAATATTTTTTAGACTAAAAATATAAAAGAATGTGGTCAAGATTGTTTCTTGAAGAATACACAAACTATACCATACACAAAATGGGTCCATTTTTAGGTCCATTTTTATGTTTTGGCGTATTTTTTTCAAGACAAAAAGGGAATTTCATTTTCACATTTTGGAAAAAACGTACATATTTTAACATTAAATACTAATTCGTTTCAGCTCAACTATGAAGACGCTTTGAGTTGATCACTAAGAAGCAAGTCTATTTCTGGGTAAATATCAGTACTAGCATTTTTCATCCAAGATCAAGAGAATGGGGCTCAAACTAGTGTTGGGAATCGGTTCCAGTTTGACTATCGATGAACAGTTCCACTCAAGTAACCGGTACAATCGGTTTTTGACTATACCGTAATTGTAGTTTTATTCTTGTACAATAACTAATAATCCTTAACTATGGTTATGTTATGTGTATGTTATTTAGCGTGGTTGCTGCATTCCACCATATTGTTAGCGATAACAACTCAACACTTCCGAATACATATACGAACTCAAAGGAGAAAATTGGCGGATATTAATCAAACCCAATAATGAAAGGAAAGAAGAAAAACAACTCGCCAGTTAAATTCATGATTAAATTTCAAGCCCAACCATTCAATTTTCGATAATAATCGATCATCTGAACAGCACAAGCTCAACCTCACAACTTCTTGGGTGGGAGACGGACATTTATGAACCTACAAACATGTATTAGGAACATGAAAAGAGACAGCCCTTGGATGATTTTAATACCCAGATTCATGCTACTTTAATGCCAAAAATTATGTGTTTAGTTACATGGCACTAATTTGGTTCAGTGTCTGACTTACAAAATGGCTACATTTGCATTTCTTTACAAATGACTCTCACAACTTCAAGTGCATTTGACAAATATTTTGACAATGTGGCACATTGTTTGATATTACAAATTATACAACTGTGGTGATTTTTACACTGCAAATAGTTGTAGTGGTGCCAACTTTTTTTCAAATCTCTGGGAATCTTGCCAATATGGGCAAAACCAGGCATTGTATGTAATATTTGTTCAAAGTCTATGTAAAGATTGAGTAAAATTAACTTGTAAAGAATTCATATCTTCCGAACAATTAAAGTGTACTCGGGGACATTTCTGACCCAACAAATATCAGTGTTATTTTCAACTGACAATATAGTGTTATCAAGTGGTCTTGCGACAACTGTTTCCAAAACCAGACATTTTTTTCTTTCATCTTGAAAAGAGATTTACACATCCAAAGTATGCACCAAAATCTAATTTCAGTGTTAGATAATTATGATAACCTTAAAATTATTTCATAGGAAAACATTTATCTATCATGTGGCCGCGAAGAGTGCTGCCAAGGTTTTTCTGAACATTTTACCAGTTGACCTATTTTTTGTTCAAACATAATACTGTTTACATATTCAAACTTGACCAGTAGTAGAACTTGATTTACATTCTGACAAAATTTCATGAATATTGGGTAGTAAATGGGACCCCTGAAATATTTTTTAAAAATATGACCTAATGACCTATTTATTACAATAGATATTCTTACTAAGTTTCATGACATTTGGTAGAAAATCTGGCTCCTTGAGAGTAAACAAAGTTTTTCTTATGCTTGTACATATAACATGACCCATAACTATACTTGACCTAAATTTGATTGACCAAGTTTATGAAGATAAAGAAAAAAAAAAGACTTTTGAGTATACAGTTCTCACCTAGTATGTCATTGTCAGATCAGACATTACCTAAATTTAAACTTGAATTTGAACACTCTGTCTCCCGCAATTGACATTGGCTGAAAGTGTGTGTTTTAAAATGTTGTCTGATTTGCAATATTTGACCTAATGACCTACATGTACTTTCATATCCCATTTTTTAACAGATGACCTTGTAACCTACTTTTGATAAGACATGGCCCATTTTCAAACTTAAATTAAATTACAGACTGAAGAACAATTTCAAAAGCTTATATATGAGGGTTAAACCCAGGCCTCAAAGAACATGACCTAAATGCAGGGTCACTTGCAATGCAGGGGAGTGACCCTGAAAATCTACTCGCCCTGCACAAAATTAACATGTTCACAAACAATAAAACACATTAATTCCTTTGATAATAATATAATTATTAATGATTAATTATTTATTTTCTTCAATTCCCTGAGGAATTATCTACAACATATAATTGATTAAACAATCTCAACACTTGACCATATGCATTTGATAAAAAATCATATGAGGTCATATTTCCAGATTTGATTTGACTATTTACATTGGAATGTTTTTCGCAATCATTTTGTTTTACAAAAATAAATAAGATTAATATTTAAATCTGAAAAAAAGTATTCCCGTGGCGGGCAAGTGTGATTGAATTTTTTCACGCCAGACCTTGAAATTCACTTGCAAATTTGAGCGGGTGAGAGCATTTGTTGAGGTCTGTACGCCCCCCTCCCAATCCCCGCAAGTACTCCAGTCCAAACAAATCTTAAGAAAATAATAGATATTTTTTAATTTGTATGTTTGCATATTGAAAACTGTCTTAACTGATGATATATTAGTTCTGCATACCGGATACAACTCTCTTGTAAAATGAATACTCTTAAAAAATCCTCAAATACTGCACGCCAAAATGGGATGGTTATAAAATAGCACAGACATGTAAAAGCAAATGAAATGCTCAGATGAGCTAAAAGAGCATGCACAAACAAAGAGTTTTTATTAACATAATGGATGTATTTTCTTTCTTTAAGCTACTGTGATTTCGAGCATGCATTTTACAAACATTCAATATACAGTTTATTTCAATGAGATGCATTTCAGTCTTCAATCCTTGGCATAACTTTGATACCAACATTCCAATAAATGACATCGTGCTTGAAACATAATTATGTTTTCATTAAAGATAATGCCAACATGCCTTTGTAGACTTATGCCAGCATTAAACTTTTCTTATGCCTAAAACTCCTAAAATCGCAAATAAATACGAAAAGAACCAGATCAATCAATCAAGGTAGACATCAAAAGCGCCGCTAATTCTATACGAAAGGTGACAGGTCAATTCGTCCGAATATACATTACTCACCAGCGCTACAGAATGTCAGCATAAATCCTAAATATAGCCAGAGCTGGACCCCGTCTGTCATCCTACCAGACAATGCATGTGTTATCTGTAACATTTGTATCTTGAAATAGTCATTTTTTCGTAAATCCACAAATCTTTAATACACTAATTGCCAATTAGCAATACACAATATTCAACACATCTCTTAAGACGTAATCTGTCGGTTTACACTTCAATCCAACTAAAGAAAAACATATTTCACACGAGTTGTTTCACACAAATAACACACGAATTTTGACAACTATATTTTAAATCCAACTTTATCGTTTGACTCACTGATTTACCTTTATTTTCAAATGACAATTAGCACAATTAAATCACCTCATCTGTTTTTATAATAACACAAAACTTTCACAACTTCTGTCAACTGTCTATATGCCAGATTTAACCGTTTCGCTTGATGTATTATCACTGCGCGAACTTGTCAACTTTACTTGTCCACTGCGCATAATAAAAGCACATGTCCCGACAGATCGAAATGACAGGAGGTCGAGATTAACCAATCACCTGTGGGCTATATTTAGACAATAACACGTGCGTAAATATACTTTCTAATTTGGGAGAATTTTAAAAAGTGCCATTTTCGCCCTGAAGGTACGGACTTCACACAAATGATAACATTTCCCATCAGCAATGATGTTTATACCTTAATTAACTATTCCTGCAAGCGGTTATTCTGCACCAAACTTCATTAGCAGTAAATTAACGGACAAATTATGAGTTATTAGTTCCAAACACAAGAACGCGGAAATGTTAACAGGCCCGTAGCTACGTTTCTACCACGTAAAATGTGGGAATTATTTTTATTATTTGTGTTATATATTTAAACTTGTGACTGTGCAATTTTATCAACTCATACTTTTCGAAGACAGCTGAATCATGTTATCGAATAAAAAAATAAACTTGAAAATAAAAGTCTGAGTGTATCTCGTAATAAAAAATAATTAAAATATAATACCCATGCAATGCTGCGAACGATTTAATTTTTAAACATATTTAGTTCATTAACTTAACTTCTTTATCATCCTCAATATTAACCTTTTTTGCAGTTTTCCTGTTATTCCCACTGCACGAGGCTTAGTACCAGACTCCCGTGCATTGTAGCACACGATTCTACCGCGATTTAGCCGAAGCAAGAACCGCCACTGCATTTTCTCTGATTATTCTTGCTGATTTGTAGATATAATCAGTGAAATGCCGATCATTAACATATTATCTCGACAATTTTACAGGAACTATCAGATAACTCGTCAATAACATGTTAGGACCATTATATAGATGTATGTATTGTATGTATGTATTTGCTCACGAATTCTCCGGAACGTCCCGCTGGGTTCAGTGACATATGGTTTGACAGCGCTGGGCTCATCAGCAATGCTAGGAACGCTTTTCATTTTCATGATGGATCAAAGTTGCTGTATATATTAGACAGATGGCCTCTGATGTCGTCACGTGGGCCTTATTCATTAAGCAGTATCTTACTGAACATTTTTAACATGGTGAACATTTCATTATTTTCGAAAACTTTTATTTTGAAATGCTCTCTACTTTTGTATCGATTTTTAATGGTTTTTATTATTTAGACATTTTTGTTTTTCAGTTATGTTTTTTTTGGAGCCGGCCAGGCATCACAAGAAACGGACTTTACAAGTGTTATTGTTCTTTACAGAGAAATAAAGTGAAAACAACTCATCATCCTCTTTGTCCCCCCCCCCTCCTCCTCATCATCATCATTATCATCATCGGCAGCAACAGCAGCAGCAGCATTATCATCATCATCATATAATGTTAACGACTGATTTGGGTTATTTAAAACTGGTAGTAAAACGTACACTTGACTCTGACTTAATCTAGGAACCGTCAACAACAAATTGTCGGCGTACTTGTCAGCATTTGCAAAGACAATTATATTGAAATCACAACTACAACAACACATCGTAGGCGCCTCTTTCGTGTTTTTTTTTGTTGTGAGCATTTGCAAAGAAAATTATATTTAAAAAAAATCAGCAACAAATCGATGGCGCATCTTTCGTTCTTCTGTTTTGAGCATTCGCAACGACAATGACATTTAAACAATTGTCCTTCATAGTGCATGCTAGGATCATAGCCCCGGCTGCATGCAACCGTTTTTGTGATCAACCAAAATTTTGACAGAAATATTCATTTCACCTTCAGTGCCATATTTTCTGCTGTTCAATCCATCGTATGTCAAGCCAGTGAGCATGAAATAAGCTCAATGGTAGACAGATCAGGCGCTAAACGAGGCGTGTAAATAGCACCAGGAACATTATTTCCAAGACAAGTACAGCGGAAACATTTGTATTCTAGGAAGTGCCATTTCTCATTACGCGATTATGATTGTAGAAATGAGTGTAAACGTTGTCGTAAAAAGAGATTTATGTACCATTATAATTATGCCGTACTAATAGTATGTGTTTATGTTCCGCGTAAAACAAATGTTTAACTAGTTTTACACGATGGTGCCACCTGTAACAGCTGTTGATAAAACACTAGGCACAAGAAAAACCTGACGAAAAGATTTATTACTTTCAACGAAAATTGAACAGACGAGATAAAAACTGAAAAGCTATCAAAGAGCACTATCATTATATTCAAAAAACGAAAGCGTCCAACGCAATCCGTTTTTTTCTTCTAAATCGAATTAGTGACATAGCTCAAATAACATTTTGACCGGAGCGACAGGCCGTCCTCTCCATACGCCCTTTCTCATAACTATGAATACATGCACCAAGTTTCATGGTACTTTAATTTCTGTGTTTAAGCTCTGAAAGAGGGAGACATCTTGTTCTTTGCGTGTCTGCTGGGTTCCTGCATTGGGAGTCACTTTGTCTGCCGCAGAAGGCTTCGCAGCCGATGTCGGCACCAGGTTAGTACGATAATATAAATTGGTGGTAGTATCAACCAGATTTGGTGTTGTTGTTTTTTATAACCTTTTTTGTACCAGCTCTGACTGATACCCCTTATTAGAACTAACAATTTGATATCGTTCACTGTTTTGTAATTTAATGCCGCTCTCATTTCCAAAACAAACGTCAGCGCGCACAGGACTTGGACACAATTTCAACGAAGTCAGTTCCAAAATGACTACGTTCGCGTACATTTCTTTGAAATATGCTTTACTTTGATTTATAGAGATTTATCAGTGAAATTAGATTTATAGTTCACTGTTTTAAACAGTGAAATAACAGATTGATATCTTTACGGTTTTGAAACATATGCCCTCTCTCAATTTCGAATTAAACGTCTGCGCGCAGAAGACTTGAAAACAATTTCAACGACGTCATTTCCAAAATTGCGTTACGTTCGCGTGCATTTCTTTATATATTTTTTTCTATGATTTATAGAGATTTATCATTGAAATTAACATTATATTTCACTTTTTTAAACAGTGAAATTACAAATTGATATTCTTCCGGTTCTGAAATTTTAGCCCTTTCTCACGTCCAAACATCCAAATCAAAAGTCAGCGCGCACAATGCTGGCTCATTTCAACGACGTCATTTGTTTGTTTCAGTGCGAGATCTCAATATATTTCACCTCGTGCACATGAACACCAGAAGTAAATATTTCACTATTGGCTACGATTCTTCTTTATAGACAGACTAATCAAACCATGCTAATGCAATTGAAATAAGTAGAATTGCATCTGTGTCAAAATAAGTAGCGAAACACCCAGTAAATCAGTAAATCGAACGAAGGTCGGGGGGCTATCTTGTCCAGCTAATTACTATCGCTAATCTAAACACAAGTGGTCATTAATGCGATCTCTGGGCAAACAGAAGCAGTATTTATCAAACAAAATCAGTGTTTACGGCCGGAGATATCGTTCTACTGTTGATCTGGTTCATATCTGTCCATCACACTGACCGCTTCCATCACACCGACCGCGTCTAATTCTGGCTAATGTTATTCACATAATTATTATGCATCATGTCCTCTAGCTGTTCTGTCCTAATTTGCTGCCGATTTTACACGGAATTATACACATAGCAATCGTGATGTCAATGCCAGAAGCTACCAAGACATATTTAAATATTGAAGGTAAAAAAAACTTCTAGTATTAACTCCAACCAATGTTTGCCACAAGGGGCAGCGGCGTGCATAAAGGGGACTTCTGACAGCGGGTGATTCTTGAAAGGTGGGATTTTGACCTGCCCAGTAAGACCTCCTACCCATGCAATAAACTTGGTCTTAGCAAAATCAAAGGCTTTTTCATTCTAAGAACACCTGCGGCTTAAGGGATTTTCACAACTTTTCATGTTCTAAGCTTGGGATTTCGACAAAATAAATGCATTTTGTCCTAATCTCCTTGGTGTGCCGCCGCTCCCGCCTCCCCACCCACCCACGTTCGGGGGCAAAACATTGATAGGCGTCACAAAACTCTCTGCTCTAGCTAGGGTTGGGATTTCGACAAAACAACTTGTATTTTGTCTTAATCCTTTGGGTGTGCTAGACACTCCCCCGTTCAGTGCAGGTTTTCAAGTGATTTGAACATATACGTAACGATGAAAACACTTAAAGCCCCGTTCCCTATTTTGACCAGTCTGTTTATACGTGCGAAAATATTTAGAATAGAGCTTATAGTGAGGACGCAAAAATATCACTTGATCACAAATGCGAATGTGTTTTCTGTGTTAATGACACGGTACTAGAAACCTATATATGGTTTATAGGTGTATGCTAATGATCACCAAATTAAAAATAAAACAACAAATAACCCACCATACTTCATTTGATTTCCGCATTCATCGCCTGTGTATCCATCAATTTGGAAAGGCCTAATTAGGCTAATTCACTTTGGTGGGGCAATCCTTTGCGTTTGGGGATGCACTAAAGCGGCGCAAATTCGGACATGTTCCCCTTCTCATAGGAATCCGAAAAAGGCTCCCAAAGTGGTCGGGATTTGGAGGTTCTTCCCTAGAATATTTCGGCTTTGTTTATCTAAAATAGTGCATTTTTGTGCATACTTCTTTCTGCCATATTTCTTTTACCATACTAACATGAGAAGTTTACTGGGACAATTGTTGTGGGAGGGGGTGCGTGCCAGGTGCGTCCCCTCCCTTCCCCTGGGTCTGCTAGTGATGCAGAATGTCTGGAACTGACATTGTGTTACTCGTCTTTTAACTTTCTTCTCAGACTGAGAATAAACAGATATAAATCAAAATGAAAACATTCACTCAACACCGATTCATCAACATCTTCTCCAGTTTATTTACAGTACATGGTTAAAACAGTTTAGTCTTGGATAAAAACACATCTCTTAGATGTACAAATGATTATAATGCCATGATATATGGAGCGCTGATGGTACAGTTACAACAGTCATTGAAATTAGCCGTTTGTTTATCCCAAACCCAAATTCTTAGATTGCTTCTGGGCTACAGAAATTGTTAAAAGCGGATATATAACGTTTTACGATATATGTTTTAAAGAGAGGCATTTAAATAAAAAAACAATCTGAATGTATTCAACAGAGTTCTAAATTTAGGCCATTTTATTGTGTATTTTAAACTATTTTTATATTTTTGTTGTACAAATATTTTTATTTATAATTAAATTCACCTCAGAAAGAGAGAAAATAAACTACTTTGTTCAAATGTTGAAAATTCAACTTAATTTGCTTTAAGAATATGGCCACTCATTTAAATACAAAGCGATATGTGCATTTATAAATAAAACATAAGAAGAACATTTTAAAGTTCATCAAAAATCTCACAAATGTACAAAAAAAAGTTTAGTTGCAAACATTGAAATAGCAACAGTACTAAAACAGGCAACATATGTAAAGTGCACAAAAAATCCCATTTAGACATTGTATTTCCATTTGACATTTTCCTGTTTCATATATATAGACTAGTTATATGATATATCTCATTTCATTTGAATCATGACGTTCACATGCTCAAAACATGGTTTAACTTTAAAACCTTAAAAGTGATTTCTAGCTCAACTAATGTGCAGACGTTATATATGATGATATGAGTACTTCTAAATAACACCGTTATTCCTTTCTCCATCACTCAATTGACCAGCAGTGTCCTGATTTTTAAATGCTTATTATAAACTTTCATCAGCATTAAACATTACAATGTCAGATTCTAGAACATCATTAAAAAGTGCTACAAACAGAACAACATGTATGGGATTGCAACAGTTCCACCTTTTGATGGGATTTAAAGCATCCTAAGATATTATCATGAACTAAAAATAAAATATAAATAATGATTTTTGAAGTATTTTTGGCAAAAAAGGGCCGTAACTCCTAAATGACTAAAGCGATTTCCATGACTATCGAACTTGATCAAGATATTATGGTCACAAACATGTGTTTAAAGTTTGGTGAGGATTGGACAAACAGTTTTCAAGAATTAGATCGGAAACAATCTTCGGGACGTACGTACGTACGTACGTACGGACAGAGAGACAGACGTACGTACGGACAAGGGCAACCCTATATGCCGCCACTTTGTGGGGGCATAAAAAGTAATAAAACTGATTTTCACTATTTTAACACATTGGTACATAAAAATAAACATATGCATATGTGTTTATTTGTGTTTAGTGTATTTTTTCTCACACATGACCCCTGAGCAATTAAATAATAATCTACATAATTATAATATTGGATATTTTGGCTTTTTTATCTTATGGTAAATATTTATCAACAACTTTTGAAATTGTACACATTTCATATACATATCGATTTTTTTCTGATATTGTTCAAATGGGCTAAAACTATTTCATGAAGTGCATATAACTAAATAGTTTAAGGTTTCAAAGTTAATTTTTTGGTAAAAACAAGCTTTGTTGTAATATTTTCGCAGGATAATAATCCAGTTTGAAAAAGTCTTTTGAAATGAGGTGTTGATTGCACAGGTATGTTTATGATCCCAGGGTTAGAAATATTGGCCCCAGGGTGGTGACGGGTGGCAGGGTCAGGAGGGATGAGGATCACTGCCAGGGTGGAGTCATTGGCTGGGGGTTCTGGAGATATGACATCACAACCGCTGATATGGAAAGCCTGAAATAGAAAGATCAATCACATACCATTTATGATAACATGAAGAAAGCAATGATAAAGGTTAAAAATTTATGGTCCTATTTAAATTGGTACTAAGAATAATTTGTAAGTAGTGAAAATTAAAACATTTCGTTTTGAAAACACATGATCCTGGTAAACATGAAAATGTACCATTTTTTGAACAATTTTACCAAATTTCATTTTTTTTTATTTTGGCTTGTTTTACATACAACTTTAACATGTTATATTCAATTTCTTGCAAGTTATCTATCAAGCAAATAAATAAAATAAATCTCCTTCTGCTTGATACTTGAATAGACTTTGTTGCTGGTACAAAAGAACATTATTTTTCTAGTACCGGTATTAGGAATGATGCTCAGTTGAAATGGATATTTATAAAAACAAAACAAAAAAAACAATGTTTCTTAATTATAACACAGCTGGAAAATTGCTTTCCTTTTACTTTCAAACAAAAGCAAAAAATCATGGAATTTGTGTTAATATAATTCACTCCATCTTTATCAATTTTGGTATTTACTAACATCTTGAGTTTGGGACTCACGCACTCAAACTTATTAAAATGTTACAAAATATCTTCAGTATAATTATTTTTACAAAAGATGTAAATTATTGCCAAGAAGTAAGGGTTTTAGCCAGGTTTTAAAAAGGACAGGGTGCTTCAGAAAAGGGACAGAGTGCTCAGGGTGAAAAGAGCAAAATGGGTCGGGCTGTGAAGAATTTGAACATAATGAATTTCACAGAAAAATGGTATAATTATGCTTAAATGAATAAATACTAGGTTTCAACTTCCAAATGTGTCAAGTTTGTACAATTCATAATTATATTTTAAGATTTTATCAAAGTTGGTTATCTTAAGCATTTAATTCTAAGAAGGCAGGAGGCTGAAAATGCTTGTCCCCATGAGGGCAGAAGGGTGCTTCCAAAAAAGGACAGCAGTGGTCAAGCCCGCAAGCCCTGCACTAGTAAAATGTCTTCCGGGTTTGCTCAAATTCTGAATTTTATATAGCAGGGCTTGTTAAAAAATATGATTCCATGCAATAGTAAGAATTCAGGCTTGTCCATCCAAAAGTCTAATTTCGATGACTGGTACAGGGTGCAGCACCCTTTCATAACTCTTTAGTTAAAACCCTAAAGTAGTGTATGTTATTCTCAAAATATGAAGCAATATTCACCATTATTGCTTTTGAAACAGCCTTTTTATAATAAAATAAAACTTTGCAGTTGGGGGGTTCTGAGTCCCAAACTCCGATTCAAAGCCTTAGCAAATGCTGAAGTCTTACATGAAGCTGCTGAGTGTCTGCTTGGTGTCCTCAGAGGCGCGCGAGTTGGCAAAGCTGATGAACGAGCAGTAGACAGCACACCACGCACACCACTTCAGCTGAAATAGAAACATGATGCATGTAAAATTTCCAGAAGAGGAATAAATCTGGATCAGCAAAACTTGATTTGATTATTTAGAAAGCATCAGATGAAAACAACCGCTTAAGTTCCATTGTGACATAAATCTGTTTTGTTATGTGGGTTTTCAGTGAGTCATGCAGGTGTGCTGGCTATTATAGACACAAATGCTCCAACACTGAGAAAGTTATTAAACTGAGACTAAAAAAATGGCATAGCAAAGCCCAAATAAACAATATTATGAACACCCATTATTAGCCAATAACATTAAGATGGACTAGAGTAGATTTCAGTATGACCCTTAATCACAACTGAGTTACAGTTAACTGATATACCAGTCATGTATATACTTTTGGATGGAGAAGTCTAAATCCTTATACTAGAGTTTACTATCATTTTTTTTAACAAGAATTTGATCAGAAGTTCAGAAAACATTTACTGTGCAGTGCTTGCAGACCTGTGCTAACTTCGACCACTGGTATACATAAATCAGAAGCGGACAATGATCGAGGTTCTTCTAAACTAAGGTTGATAATTTTTCTCCTAGTCTTACCTTCATCATAAGGCCACACATGCTGAAGATCATGCCTAGCAGATTCATGTAGTCGGGGGTTGGGTCATCGCCAGGAGCATTTGTGTCCTTTGGTTTGTACCTGCAAACAGTAAGTGATCCAATATTAATTCAATAAAAATAAAATTACTGTTTATCGTATTTATCAAATTTTCTTTGGGGTTAACTGATTCATTTCACAAAATTGACAAATAAACCTTATCAGTTATC
This sequence comes from Mya arenaria, assembly GCF_026914265.1. NCBI lineage: Eukaryota > Metazoa > Mollusca > Bivalvia > Myida > Myidae > Mya > Mya arenaria. The sequence goes on along the minus strand of NC_069134.1, from coordinate 56,613,754 downwards.
ACTATCACGTGTCTGTACACATAACTGATAAAGAGACATGATTTGCCTGATGTATAAGGTAAGAAACATTGAGGTTTTAAAAATAGCTGTTTGTTCCTCCAGAAATCAAAAATCAGAGAGTTTGAGACTTTCAGAAGCTCAGGGGTTCCTATTAATGGTGTTGTGAAGTATATTACTCCCCAAAATTGATAAATTATTGAATTCTTTCAAAATTTAGTCTTGGAAGAACAGAAACTTTGAAGATTTTGAGGTTCACAGTTTAAAACATGTATTGCTACTTTCTATGTTTTTATTTGACTTGTTGACTCAATGGAGATACTCATAAGTGTCCAAGAGACTTAAAACTTCCATATTTGAAAAGAAATCTTCCAAATTCTAAAGTAAGGTAGTTCATAATTCAAGTTTCAAATTCCTAATGAAAGCCCTGCAGACTATATAGTTTGATTGATTGTTTTCAAGTGTGGGGGACTCTTGTATTTGATAGCAAGTTTACAATGAGGCAGTGTAAAATTGGTAACCATCAAACAATTCAGAATCTTTATTGTACTACATTACTTTAAATTGGTTTTGTACATCCTTGTAAAATCAGTGAAAATTATAAACTATGCTTGTTTTTATTCAGACAACTAAAATTGAAATATGTAAATTATTCTGATCTTGCAACCTAATTTTTTTTAATATCTTACAATCTAGGACAGACATTAAAAATACACTTCCAATTGGATCCCTTGATTTTTGCAGCAAAGTTACTTTAGCAGCAGAGCAGGAGCCACAGAGTGATTAACTTATATACCAGTTTTTTTGTGCTATTCTGAAATTTGCCATCTTTCGACACAGTTTATTTCTTGGCTTCTGTTTTTCTTTAGTTTGAAAAAAACACACAATTAACAGGTAAAAAAACTCTAAGGGTTATAACTAAATTTATTTGATATTAATTTATAACTTTTTTTAAAGAACAGTGTAGTTATAATGATTTCATTATTTGTTATTTAAATCAACTGCCAAAGACATGCTATCCACCGGACCCCGATATTATACCAGCGTTGTATTTTTCTGTGAATAGGCACTTGTTTGTAAGTAAAATAACAGTTTTGTTTATATATTCATTCTTTTTTTTCGGAATTTAGGAGCTTCTGGTTTTTAATTTATTTTATAGGAAAATTGTGAAAGATACATTTTGCCATTGGGAACATACCATATACTGGACACTGTATACAATAGAGTCCATAAGAATAAACCTGGCTCTTTTTCCGGAAGCGAAGCTGTAATAATTACAGTCCGAAAATATATATCCGAAGCAAAGCCAGTTGACCCCTATAGTGAAAACGAATTCAAAGAGCCAGACTTTCCATTTATATAGTAAAATGAGTAAAAATGAATTTAACCTGTGGATTTTGTTTGGTCTTCTGGCATCGAATGGAGTTGAAGATGACATTTTGTCCGTTTTCAGCTAGATTGACAAGCGGATGCCACGGATAGGTTGCTTTGATTACTTTACCTCTGTCAAAGATAAACCGGTTTGTGAGTGAAACAGCTAACTAATTAGTTTTTCATAAGACCTCGAATAATTATTTATTTATTAAAAATATAAAAAAAAATCATTTATTGAATAGAATGCCAAGAGTTATAAGTAAACCTTACATAATATAAAAAAGGTGTCGGATAGGCCAAGTGTCAGCTTCCTTGTATATAGTTGTTGTTGGTGGTGGTAGGTTGGTTGTTGTTGTTGTAGAGTTTATTTAAAGTCTGCCCGCGCCCTATAATGGCCGATCATGGATTGAGCCCGTAACATCCACATTTTTTTCCGCAAAGGGAGTAATTTTGTACCCCAAATGCAAAGAGAAATGCGGTATAGCTAGATAGCGAAAATAGCCTATAGAAACCGATTAGAAAGTAATAATAAACACACAAGAGAGATCAGTTTTCAAAATGTTATATAACATGTATTTAAATGCATGGTCACCATTGCTATATCCAAACTATATACTACATTATTCAAATTACAATAATAATAATAATAATAATAATAATAATAATAATAATAATAATAATAATAATAATAATATCAATTGTAAAACTACAGCAACTAAAATACTAGATGTATTGACAGCTGGACACTCAGAACGGAAATCTAATAAGCGGTATGCCTGAACACGACAGTACGTCTGAGAACGGCTGTATGTCAGAGCACGGAAGTTTCACGGACGACTAAGTGCAGGACGTAGAACAAAAGTTTACTCCAGGACCACTCCACGGTCTTAGTTCTGGGACGATTGCGGCGCATGGGTCGGTGGTGCATGACCTTGTTCAACATACATGCATATTGAACGTGACGGAAAGCTCATCACGATGTTCGAACGTAAAGGACTATACTGTGCAATAAAAAAATAAGTTTTTTACCGTTCGATCCACAGCCAGAAGAAAATATCATCATATAATAGCATCATAGCTGTCCATCGGTTCTACCAGCATCTGAAAGCTTCTCCTGCCGATCAAGAACAGTTCAAGAAACGAGTTACCTCGATAGAGAAGTCAGACTCAGTCATGCCGGATGCGTCAAACAACATAGCGATCGTTGAATATATAGGTACATTTCCAGGAAGGGCGCACTATGGTTTTGCTAACACCAAGTACATGCGCACCAAACAATCAGTGAGAAACGAACTTAAAAAAACAGATCAGTAAAAGATATAGAGAGTGAAATAAACCAGACCAACTCTGATGATTATGACAAACAAAGAAATGTAAAATGCGAAATTAACAAAAAAGAACAAAACGACACCTTGTTCTAGTAAAAACATCGCTGACCAAATCGTCTGCGTTGAAGAAATGTCAAAGTCACATGAATTTGTACAGAGTGTCAAACATATGAGCGGACTTCAAAATCCAGTTGTTACACTCTACACAGAACAACAAATCAATGACATCAAGCGTTTCTGTGGGCGGGAAAATGGCACAGTTCTGAGGATAGACAAAACTTATAATCATGCGGAATTCCATGTAACCCCAGCGGTATACAAGGACATGTATGTTATGTGCTATTCAGAGGAAGATGCAAGACCTTCCACAATTCATCGAAACACTTCATGGAATCGTCAAGGAAAAACAAGACGAGAGGTGCAGAGCGATCAGAGACATGGGCAACTTCCGACTCGCAGACCGTTACTTGCACTACCTAACTGATATTGACCACTGGACGAACATCTCAGAAGAACATCGCGCCAAACGGACAAGAAAATTTCTAATGGACGATGGCAAATCGACCCAAAAAACAATAATTTCATCTGACGGTAACAGAACCACTGAAATGACACCAACAGCTGGAAGAAGCCCACAGCTGGTTAAAAGGAAAAGGGCTGAAAGGTCAAGGACTCCAAGTTCTAAGAGGCGGCTGTAGTCGGGAAGGGAGGTCATAGTGGCCTCACCGGGTGTACAACACACCGACAATGGTCACAGTCCTCTAAGACTTAACAGCCTTCTACCAGCCGATGACTGAACTGATGTAAATATGTACATTTGTAAATATAACGAGGGAAAGGGAAGCCACAGGCCATGACGTGGTGTGGCCTGGATGCAATGGGTAAATTTGATATTCGTAATTAATGACATTTCAAAAAATATCAACAGTTTATTTCCAAATATGTTTGTACAAACGTGCTTATTTATCAACAAAAACAAGAATACAAATATAGCCATCTGTAGCTAAACGCTCTTTTATCCACGAGTAACGTGCAATGACCTCTGGTTTGTTTAATATTTATGATTTTGAAGGCTATTTTCTGTAAATATCTGGTTTATTTCATTATAATGATATAGCAGGCTATTTTCGTAGTCAAATGCTATTTTCGCGAAAATAGGGTTTTTTCGCTAACTAGCTTTACCCCGAGAAATACGATAAATGACATCTAGAAAAATTCCAAAGCTCTGATTATTGGTTTTGGTTCCATTTCTCTATTCTTATTTAATGTAAAAAATAAATTTGATATTACATTATCTTAAAAATCTCTTGTAAGAATGGTACATTTTAAAGCAAGACTCGCGGTCAGTGCATTGTCAAGAAAATGTTGTGAGAACAGGAGTTTCGCCCAGTATGTATATACGTACGCTGTTGATGTCGATGCCCGGGTTGCCTCACTTTTTCAATACTAAAACTTCGTCAAGACTAGAGAGTGCGTTGACACGTATTGATTTCCCTACATGTTTTTTTTTTACTTGAAATGTTCATGTACATATATATAGAGAGAGTTACAATGCTTATCAGTGTTGTGAATCTTTTCTGGCCCGTTTTCCCATTTTGGTATGCATCAGCAGGATAATATTATATAGCAGACTTACTAGACACAGACATCATGCCCCTGGTACAGCATGTTCTCTTTTAATCATTGGGTCGTAGCTCTCTATATATTTATATGAAAAACTACAGAAACAAGTCCAGTAGTCAAACGTTTAAACATAACCCCGTTTAATGACACAGGGTCAATGCCAATGACATAAAACGCAAACACAAACAATCACAAACCATGAACGTGGAACAACAACACAAAATTCCACAAACAACACACTACATATATAATATATTAAATTAGGGTGTTTATCAAGGATTGTTAGGTGAGGTCAAAATGTTAATTTACTGGGGTGTATTTAAAATAACGTTGTTATCTCTAAGCGAATGAAATAAAGGCGAGGAATCACAAACTGTTTCTCCTTTCTCTGAACCTGGGCCAAGCATTATGAAACCACACCATTACCTACATATATTAGGCGGATCCGTGCCCTACTGGTAACGCACTTGACTGTCAATCCAGGGGTCACTGGTTCGATTCCCCGTCGCAGCACTAAAAATACTAATCGTCATTCGGGAGGGACGTTAAAAGGGGGTCCCGTGTGACAGTGCTATACACTAGTGCACGTTAAAGAACCAGGGTAGCTCTAACCAGGGTTACATTCTGTCTATGCACTATGTTCCAAAAACCTAAAATGACTAACAATCTTAACGGAGTACTCACCGACTGATATGCAAGGCCCGAGATCTATAATTCAGAGATAACGGTATATTAACCTTATTTTAACCAAGATCTTGCTTAGAGGTACAAAGAACAAGATCGAAAAAACAACACTTTTAGACCATTTTTAAAATATCGCTATTAGTAATGTTAGAGAAACTACCTCGATCGTATACAATTTTACCTGAATGCAATTGATGTAGCATCTATATTATGTGATTTGCCTCCAAAAAACAAAACAAACCTTTTTTTGAATTTCCATTTCCTGTAGCAAACATTCCGCAATGATGACCATTTTGGCTGTTTATTGATGTGCTATGCATGTATTGGCCATTCTCATTCATCAGAGGTTCGATCGTGATAAAGAATGATATGCATACTCGTACATCATCTTTTGACATAATACCAAATCAGACAAATAAAATATGTTTCTATAGTGTCGACTTGAAAAAAATACAAACAAATGTCCAGTACATTAACGCCTGGTTTATGAAATGTGAATTCAGGGTCAAACCAAAATTATCAACGTATAAGACTTAACTCCCATAAACCCATTGTGTACACACCGGTCTATTTTTGAGACCGGTGTGTACACAATGCCGATAAACCGGCACTGTTTAATATTGGTTTTCTGTAACCGTTGTGATACAAAATCGATTAAGTTTCCGTATCCATAATTAAGTTCAGACTGCGGGATTTTTAAAGATTTATTTTTTCAATATTTATAGTGTTCGATACAACTGTATTCATTTGAAACCAGTTTTAGCTAAGGTACGTTTATGCAGGTACATTCACAAGACAATTTAACGTATATTTAGGAATCCCGATCATTTCGTCTCTGTAATGCACCAGTCAATTATAACCACGGCCCCCCACTGCCCCAGGTCCGGGCGGATAGCCGGGGAAATGGGCCGTGTTTTTACCTTCCAGGTGGCCCCGCAGTGCCGGGTGAATGCGATGGTTTTGTGTTCGCAAAAATATAGCGAGGAATGGGCCTTACCTAGGGGGTGCGGGGGATTTGGCAGGGATTTTACACGAGGTTGGCTGGGCCAAAGTCAAAGTCCCCGCTATTCCCCGGACCTGGGAGGGCCGTGGTTGCAAATGACTGGTGCATAACCTATTCGGCCTGGTCCAATTCGACCCAGTTAGTGGCACATTTTCGCTCCACTATAATATTTATCCAAGGTTTACAAGTTAACCAACTTAACCAAATGAAACGTCCCAAAAGCGTCTTTAAAAAAGATGATTGGAGTTTGGTTTTTTGGCATCAAACCGGAGAAGTGGGTTTCCTGTGCGTACTCCCAGTTTCTTGTAAAATCTTGCCAATGAATAAGAGTGATTAATATAATGTTGTTGTAATTTGTTTCACAATCGTAAAACATATCATTTTAAATTAAAATATATAAAAAGGGTATCAACAAATTTAAAGGCTTTTTTCTCTCAAAGGCATTATAAATTAAAGTTATTATTTGTCTTTCAATTACACCGAGTGAAATTTTTAAAATGTCTCTCATATTGCAGTTTCAGGTTTCTTGCAATGGACACTGAAAATGAGGATCCATTTATGTCAGAAGAGGATTTGCCTGCTACTCAAGTGGTTGATGACAGGATTTTGAAAGGTTCCTATTGTCTGTGTGTGTTATCCTTGACCAAATTTCCCAAACACAAGTTAAGGTCATTTCCCAAACTACCCTCCCCAAAATACCCTGTTTCAGTCAATGTTTTATTTAAAAAACAAAAGTATCAAATGACATGAAAGTTTCTTGAAATAATTCATGTTTTGATAGGTTTGAATTCTGCCTGAGCACACCATTTGCGGGTTAAAGTTTGCTGAGCAGTTAGCTGCATTTGAATATATATTTTGGAATAGCATAAGCATGCTACATAGGAAACAGAATTCAATATAATATTATGATTCTAAATTTGTTTTTAGCTGGTTAGAATTTACCATTTAAAAAATTTTTTTTTATCAAAACATAAGGAAACTGGTCGGTAACATTATTTATTGGGACGATTCAGCCCAAAGTTATTGAAAACCCTGTAAATGTTAATGAATTTATAAGCCTATTTCCCTACTTACAGATGTTGTTGCCTATGCTGAGGTTAGGTCAGGCCATGATAACCGTACAGAGTCTGTGAGACGTGAGCTGGAACAGCTAGGAGCCACAGTTGTTAAGAAGTTTGAGGATAATGTCACTCATGTTGTGCTCAGGGAGGGTAGCAAACGTACAATCAACAAGGCCAAGAGGAAAGGAGTGCACCTTGTCTCTGTTCTCTGGGTTGAAAAGTAGGTAAACGTTTTTTGCCTTGTTACTAATTATATTATTTGACCTAAAAAATTCTTTTAGATCAGGTTAGTTACCCGACCCTACCTACAAATATAGGTGCCGACTCTACCGTTTTTAAAGTCTGTCACCTGTGTTGTAAACCAAAATAATAGATTTTCCTTTTCATCTCATAGGCATTACAAGTTAAAATAGCATATTCGGTAATCAATGACATTCAGAATTTCTCCTACTTGTAGGTTTTAGGTGATGGACAATATAGTGTTTAAACACACATTTTATAGTTGTGTTGACCCAGGAATTTTTTGTAAGACTATAAACACACATATGTGTTAGGAAATATGTTTTATAGGTTTAAACTAAGCTGTAGCGCATAACCTTGATTTTTTGTACAACAAAACGCAAATATATGTGAGGCAGGATGTTTTATAGTTTTAGACTACACCCTGGAATTTTTGTATGACTAAACACACATATATGTGAGGAAAGAATAAAGATTGTTTAATAGTTGTAGACTAAACCCTGGAGTTTTTGTTTGACTAAACTCAAATATATGTCAGAAAAGATGTTTTGCAGTTATAGACTATACCTTGTATTTTTGTATGACTTTGAACACACATATATGTGAGAAAATATGTTTTATAGTTGTAGACTAAACCAGGAACATGTCTCAGAGAGGATGTATCCAGCGATTGTACCAAGCCTCAAGGGAACTCCGCTGCTCAGGACAAAACTTAAGGTGACACCTTTAATCTATCTCTAGAAGTTAAGTATTTTGTTAAACAAGTCTGGATTCTTAGCATGCCCTTCTTAGCATTACATTTGCACACTCCCTGCTTTGGGAAGTATTGAATTGGGAAAGCTTAGAAAGCTTTTTACATGTGCAGAGCACAGGCAGCAGTTTTGTTCAATGTTGACAAAACACAATCTTTGGCCATGGCCCATGTTATAAAAGTATAAAATGAGGTATTAAAGAAATATTGTTGTAATTTTGGTTAATATTAAGATTTTTGTGAAAAATGTTACCGGTAAGCAATGTTTCAATCATTTTTGGTGGTGAAATTCAAAAGAAAACAACACTTTCTATAGGGAGGGAGGTCAATGTAACTGCTGCCTGTGATGCAGCGGCTTGCAAGCTTGTACTACTGGTAATTTTGATAGCGCACCTGCGTTCTGACAACTTTTTTTCTTTTTTTTTTGTCTTGGAAAGAGCCGATTTTTGAAAAAATGCATGGAAACCAGTTATATAAGACTACAGACAAAAAGTTAGATTGCAGATTTTAATACTAAAGTTAAAAAAATGTACGATTTAAGCTACAAAACTTTAATTTTCGAATGGAAATATGAAAATCTGTGATCTGATCTTTTGTCAGCAATGTTTTATCATTGGTTTGCCAATATTTACGGAAAAATTTGCTCTTTCCAAGACAAAAAATAAAAAAGTTGTTAAAGGGTAAATCTATGAGAGTGCAGCTCTAAATTTAAAGATTGAAAAGGTCTTTAAAAGATTAGAAGATATCTACGTGTTAAGATGAGCACTGAAGTCTCACAGAAAATGATAACTTATTACAAGGTGAACGAATTAATTATTTGAACATTTTATAAATCAAGCTAGACATTTTTAACTGTAATAACATACATTTCCTTTTATACTGTCATTTATGTTTTTCCAGAAAGCAAAGTCAATGCAGCCATTGGACTTTGAAGAAGAGCTTGCCAGCAGCACAGAGCGGCTTAAACGTAAACGCACACGCCTTGAGAACATGAACAAGCTGCTGTCTAACGGAGACACCCCTCGCAACTCACCACATATGGAGATTCTAGCTTTCGACACACAGCCACGCTCTCCGGTATAACTAGTTGTAGACTTGCATTATCTGAAACTTTTATATATGATGTACTTTTTTGCCTCAACATACTAAGGTCTAAAAAAATAAACCCATGTTTAGGTCAACCTGACCCTTCCTTGCAAACTGCTTGACACAAGAGTGTATTTTTTTACTGGAGTACCCGGAGAAAACCCACTTGTCCGACTTGGTGACCACAAACCAAACTCACATGCGCCCAGGCTGGATATCGAACCCAGGTGGCTTATTAATTTGTTTCTTAAATACTATAATTGCTTACAAAAAAAGCTCTCAGGGGAAAGCCTTATAAATGTTAAAACTAAAAAATGAAAACTTAACAGTAGCATTTACTGTATGAATCATGAATGGATTATCTAAAATGTGCCCTCATTATAAAATCTGTATTACATCATTATTGTAACAGGATGAGAACTATGTGCTGACCCCCATTCGTCTGACGATCCCCGACACCCCGCCCAGCATGAGGGAATGGAAGAAAAAAGTACTGATGGCAAGGGAAGGTCAGGATGGAGGTAAGGATACAATCAAGCTGTTATGAATCGGGGGTATACCGGGGATAGCCAGGGAAATGGGCCGTGTTTTTACCTTTCACCGCAGTGCCGGATGAATGCGGTGGTTTTGTCTTCGTGCAAAATATAGACAGGAATGGGCCTTACATAGGCTCCCTGGGGGCGGGGGCATTTGGCAGGGATCTGACCATCAGTTCATCCCCGCAAGGCGAGGATTTTACCCGGGGTTGGCTGGACTGAAAGTCAAAGTCCCCGCTATTTTCCGGACCTGGGGGGTGGGGGTGGGGCCCTTGTTACAATTGACTGGTGCATAACTGCTTAGCTCAAGTCATTGAAACAAGTCTTGATATTTAAAATTAAGATTTTGAACTATCCTTGCAATCATTTTACCAGCACAGGGCTTATGCTCATTTTGACCACTAAAAATGGACTAAAAACTTGAAACATATTTTAGTGTAATTGGTAGCAATTGAGAAAGTTGAAGGTTGTGCTTATTTGAGTACCCCGGTATGCTTTTTACGCAACAGTCTATCCTTAATTACAAGCACGCACATATCTAAATATATATACATTAGAGCTTAAGCTAGGTTTTAAAAAGGACAGTGTGCTGCAGAAGAGGGACAGGTTGCTAAGGTAGAAAAGGGTACATTGTATTGGACTGTCAAGAACTTGAACATTATGATAATGTTAGGAATGGTGTTTTATTGAAGTCATATTACGTTTCAACTGCCAAATATCTAAAATATATATACATATTTATTTATTTTCTTTAGCTGGTGGTGATCAAGGCTCAGTGACCAGCATGTGTGATGATGAAAGTGACATTGAGAGACTAGCCATCCTCAAACCGATCCAGAAAACACTCTTTGGTGAGTGGTGACTGCTTTTCTCTGCTTTATACAGGGTTTTCAATTGACCCGAGCTCCCGGGTTTTGACGCTAAAACGTTGTAAATAACCTGAAGTTGTAAGTACAAAGTATGAGTCAACCTTGACCCCGGGGAATTTCAGTGCAAGCATTTATGAATAAAGAGATTTTCCAGCAAAAAAATGTCAAATTTTGCTACCCATTGACGAGAAATAAACATGTTGTTGAGTTGTTGCTAGGCAACCTGGTGATCAAATGTTTTGCAACTTTTCTCCGCCTACTATGATGTCAAACAGGAAATTATATATTGTTATTTAAGACGCTTTGTTTGATTGCATAATTGATCATCACCCTAGCAAATCTGCCCTCGTTTAAAAAAAAATAAATCATTGAATATGCAAATTATGTACAAATTTGATGTTAATAATGATGTGTGTTTTCTTTCATTGTTGTTTCTCTCTCAACCTTTTGGGAATGCTTAAAAATGAACAAGAATGCTTCACAAAATTTCACAGAAAAGAAAAAAGGATGTGATAAATGTTGTATCTTAAAGCATTCATCAAGACTTCCATGCAAAATACAGATTGGGGGTCATTTTTATATGAAATAATAAAAAAGTGATAAATTGTATATCTAATATTTGTTATTTTTTTAAAAACTAGAATTGGTAATTCAATTTTACATTTCAGGAAAAAGTAAATGTGTTATATTGGGATTGGGAGCGAAGTTCGGCCATAAATTGGTTAAGGAAAAAAAATGCTTTTAAATCAGTTTTGTTGTTGAATGTTAACCCAACTTTCAGGTTTGCCGTTGAAAACTTTAACAAGCACATAAAATGATCAGTTTGCTTGTTTACAGATGGAGAGGAGAGTGGTCCAGAGTCAGTGGACGACGACATCCATCGCTATGCCAGCAGCATTAACCAGACCTTGAACAAGAGCAACCAGTCAAGTCCGGACACTTCATTACATCTTCTTGACTCACAGGAGATTGCTAGTGTGGTCAAAACTGGTGTGAACTGTAGGGCTTTTGGGAATGCGGTTGATGATGTTGTTAAAGAGATTGCAGATGTTGATGGTCTAACAGTAGGGGGTGATGATAATTGTGATGGTGAAGGAGATGGAACTGAAAGAACTGAGGCTGGTTTGACTAAGCTGAAAGGAAAAGAATTACTACTAAATGATATTGAAACTGCAAATAGGTCTTTAATAGAAGACAGGGTACGAAATTGTTATAATTTTGAAAATGATGGTTCAGAGTTTGGTAGTGAAAAGAAGAGGCATAATGCCCAATTTTGTAGTACCCAAAACAAAAAACATGTTCCTTATATTGATAGTGATGCAACTGACATGTCTCCAATAGTTTGTAGAGTGAATGGTATTGGACATATTGGGAAGGAACTTAAAAATATCTCAGAGAAAGTTCGACACAGCAGTGTAATGAAACTGCATAGTAATGGACACTTTGATGAAATTGAAGGTTTTGGGAATATTTCTCCAGTGGTAGCTAGGGCGAAGGATAAATTTGTGCCAAATGAAGGGAGAACTCTTTGTGACACAGGTGACCAAAAAGGTTTGTCAGATGGTGCTGAAGTGATACATGAAGAGGATAAGACTGCAGCAAAGAAAAATCAGAAAAATGCTCGTAGGAAAACTAAAGTTGATTTTGATCACACAGCAGATCATAATCAAAGTGTTGGAGAATCTGGCAAACTGCAGAAAAATAAACAGAAAAGTACAGAAACCTTATCGGAAAACACGAAGCCAAATAGAAGAAAGTCGAGGAGACTGTCCATTAAACAAGTGATGGAGTCTTTAAATGAGACAGATAGTGTTGGCAATACTCCGGGTGAAAATTGTGATAGAATGGACAGTGGAAATGATTCCACAAAAACAAGCAAAGAGATGGATTGCGATATTGAGCGTCTTAACAGTTCTGTGAAAGGACAGTTGTTGGATGACATCATTCATTCAGATCGAGCACATTTATTAGCTCAAAGAGGTGAGACAATGAAGAAAACTTTTGAAGATGAGTCTAAAGATAAAGAAGTGGAAGATAAGGAGCCTAAGTTAACCAAGTATAAAGGAAATTTGGAAGGTCACTTGGAAGATACTTATGAAAATGTTGTGAAAGCTAAAGGGCCTAAGTTTACAAAATCTAAGTCTGCATCAGATTTGGCTTGTCCTGAGCCAAGTAGAAGAAACAGTAGGAGTAGAAGGAGTGTTTGTGTTAAAGGAACGGGTTTGGTTAATGAGGAGACAACTGTACAAAACAGTAAAGATGGTGTAACTAAAGGAATGCCCCAGAAAGGAAGAAAGAAAAAATTGATGTCTTTGACGGATCTAACAGACCAGCATTCGGTTTTGGTTGATCCGAAGAAGAGTTCAGACACTGATAAACCTCTGGAGTCTTGTAAAGAAAATAATGGAAAGGGACGGAAAAATGTGATGAGCAAGAAGACAGATGCTAATGAAATTGTGATTAGTTGTGATAGTGTATATCCTAATGAAACTGCTCATAAGGGTAAGAAAGGTGGCAAAAGAAAAAGTGTAGACACTTCTGTTGAAGAAGCTGATGAAAGTTCACCTAGTAATGATAAACCTAAGAGAGGTAGAAGGAAGAAGGCTGTCAAAGATTCAAAAGCTGGGGTCAAAGATGATGTGGATGATAGTAAATGTAATAAAACCTCAGGTAATAAACGATCCAGCTCAGCTAAACCTGATCCTGGAAGAACCAACAAAGCAAATAAAAGAAAAGATTTTCAGGTCAATGATACTCATATTGAAGATGATGAGGATAAGAGAAAATCTGGAAACGATTCCTTACAGCCAGGGCCTATAACAAAAATCCATGATGTAACAACACAGCTCAATTTGACCAAGGATAATAGCTTGGTGTGCTCTATTAGAGAGACAACATTATCCATGTCAATGTCAAGGGCGTATAATGACTCAGATGTTTCAACACTTCTAAGAAATCCAAGGCGGAGTGTGGATGAGTTTAACCTGTCACGAAAACAGAATAAGAAACAAAAAGTTGGGAAAAGATCTGTGTTAAATACAATAAACGAACCTGACTCAAATTACAGTACAGCCTCTGAGTCGGACCATAGTGTTGGAGGAGGAAAGAGGGTTCGACTGAACAGCTCTGGGAAAGTTATCAGACCGTCGCTCGTCATGACTAACCTACATTCTCAGTAAGATACGTCTTTACATGATAATTGTTAAAAATAAAATAATGTTCCTCTGTTGGGAGAACGAGTTTCTTACCAAAATTTTACACTAGATAAAACCCTAGGAAAGATAATTCACATGAGAAAAATGTTGAGAACAATTTAGTAGTATCAGATTTCATTTTTAAATTATAAATATTTGGTGAAATCAGTCTAAAATTGACTTGAAAAAAATGTCAAATTCTATAGAAAACAACTTCCTACTATCTAGTTAATATTCTGAAATCTTACATGTCAGAACTTTCCTTCATGTCAAATCAGATGAAATGGTAATCATCTGAAACTATCTGTTTTACCAGCACCTATCAAATAAAGATAATCATTTTCGTAGCAGTTTGAAAGTCAGGCTGTCTTTTACCATCTAATACCAGTTTGAATGATTATCGGTTGAAAGGTTATCGTTTTCAATCTTATACCGGTTTGAATGGTTATTGTTTTTAACCTTTTTGTTAATATACTGGTTTGAATGGTTATTGTTTTTAACCTTTTTGTTAATATACTGGTTTGAATGTTTATCATTTTCAAACTCATACCAATTGAAATGGTTAAAGTTTTCAATCTTAGACCGGTTAGAATGTTAATCATTTTCAAACTTGTACCATTTTGAATGGTTATCTTTTTCAACTTTATTTTGGTTTATATGGCTATTGTTTTTATCCATTAACCTGTTTGAATGGTTATTGATTCCAACATTATACCAGTTTAAATGGGTATTGTTAACTTTTACCAGTTTCAATGGCAATCATTTTCAACCTTATACTAGTTTGAATGGTAAATGTCTTCAACTTTATATCGGTTTGAATTGTTAATGTTTTCAACCTTATATCGGTTTGAATGGTTTATCCCATTTGCACTGCTTGATTGTTTTTCAATTAAGATTGTCCATGTTTCAGTGAGCAAGATGTCATCATATCGGTTGTGAAGAAGCTAGGTGGATTTGTGATATCCGAGTCTGTGAGCGACACGACCAGCCATGTGATATGTGGGGAGGCAAGACGTACACTCAATGTGCTGCAGTGCCTTGTTAGAGGGTTATGGCTTGTCACAAAGGAATGGGTGGGTAGATTTTGAATGCTTATCGGGTTTTTTTGAGAGTCAATCAAAGGTTAAGATTACAGTCAACAGTCAGATGAAATCTTTGACCAAAATAAATAGTTCAAATGTGTTTTCGCTTTCATTGAAATAATTTTTATTGAAAACACTTATTATTCAATCTACCACGTCTTTCTGACAAGCCAGTTCTAAGAAACATTTTACTACCAAAAAAAATTTGGACCAAGATTTAAACCTGCGACAACTTTGATGGAATTGAGTAAATTAGCATTTTGCTAAAAGGACAACCGATGTACATGTTAATATATCAGTGATATGTTTGACAGGTTTTATGTTCCCTAGAGTTGGTAATGTGGATTGAAGAAGATATTAATGTTATTGTATTATTGTGTCTGACAGGTTTTACTTTCCCTAGAGGCAGGACGATGGATTGAAGAACAGGAGTTTGAGGCCCATGAAATTTACCCATCGTGTAGGGTATGTGCAAATATACATGGGAAAAACAACATTCTTTTACAACCTTGTTTTGTTGGATCATGCTTTTCGTGTTGTATTATGCATCATCAGCATTTTGCTTTTTGCATTTAGCTAGTAAAAGCTTTAATAATTTGTTGATACTTGCTTTTTGACTGAAAATAGAAAGAAATCAGATGATTATGTTTTGTTGCTATGCTCTTGGTTTAAAAATTTTCATATAAACTTTCTTATTACCCAGGTGAGCAGATTGGAGCGTGAGAGGTCGCCAGGGTTCTACCGTCAGTCCTTATTCTCCTCAATAGGTCCTGTATACATTTCTGGTAGGGCCAGTCCACCCCGTCAACACCTCGTACAGTTCTTAAAGCTTGCAGGTGGCCAGGTAAGGAAAAATGAATTTTCGTTGCATTGGTCTTATACTAGTTTTTTTTTTCAAAGATATGTTTTTATACACCTGTTTTAAAACAAAAAATGGTACATATTTTATTTTTACCTGCAGTTTACGGGTGAGTGGGCTGGTGGTCTGGCATATGACGTCTAGTATATTGTCCACTCATAACTTTAGATGCATTTGTCACCAAATTTTGTCAGAATGTGTAATGTCATAATAAGTTTAAATACCAGCCATGTTGCTCCAGTCACTCCAGAGTAATAACTCTTGAATTGGCAAAACTGTATTAACAGTGTCTGCTCTCTACATTTAGCTTGAGGTACAACCACTTATCACCAAACTTGGTGTTCTCATACTAGGATGTCTGATTTTGTGACATTTGGCATCTTGTTTATCTATTTGTCATAGCATTGGTGTCAATGTCATGGCCATTTGGCATTTACAGGCCTTCCAGCGTTCCTACTTTTTCCTACTGTTTTTTTAACAGCTTCCTACTTTTTTCTAAAAAACTCCTACTATTCCTACTTTTTTGAAAATAAAGTCCGCAAAAATATTAAAGTTTGATTTTTGTGCTAGTTTTATTTGCAGAAAATGAAAAAAAGATGTCAAACTGGCTGGTTTCTGTTGTTGAAAGGTGTAGCAACATGTTCCACTTTGACGAGCATCATCTTTTCACCCACACAGTTCAGCAACAGAAACCGACCAAGCATCATTCACTAAAATATTCAATGTGGCATATAGAATGGTATGATTTCGCATTAAAAACATCTCCTCTAGGTAATTTAATAGCTATTAATATACATATTTAACCAGAAATATTCCAACTTTTCCTACTTCTTTGTAAAAAATATTCCTACTATTTCCTTCTTTTCTGTCAGAAAACCTCCTACTTTTTTCCTACTTTTTTGTTAGTGACTGCTGGAAGACCTGCATTTAGGGACAAATTTAATGTTGACCATAACTTAAATATGTTTAAAATATTAGCTTTGGACACCTTGATAAATGATTTCATGATTGGCGATTTTATTAGGGTGCTAATACTGTATATGTGTGTGTGTATGTTAAAATACAGTTTTCCTATATTTGCCAGGTGACTGGGAACCGTGAGAGGGCAAGTGTGTATGTAGGCAGTGACTTCCACCCTGGTCTCACGTGTGTAAAACCCAGCTGGATACTTGGTAAGCTATTACATCGCACTTTAATACTTGAAATTGTTTCAATTTCGTACGGTATTTTCCATTTTTGTTACAGCTGAATTTCTTGTAGGAATCCATAACAATATCTACTTATTGTTGATTGTTCATTTCTGTAAGAAAAAGTCAATCGAGTTGTTGGCGATGAACATAAACTTGACCATCGCTAAAAAACATTTGAGTTACTCCATGGACCTATAAACCATGGATTGGCAACTGCCTGATATCGGTGAAACGATAAGAAATAATAATTTACCAACAATCCTTAGCGCGCGCTCGGCAAATATCGGAAAATTCCACCGAATCTTTGATCGGTGATTAACGGCGATCTTCGGTTATTTCCACCAGCTCTGCTGATAATTATTTTTAAAACCGCGATCGACATGTCGCATGTAATATGTTTGTAGTTTGTCGTTATTGCATTTTCTCTAATCATCAGAGTATTAATCAGGACCTAATATATTCCTGATTAAATTTATATTTAGTTTTAATTAATGTTTTCCTTCATGTATATATTCGGCCGATGTCGGACGTCTCGAAAACGACCAAACGGTAAGATCTCGGAATGAAATCGCGCTGCACGCGTGAGTTTGAGCTAATCGGATTAACACAGATGAGAGTTGCCAATCCATGGTTTATAGGTCCGTGGTTACTCACATGAAACTTAATCACATGTTACCATCACAAAAAGTGTGTAAATCATCATTCATGGTCCGTAACCCCAGCTTTAATAATTGTTGGTTCATGCCCCTTGACCAATTGAAAAGCTGAACCTTGATATACATGTAGTTAGTTATTCATTGTATGATCAATCATTTATATGAATTATTTGTGCTTTGGGGATTAAAGCATGTTCCTCCTTCACTCCCAGTTTGCAAGAAAAAGGAATTGAAAAATTGACAATTGAAGTTTACAAGTCTGGCAAAGTATTTGGTTCAAAACAAAACAACAATGAAGGGGAATGCAATTGTAGATTAAACTGACATACTTTGATGAAAGTCCTGCTCTGCTCTGAAAACATTTATTTCCTGAACCGTCTTTGAATATATTTGTGCTTTATAAGATACTTTATGGTTGTTTCATCTTTAAAGCATCTTGATTGTCACGGTTTTGTTTCTGTTCAGTAACTTTAGAATGACTTCTTGTAGAGTCTTTAAACATTTGCTATGGTCAGTAGAAAATTCTGATTGATTTTCAGGTTAGAAATGAGAATGTCAAAAGGATCATGGTGACATTGCTTGACAGGTGAATTTAAGAGACCGAATTCTATTGACAACAAAAAATGTGTGGAGTAGGAATGACTCTTGTACCAAGAAATCATGTTACGGACCATACTTTATGAATCAGGGATGATAAAATTCCGGATTAATCCGGAATTCCGGATTTAAGGCCCCACGGATCGATTTTGAGATTTATGTAAATCCGTTGAGTTTTTTCTTGGGGGGAGGGGTACAGCGAGCGAATCGAGCTCATTTCGAACAATATGGGTACGAAAGGTGAGTTTTCCGGAAGTGTAAAGCCGGAAATTAACGAACCTATTTACGTCTTGGCAATCGAGCTATATGATTGGTTAAGATAGCATCCGGTGATTACGGAAATTACCGATGGGACTAGAAGACAGTATCCGGATGGTCGTATCCGGATATGACAGACGACGAAGACGAATAAACGGGTATTGGAAAATTGGGGAAAAAACGACCACCACAAACTTCAAAACATAGATTCGTCTATTTAAAGGGTATATTTGCCATTTATTTTTAAGAGGAATTCCCGAAACGTTTCTTTTTAAGTTTATAGAAAGTGATCAAACTAATAATGAATTTTGCGCATGTAGCATTATTTCGGACATCCCGATTCGGATTGTGTCATAATAATCGATTTTTATTTTACAAATTTTATTTGGCTGATTGAAGTTTACGCTGTAAACCGTTTCTTTATTATTCTCATAATGTTTGAAGCATTGTTCTCAATAAGAATTGGCTGTTGACCACAATGGGAGGTTCAAATGAAAATTGGTTTGGTTCAAATAAAAAAAAAGAATAAATATTTTGTAGTAGTAATACATATTACGTAGAGGCAGTCATTTTATTTTCTATTTGAGACAGTTCAACAAAACTTCTTGAGGACCCAGTTTGAGTGAGATTTAAATTATATAGTTGTAATTTGTATTTCCAGGTATGTTGATGGTTACAAAAGTCAGGGATGAACAGATACCTCAGCCAATGCATCCAGTTGTTCCTGTCAATGACTGACAATTCAATCCAGAGGCAATGATACTTGGATTTATGACTGAACATGCTCCCTGGCACCACAGTAGTGTGTCTTACTTAGGACACTTGCCAAAGATACAAAAGCTCTCAGCGAATTAAAACTTCAAAGGTGTTCAGCATCATACAAGATGACTTACGGAGTGGCTAGCCATTTCAATGATGAACATGTGGAGGAGTTAATGGATCTCGGTTTTGTTTCAACTAAGACAAGTCAACAAACACAATGAGAAAACTGTTTCAGCTATTTTCCTGCTATAGAGAAAGAAATAGTGTTGAGACATTTGGCCTCCTTAAAAATCACAAGGGCTGATTCTGAATCAATTTTCATAGAATTTGAAAGGCTGTTTGAGAGACTTGAACTGCCGTGGGACAATCTAGTTTGTGTGCTCTGGACTCGTTTAACACCATGAGGGGAAAGAATCTGGCTTAGGGACCAGAATATGTCAAAGTCCACGGCTACGCTGTCAAAGCATTTAAGTCCCGTTTGGATATTACTTGGAATAATAAATATAATAATTAATAACATTATATTCTCGTCAAATGTGCAGAACATGGAATAAATACTCTATATGATACATAAAAATTGAATAATTAACACTTACAATAAACATTTGCAAGCATGATAATCGATACGTTGTTCATTATTATAAATCAAACATCCCACAGTGTAGACTGTTGAGTTTTATGGGAAGTGGACAACTGAACCAAAATGTCAGGTACATGTCTAATGCCTGTGACTTCAGGTAGAAAAAAGTAAATTTAACTTTATTTAAAGACAAAGAACTTCACTGCTAAGATTCCTGATAATTGTTCTGATGTCTCCTGTTGAACATAATTATATCTACCAAACCGAAAGGTGTACTCCTTGAACACTTCTAAGGCAAAAAAGGGTATTCGAAACCCTGAAATACGGAAAGCTTTGCCCCCCTTGTCCCCCCACCAGGGCTTTGCCCTGGACCCATCGGGGGCCTTTAGCGGCCCCCTGAACCCCACGCAGACATTTTCAGGATTGGCAACTTGGCTCTGTTATCATCCCTGATGAATGTTACCCTTATACTTACTTAGTAACATAAACTTTGTTGCTTCAGACTCAATTACTGCTCACCAACAACAGCCATTGGACAGATATCTCCTGGACCGGCCGAAACGAGAGAGCAGTCCGGTCTACTAATTAGTAGCTCATCACGGTTTACCAACAACAGCCACTTGACAGATATCTCCTGGACCGGCCAAAACGAGAGACATTCTAGTCTACTAAATAGTATTTCATCACATTTCACCAACAACACTTGACAGATATCTCCTGGACAGACCGATCAAGAGAGTAGTCCAGTCTACTAAATAGTACTTCATCACTGTTAACCAACAATAACAATTTGACGGATTTCCTGGACAGACCGAAACGGCTAACTCTTTTGGCTAAATATCAAATAAATGACTCTATCACATATGGAATTTGTACATATTTTTTTCAATAGCATTTTTTAGCTGAATGTCGAATGTTCATTTAAAAACAAGAGTGACTTTCAATGGGCCGATTGTTAAGTACATTATTAAAATAAACAATGTGACCTCATTGTTAACTTTTAAATGTGAAATATTTTACAATGTGCTTATATATTTGAATATAAACAAGTACACCTTAACAGTTGCCTCAAATCTTGTTAGAAATACTGCAGATCACAAGTGTATCAATTAAATTTTCAGAGCAGTGAAGATTTGAAAGTTAACAACGATGACGTTAACAACGTAGTTAACTTACACAAAGTTCTCAACAATCGGCCGAATGTCTCTCGAATGGGCTTGACAATTGTTAATGTTTGTGAAATTTGTGACCTTATGTGTTTGAATTCTTAATGCATGGTACAGAATTTCAACTCGGTCATAATTGCCAATATTTGATATGAAATATTTTCACATGTCATATGATTTTTCTGAATTATTTAATGATAGTTGCTGTTCTTTCTGAAAATAATTATTGAATGTTTTCTTATTTATTTAAATAGTAAATTTTTAATTCATATAAATCAAAATCAATTAAATGAATTGTGTAGGACATTTTTAAGGCAGCCATGCGCAAAATACATCTTTAAGGGCCTTCCACTGTGCAAAATTGGGTTGGGGTAAGGACTCTACATCTAAATCTTTCAAATTTTCATGTTTTTTCAGGAACAATCTTGTTTTAAAGCTGCATTCTCACAAATTGACAGTTTTGACTTTCTTTTAATTTTTGTCTTAGAATCAGCTGATTTTTGCACGCCTTCGATTCAGTCATATAACATGACTCACAATAGAACAGATCTCAATTTGTAGGGAAAACTGCCGAAAAATAATTAAGCCATAAAACATCAATTTTCAAACGTAAATATGAATAACTGTGATCTGATCTTTTGCCAATGGTATCAAGACATTTACACAAAAACTAGCACATTCCAAGACAAAAAAATTAAAAAGATGTCAAAACAGTTAAAGCTTTGAGTGTATAGCTATTTAAACACACATTCTTTGCAGTATGTTTTGCTCCAGAGTGCCCAATCAACATCGTCTTATGGTTTTCTTGGTATCTTTTCAAATATAAAGTATATTCAAGGAAATAGTCAATTATAATGAATTTGTTTCATTTTATGGTTACAAAAATCTTCATACATTTATTGAAAATGCCAATGCCAAAAGAATATAGAGATTTGGATTTTAAAGAAACCACACACTATTTAAATTTTTTATCACATGTTAATTTAAGTTTGAATCTATAGTAGTACATAAAGTGTTAGCATGGAAATAATTTTATATTTATATTTATGTATCAATATATCCTTTCAATAAGATTTCAGGAGATTTTTTTTCGTGTTTTTGATGTACATGATCATTTTCTCAGACATCTTTCTTTTAACGGAATATTGTAATGTATGGACTAACGAATTGTAAAGAGTAATCAGTATACGAATTGTGCCAGTATTTTCATACTGAGCTTTAATAAAAATATATTTAATTATTAAACTTCTCAGTTTTTCTCAGTTTCTTTGTCCCCATGTTTATGAATTGAAGCTTCCATCTTCAGCATGTCAATTATTTGCAGCAAGTTTTAATTTGTGGACAATTACTTTGTAGACAGCTGTAGCCTTGGAGTTAGATGTTGTTAATGTTTAAAAATTTCATTTGTGTGAAACTTGCACACATAAATAAGTTAAAACCATTTAATTTGTATGAAACTTGTACACGTAAAAAACGTTTAAACCATTTAATAATTTGCATGAAACTTGTACACAAGTTTGCATTAATAATAATGACTTCCACATTTTAACACTCATTTTAATGATTTATAGGAGCAAGTTATGGCCCTTGGGCTACTTCAATAAAGCTCTTAGTACTGAGTTGGAACTATCTTTCTTAGTGTCATAGTTTCATTATTTTGCTACATATTTATGTGAATTGAATTGAAAGTTAACACAAAATGGAGGGAAAAAAAGATGTATTGTTGCGATTTGAAATGTTTATACAGATTTAAGATCATTGAAGTTACAACTTAATTGCTTTATTGAAACGTGCCACAGGTCTTAACACAATAAAAATCGTCAACATTCAAATAAACAATGCACTCGTGTAATGACAATACTGGTTTATGGCAAGGCACATTACTATTGCCATAATGTTTCATGAGTTATCCCCCTTCCTCAACTTGATCTCATTGCGAATTAGCCATATAAATATTAATTCATGGAGCCACTCATGGTTACTCGTGTCATATATTTCAGGGGTCACCCTCTTTTTTGTTAAATACGAATGTAGTCATAGGAACAGCCACAGGATGTTTCCGTAATAAATAGTGGATGGACTCAATATTGTACCCATAATTTTTTTAAACATTTATGGGTACAATATTGAGTCCATCCACTATTTATTACGGAAATACGATCTTACACTGAAATAAACAAATATCATCTGTTAAGTTGCACTATAAACAGTTTATAGTGCAATTAATAGATGATATTAATGGTGATAATAGAGTGTCATAGAAAAACATATTTTCACGAGTAACGATATCCAGGTAATAATAAGGACCACTTTTCAAGGGGAAGTAACAACAATGGATTTTAAAAGTAGTTCGGAAAGTTGATATTTTCACTCCTTATTTTGCAGTGAAAATACCAATTTCACAGTGAAAATATCAATTTCACTGTTGTTATTTCACTGATAAAACTCAATATTTCATTGAAAAGTATGTAAAAAAATATAATATTGCACATGGGAGTAGACATTTTGGAATTATCTAAGGGCGCTTCGTGTGCATGAGATTTATGACACTATCTAGCATAAACAATAGAAAAGGCTTGGAAGAACTTGATTGGCCTAGCCTAAAATTTATTTTCTAGTTTATATTGCACGTTTTGCAACACATCGTTATGCAGGACCATAATCACTAATATCCCGAGTCTGAGTTGGGACTCAGTCTCAGAAAACCAAATTATATCTGTGGTGTAAAGTTGCTACAGGAGCAAATATGGCCAGAAGTGATGTATCTGTTTAAAGCAACTGTGCAAGAAAATTTGCAAGAAAAAAAGAAAATTATCGAAAACTGTCATAAACTTGGTATTAATGTGTACAATGCATTGAAACTTACCAACTGAAGTACCACATAGTTTACAATTTATTTAAGTTTAGCAGTTATTTCGTATTTTTCCATTAAAAACGATTACTGGGTATGTCTACCTAGTAGAATTAATTCCTTATGCGTGACTGGCTAGTCGGTGTTATAACGTGATATTACCGAGTTAGGTGTATAGCTTAATCATGTCACCCTATTAGATTAAGCATTCATAGCTCAGTGGATACGACGCTGGACTGCAATTTTGGCGACTCGGGTTCGAACCCGGTCTCCGACACATTTTTTTTACATTTTGGTACTTTTTTACAATTATGATATCAAAGCGTAACACATTATATTAAATAATTGTCCTGAGATTCGTTACAGAAAAAAACACACTTTTTTTGGTGCCAATCTGGTGTACAGTCCCTTTAAAAGTAATATGTTCTATTATCAGGCACACACCATAAAAAGCAGTTACATTATAGATATTTTGAAACTTTAAAAAATCATTTTCTGAGCCCGAGTGTCAAACTCAGACTCTTCACGTTAGAAAATATGGCCGACAGAAGCACCACATATTTTTCAACTGACCTGAATGGCCTATTAGAGCCTTTTTTTAGAAAATGATGCCACGTTGAGGAGAACAAACTTGTAACATTTATGAAGGTGTATAAGCTGTAAAACTCGAAGAATTTTTATGATGCCTACCAAATAACATAATAAACAAAATCAGTAAAAAAGGGTTTAATTTCTAGACTTTAATAGACGTGAATTTCATAAATTAGCTAATCAAAGACATGTAAGTCGTGATTACTGAGTGACGGAGTAGTAAGTGGTTGCTTTCCTCCCGCAAGCATTGAGCAAGGAATGACCAAGAGTGTCCTTGCTCAACAGGGTCATTTTGGCGGTGGTCAGTAGATTGACTAACTTCACCTGAAATATTAGATTTGCAGCTGAACTTCTGTCCATATTCTAAGCCCTTTAAGTTGATCTGTAAATATTAAATATTTATTCTCGGTTATGTGCAACGTTTACAAAAGAGAAAACAGCATCTTTTATAATCATATTCATCATAGTCTTCTTGGGAGGCTTGTACACAGCATAGCACTTAATGAATTCACCAAGAATTAATACATTACACAAAAGAAACTGTGTCAAGTGTGCATCAGTATACTCCTATCTCAAATGCTGTCTTGCCTGCGTCAATGTGCACCTACCTCAGAGGCTGTATTGCCTGCGTCAGTGTGCACCTACCTCAGAGGCTGTATTGCTGCGTCAATGTGCACCTACCTCAGAGGCTGTCTTGCCTGCGTCAGGGCGCACCTATCTCAGAGACTGTCTTGCCGGAGTCAGGGCGCATCTACCTCAGAGGGTGTCTTGCCGGCGTCAGGGCGCACCTACCTCAGAGGCTGTCTTGCCTGCGTCAGTGCGCACCTACCTCAGAGGCTGTCTTGCCTGCGTCAATGTGCACCTACCTCAGAGGCTGTCTTGCCTGCGTCAGTGTGCACCTACCTCAGAGGCTGTATTGCTGCGTCAATGTGCACCTACCTCAGAGGCTGTATTGCTGCGTCAATGTGCACCTACCTCAGAGGCTGTATTGCTGCGTCAGTGTGCACCTACCTCAGAGGCTGTATTGTTGCGTCAGTGTGCACCTACCTCAGAGGCTGTATTGCTGCGTCAATGTGCACCTACCTCAGAGGCTGTCTTGCCTGCGTCAGTGTGCACCTACCTCAGAGGCTGTATTGCTGCGTCAATGTGCACCTACCTCAGAGGCTGTCTTGCCTGCGTCAATGTGCACCTACCTCAGAGGCTGTCTTGCCTGCGTCAGTGTGCACCTACCTCAGAGGCTGTATTGCTGCGTCAAATGGCACCTACCTCAGAGGCTGTATTGCTGCGTCAATGTGCACCTACCTCAGAGGCTGTATTGCTGCGTCAGTGTGCACCTACCTCAGAGGCTGTATTGCTGCGTCAGTGTGCACCTACCTCAAATGCTGTCTTGCCTGCGTCAATGTGCACCTACCTCAGAGGCTGTATTGCTGCGTCAATTTGCACCTACCTCAGAGGCTGTATTGCTGCGTCAATGTGCACCTACCTCAGAGGCTGTATTGCTGCGTCAGTGTGCACCTACCTCAGAGGCTGTATTGCTGCGTCAATGTGCACCTACCTCAGAGGCTGTCTTGCCTGCGTCAGTGTGCACCTACCTCAGAGGCTGTATTGCTGCGTCAATGTGCACCTACCTCAGAGGCTGTCTTGCCTGCGTCAATGTGCACCTACCTCAGAGGCTGTATTGCTGCGTCAGTGTGCACCTACCTCAGAGGCTGTATTGCTGCGTCAATGTGCACCTACCTCAGAGGCTGTATTGCTGCGTCAATGTGCACCTACCTCAGAGGCTGTCTTGCCTGCGTCAGTGTGCACCTACCTCAGAGGCTGTATTGCTGCGTCAGTGTGCACCTACCTCAGAGGCTGTATTGCTGCGTCAGTGTGCACCTACCTCAGAGGCTGTATTGCTGCGTCAGTGCGCACCTACCTCAGAGGCTGTATTGCTGCGTCAATGTGCACCTACCTCAGAGGCTGTATTGCTGCGTCAGTGTGCACCTACCTCAGAGGCTGTATTGCTGCGTCAATGTGCACCTACCTCAGAGGCTGTCTTGCCTGCGTCAGTGTGCACCTACCTCAGAGGCTATCTTGCCTGTGTCAGTGTGCACCTACCTCAGAGGCTATCTTGCCTGTGTCAGTGTGCACCTACCTTATGAGCTGTCATATCTGTGTCAGTGTGTGCTACCCTAAAGAGCTGTCTTGCCTGCCATGCGTTGCTGTCACGTCTTCTTCAGTGAACACCTGTCTTCAGAGCTGTCATAATTTAGTCAATGTATACATACCGACAGCCACTGTAAGAGGCGTCAGTGAACACCTGTTTCCAGAGCTGTCATAATTTCGGCAATGTTTACACACCGACAGCCACTGTAAAAGGCGTCAGTGAACACCTACCTCAAGGACTGTCATGCCTGCATCAGTATGAACGTCCTGCCTTTCCGCCAAAGAAAGGGCAAATATGTAGCAATCCGTTCCCTTCGATAAAGTCATCTGGTGCTGCAATAGCCCAAGTGTTTGATTTAAGTCATGTTATGAATTTAACATGATCACAGGGTGTGTTCTCACTCCCCAACCCATCACAGAGAAGACATAGTTTGCCATTTTTCGAGGGCGCAAAATTAAATTGGTGACTATAACGCATGTGTTTAGTAAGTCATATAAGATTTGCATTAAAGGGGCATTTTCGTGTAATTGTTTTTTCGTGTAATTAAATACAAAACCTCTCTAGGAAAAGTGTAAAACATACCAATTAAGTTGGTAGGTTAAGATAAATAAAAATAGAAAATAAAAAAGATGGAGACAATTATTTCACCGGCAACATCGAATGTTCATTGGTATTGGTTTGGAAACTGCTGTGTGTTGTTGGAAGGTGCTTAAATCAAAGTTATGCACCAGTCAATTGTAAACCCGCCCCCCCCACCCGCCGCCCCAGATCCGGGGACTTTGACTTTCGGTCCAGCCAATCCCGGTAAAATCCCCGCCCTGAGGGAAAAAAACTGCTGGTAAAATCCCCGCTTAATGCCCCCGCCCTCCGGAGACATCCTAGGTAAGGCCCATTCCCCGCTTTTTCTGCGCGAAAACAAAACCAACGCATTCACTCGGCACTGCGGGGTCACCTGGAAGTTAACAACACGGCCCGTTTACCCGGCTGTCCCCGGTATATCCCGGACCTGGGGTTGGGTGGGGGTGGGGTGGTGGTCACATTGGACTGGTGCATAATCATTTTTAGGGTTGGGTACTGAGAAGTTTTCAAGCCGATGTCTATTTCTAGATTTCTAAAAATAGGCAAAACATGAGCTTTCCGGAGATGGCCGAAAAGTAACGATATTTCTTTCATGGAATATAATACGGCATTTTAAATTTGAGTTTATATCTAAAACACAACAATAATAGTTTGCTTACCGTGTGGAAGTCGTAGAAGAATGATATTGTCTCGTGCACGGCAGGTTCGTGCGTGTGGTCGGGGTTTTGGGTGTGATGTGGGTGACGTGTTGTCATTTCCGGTTCAATTGTAGCCGCCTGAATTTATTGGACGAATAAAAGGATATAATATCAAGCGTTTCAGAACCCTTTTTAATTTTATTTATTGCATTTGCGGTATTAGGCCTTAAAAAACATTTGGTTCGGGTAACCCGAACCTACCTACGGAAAAGGCGCCGACCCTGACGTTTTTATAGTCAGTTTGAAAAAAATAATAATGAAAAACTAAAAAATAATATCTTTTTTTTTTTAATTGGTTTTCAATATGTAGTTTAAAACATTTAATGCTTATACAGTAGATAACTTTAACACCATTCCGCTATGATGAAAATGACATTCTTATATAAACCTTCATTCATTTGTTAGAAATACGCTGGAATAACATTAAAACAAGTTTATAAAGGCATACTGTGAACGATATAAACATCTATGTAGTAAAATTATTTCACCGATCATGTCTTGCATTTTTCCAACGTTAATGTTCAATCTTACGAAATTTGGGTATAACAATAATGGGCTATTAAAACAGGGGCGAATCCAGGAATTGACGTGAAAAGAGGTGTAACCTAGGAGGCGTTAATTTTTTATTATTGGCCCTCCATCAGAACTGAAATATATTTGGTTTAAAGTGATGGCAAAGGGCCCTTTGAACTATTTCTAGTCCGAAATGGTGCATTTTGGGCGTATTTGATTACCGTTTTTCTCCTATATTGAAATTAAAAGTGAAATATTTTAGGGCGTGCCCTGACCCCATTATTTACCACAGAACGCTTCAGACAGCCACGGTTGTATAAAGACACAAATATCCTGGTCTTATGACCGCTCTCTTTAAAACAATATCTAAGCAGATGATCATCAAACTTGGTTGTACCATAAATAAATTGTTGCGGGTGTCACCTCTGTGCCGCCGTAGAAGACAGCAGTACATACTTCGACATTATGGCCACGTAGCGTTCCAATGACCCCTAATTCGACTATTGACTAAAGTTTGAGTAAAACTGTTTTATTTGTTGAATGCTATTAAAACCACAATTAAAAAACTTACCAAAGCGCATGCCACGAACGCGTACATCAATACACACTTCAACATTTTGGCGACGTAGTGTTCACTTTAACCTCGGAACTTTGTAACTGAAATCTTGGCTATTTGAATGTGCTGACTTCAGTTTCTTATCATTTTATCTCTAACGTCGGCACTTTGGTCTCTCATTTTCACATATCGTGACTATTGAATGCATAAGGAGCGGTCACATGTACTCACTTTCAAACAAATGTTAATAAATACGTCTTATATTCATTCGGAACTTCGGGTTAATGCCGGTACATCACATGAAGTAGTTCGTACAAATAAAAAATAGTATAAATTAATTGTAGTGTGTTAACTTTTACTTTGTGTATTGTGTAAGTTTTAACTGATTGCTAGTGAAGTGTATTATTGCGTGACTTATTAAGATTCCCAAGAATAAAATCATTAAGTCTTACTGCTGAATAAAAATTACTACGCGATCTACTTGCTGCGTCGTCAAATGTAAAGATTTTTGACATTGTAAACCGTCCATATACATCCTAGGTTGTTTTCGATGAAAATGGTCGAGGTGCTTCGAATGTCTTACATTAAGAGACAAAGATACTATTATCTGAAATTAAAGACGCGAAAAACAAAAAGTAATACGAAGTTGAAAATTCAACCTAACTCATTCCAATGAGTCTCTCTTACTTTTGATCGCTAATTCTACGTTCACTTTACTCAACTGTTGTTTTTATCACAAACAAATGAACCTTTTGACAGAACATTGGATATTTATTTTTGTGACACTCCAAAACCATAGGAGATCTTGAAAACAATCCAAGTTAAACTTTAATTAAAAACTTCTCAAATCTCATTATTATCATTGCTTAAGTATGGCAGCACATTATTTTAATGTTACATGAACAAACAAAGCTATATTCTAAACTATAGAATAATGGACTGAACAGACCCTTAAAGCTGCACTCTCACAGATTGACCATTTTATCAACTTTTTATTTTTTTTGTCTTGGAAAGAGCATATTTTTGCTTAAATATCTGCAAACCAATGATATAAGATTGCTGACAAAAAATCAGATCGTAGATTTTCATATTCCGTTCGAAAATTATTGTTTTATGGCTTAAACCGTTACAGTTTTTTAAAAATGCATAAAACATCAATTTTTGAGCTTAAATATAAAAATCTGCGATCCGATTTTTTGTCAGCAGTCTTAAATAACTTGCTTCCATGGATTTTCGCAAAAATTGGCTCGTTCCAAGGCAAAAAATAATAAGTTGTCAAAACATTCAATCTGTGAGAGTGCAGCTTTAAGTAATCAATATCTGACTTAATCAATCGCTTTAACCTGTACTGTGTGTATTGATCTAGTTTTGGAATACCCGATTCAATAACTGGTACGTATACATGTGGTATTCAACCGCAGTGTTTTATTTAATATTGATAACAGGGATTGTATATAAGATATCGAGGGCGGAATACAGTAGAATAGTTAGAAATACCGTACCGGAAAAGGTAAGTTATTTTTAAGTAACCTCGTTATTGTATGATTAGAAGAGTTATTGTTTGTAGTTAGTGTTTTGTTCATGCACGTTATTATAATTTAAATACAAGCTATACCTGAATAAGAACATGTCAAATGAAGTCATGATTTACTACTACCACTACTACTACTACTACTACTACTACTACTACTACTACTACTACTACTACTACTACTACTACTACTACTACTACTACTACTACTATTACTGCTACTGCTGCTGCTGCTGGTGTTGCTGCTGATGCTGTTGCGGCTGCTGCTGCTTTACTACTACTACTACTACTACTACTACTACTACTACTACTACTACTACTACTACTACTACTACTACTACTACCACTACTACTACTACTACTACTACTACTACTACTACTACTACTACCACTACCACTACCACTACCACTACCACTACTACTACTACTACTACTACTACCACTACTACTACCACTACCACTACTACTACTACTACTACTACTACCACTACTACTACTACTACTACTACTACTACTACTACTACCACTACTACTACCACTACCACTACTACTACTACTACTACCACTACTACTACTACTACTACTACTACTACTACTACTACTACTACTACTACTACTACTACTACTACCACTACCACTACCACTACCACTACCACTACTACTACTACTACTACTACCACTACCACTACCACTACCACTACCACTACTACTACCAATACCACTACCACTACCACTACCACTACCACTACCACTACCACTACCACTACTACTACTACTACTACTACTACTACTACTACACTCCCACTACAACCCACACTGCCACTCCCACCCCGACCCCCACTACCACTCTCACATAAATGTAATAAAACAATGTTTCAGATCCGAGATGTCGAAAGAAGATAAATTAAAGCTACTTGAAGAGAAAGCCGAGAAGGTTGCAACGCTGAGTAAGAGGGACATGACAGAGTTGAAGAGCTTCGGTAATCCTCCGACAGCCATCGTCGATGTGCTAGGGGCCACGCTGAAGCTTCTTGGCGAAGAAAACACGGTCAGCTATTTGCTTCATAAATTATTTAAAGATCCATGCACATACAAAGATGGGATACACATACTGAATTGTGCCGATTAACTTTCGTTACCAATGCATAACACCGTATGATTCAAAGCTGCACTCTCACAGAATGATAGTTTTGACACCTTTTTTTTATAGTTTTTCTTTGTCTTTGAATGAGCCAAGTGTTGCGTAAATGGCTGGCAAACAGTGATTTAAGACTGCTGACAAAAGATAAGATCGCAATTTATCATATTTAAGTTCGAAAATTGATGTTTTATGGCTAAACGCGTTATTTACGCCTTAACAAAAATGAACTTTTCGGCAGTGTTACCAAACATTTTTTATTGTTCTATTGTGAATTATCTAATATGACTGAATTGAAGGAATTGAGTTTTTTTCTCTACTCTTAAATCTTTTATACATTATACCAAAATAATATGGTGTCCCCAGCCATCGGAAAGTCTAAAAATAATAAACTTTAATCATAAAATAATGATTTCGTAATTTAAGTACGTATTGCCTATTTAAAGGTAACCCATCCATTATGAATACAATATTTGCGTCTGGTTTAGTTACATTTAAAAGTTACAATATGATACGTTTCCATATTTATCCAAGTTTTCACCAATACATGGGTTTTTAAATAGAACAACAAACAAATCAATTAAAGATGCACTCTTATTCCCAGATAAGATTTAACACAATTAATAATATTCCAAAAAGGATGAATAAATGTCGAAAACAATGGTTCTTAAGGATACCGAGTTTAATTTGAAAGAAATGAGCATAAAACACGTTATTTTACCTTATGAGACTATAGTAGACCACAATCAATCTTTTAGCATTTACACGGTTACAATTTTGATATCAGTAATTAATACTGGTGTTCAAAATGCAATCCATGCATTATAATATAATGCGTAGCTGTAATAAGCAGTTGAGCAAATTTTACGAAATAATATTTTATCACATTTCCAATCAAAAAACATTTACATTTTTCCTGGAAATGTCTTAACACAAAATGAATATGTTTTTGTGTCAAAATTGTCAGTACTACCCAGTGTGTGTATACCACGTGATAAATTACGTCATAAATGCTACGTCGGAAGGCTATATTTTGCTTCGAATGAAGACTTTAAACAAAGATAACTTTCCTATTTCTTCACCATTTTTTCTTTTACCAGAGTTTGATTGAGAGTGTAGTTCCTTAAAACACTTCGACAAACCGTTTCACAATACGGCTGCCTGACGGAGCACTGTCAAAACATTAATTTGGAAACAGGTTTGTCGAAGTGTTTGTTGAAACTTATCAGCTTATCAAACTCCGGTAATGAAACGAAAGCGTGGCTATTTTAAGCGGCATTGACTGCTCTTTGTTTCATTTAAAATGATGTTGTAAAAGAATTGTTATCTTTGATTTAAGTCTACATCTTAAGCAACATGTTGCCTTTTGATGTAACATATATGACGAAATTGGGGCCAGTATAAATTAAACAAACATTCACACAAGTAAATTTTTTAACATTTCCATGGGTTTCAGGATTGGAAAAACATCATGTATAGTATGTCCAGAAATGATGGAAGATCAATGCAGGATTTGGTAAGTCGATAGAAAGATTGTTTTATTGAATTACTCGAGAAAGCGTACGCGATAGTGCACATAAAATATTTATTCAAAAAAGAAAACCTGATTATTTTTTTCCAATTTCTTTCGATGACATCCTATTTAAAAGCCATACTTTTTAAAAGTAAAGTCCAGAAAATTTATTCAAAACTTCATCGATTACGGGATTTCTGATAAAATACAGCATTTTTCTCCCACTTCAGATTAGTAGATCCAATATTTTAACCATGCTAGATATTCTTATCTTGCCCACGGGCGAAGATAAAATGCCCGTATGGAACTCCTTTTAAATGGTCACCACATTGTAATTACCTCCCTTGTTGAAGCCTGTCGTCAGTACCATCAAGGAAATCTTGTCTTATGATAATATTTAAAACGCTAAATAATTATTTATCGCTTCAAATGCCACCATATAACAGTTTTCACGCACCATTCAAGAAATAATGCTTCATTCTCCTAAGAACTATTAAAAAGACCGATTTGACTATTAACATTAACTGGATCACTGCGCGAATATCCATGACATCCACGTGCTATCGCATATCCATACGCAATTATTTTCACTAAGCACAAAAGAGTTCCAGCAAAAAAATACATTTTTACTTAATTTTGTTAAACTGAGGTGGGAGAAAAAGCATCTACCATAGCTGCTCGTGTAAGATAGGTTCATTCCGACCCTCGCGCAGGGTGTTTTGCGGAAACTCTGTAAACTCGTTTCTGCAAAACACCCAACACTCGGGTCGGAATGAACCTATCTTACACTCTCGGCCATAGAAGATACTTATAATCTTATTTGAAGACGTGCATTATTAAAAACACTATAATAGCACAATAAATTGCAAACAACTTACCACCTTTTACAAGATATAGAGCGCATATCATTGATTTTCTGTAATGTGGAGCGATAATCAAAGCAGTAATGGCTGTTTCAAAATTGTTTTATCCCCCACCAACACCACTTCCGGTAAGGGACGCAACTCTTCTGCACCAATAAATACATTGAAATGGTGTATATATCCTTGATTTATCATCTGAGACTTTTAAAAAGAAAAAAAATCGTAGAAGATATTTCATTGGTTTATTTCAGCATTAATTTAACCTGTATCTATTTCACTACGATTGTGAGGAATGTTATATTAACTTATTATACTAAGTCGCTCTCGTTGACCCGGTGTCCCTCGAGAATGTGGTCTTGTGTTGTGGGGAAACCGGAGTTCCCGAAAAAACACACACACTTTTCCGACTTGGTGACCACCAACCAAACTCACATGCGCTCTGGCTGACTCGGGTCTTCTTTTTCTCAGTATCGCAAAGTTATATCAACTGTGTGTATACCACGTGAAAAATTGCGTCATAAATGCTACATCGGAAGGCAACGTTTTGCTTCGAATGAAGACTTAACACAAAGACTATTTCTTCACCATTTTAAATGAAACATAGCGCCGTCTACGCCGCTTACAGAGCCCCGTCTTTGGTCTTTTACAGGATTTTGATTGAGAGTTTAGTTTCTTAAAACACTTCGACAAACCATTTCACAATACGTCCGTCTGACGAAACATTGTCAAAACATTATTTTGGAAACAGGTTTGTCGAAGTGTTTGATGAAACAAATCACCTAATCAACATCCGGTAAAAGAAAGAAGGCGGAGCTCTTTAACCGGCATATAATGCCCTTTGTTTCATTTAAAATAGTGTAGAAAAGAAATGTTATCTTTGTTTTAAGTCTTCATTTAAAGCAAACTGTTGCCTTCCGACGTAGCATATATGACGCAATTTATCACGTGGTTTACACACACTGGTCAAAGAGAAGACTTGGAATATTAAGGCTTATTATTTTTGTTTTCGCGATAAAGTCTCTCTTTTTTGCTCACGGTAAGATAATGGGCCCATTTTTCAGAACTTTGTTAAAGTTCACAACGGGATGAACGAGATCTTTGTTAATCTTTAAACATGAATTATTTGATGATGGGCTGGTATTTTTCAATACAACAGGTACAGCTGAAATAGTTGTCTTAAATATTGTATCTATTACACTCCCAGAGCAGTAACTTTAAAAGTTAACAACGATGACGTTAACAACGTCGTTAACTTTAACAAAGTTCAAAACAATCGGCCACTGCGTACCTTTATAAAAACAACAACAAGATAAGTACAACATACCTTAATCAAAAATGGATAAAATTAGGGACGGATCCAATTGTTAACGTTTCATGGGGCAGACATTAGAACATGGTTAAACCCTTTTCATGAAGTCTAAAAATAGAAATACTTTCCAGGGTAATCCAAAACATATTTTCTACGTATATGAAATATAACGACTGCTCGCTCACTAGTGATAATGTAATATTCAGTTAAATAAATATTGAACTTCAACCTTACAGTTGAATGGATTTTATTTTGGTCACCTGTAGATTGCTGACTACGATCCAGACGACGTCCCGGATGACAAGCGCGCCGAAGCAAAGAAGACCTTGTCTCAGTACGATTTTGAGAAGGTTAACAGAATCTCGGTCTTCACTGCAGTAGTCTATGCATGGGTATGTAGTTCCTTTTGTCACAATTTGACACATGCCTTCACAGCTGTGGTGTACGAATTATTTTATGTAGACCATGACGTCACACTATGACCTCAACATTCACTGCGGTAGTCAATGGAATGTTATGTAGTTCGTGTTATCATTATATGACGTCTATCTTACTTCAGTGGTCTATGAACGTGGATGTAGATCATGTTGTCACATTATGATGTCTGCCCTCACTGCTGTAGTCTATGAATGTAAATCATGTTGTCACATTAGGACGTCTGTCTTCACTGTTGTAGTCTATGAATGGGTATGTAGATAATGTTGTCATATTATGATGTCTGCCATCATTGCTGTAGTCTTTTAATGGGTATGTTGATCATGTTGTCACATAATGTCGTCTGCCTTCATTGCTGTAGTCTATGAATCTGTATGTAGATCATGTTGTCACATAATGACGTCTGCCTTCACTGATGTAGTCTATGCAAGTGTATGTTGATCATGTTGTCACATTATGACGTCTGCATTTACTGCTGTTGTCTATGGATGGGTATGTAGATTATGTTGTCACATTATGACGTCTGCCTTCCCTGATGCAGTCTATGCAAGTACATGTTGATACTTTATCACATTATGGCGTCTGCATTCACTGATGTATTCTATGAATGGGTATGTAGATCATGTTGTCACATTATGACGTCTGCCTTCACTGATGTAGTCTTTGAATGGGTATGTAGGTCATGTTATCACATAATGACGTCTGCCATCACTGCTGTAGTCTATGAATGGATATGTAGATCATGTTGTCACATTATGACGTCTGCCTTCACTGATATAGTCTATGAATGGGTATGTAGGTCATGTTGTCACATTATGACGTCTGCCTTCACTGATATAGTCTATGAATGGATATGTTGATCATGTTGTCACATAATGACGTCTGCCTTCACTGATATAGTCTATGAATGGGTATGTAGGTCATGTTGTCACATAATGACGTCTGCCATCACTGCTGTAGTCTATGAATGGATATGTAGATCATGTTGTCACATTATGACGTCTGCCTTCACTGATATAGTCTATGAATGGATATGTTGATCATTTTGTCACATAATGACGTCTGCCTTCACTGATATAGTCTATGAATAGGTATGTAGATCATGTTGTCACATTATGACGTCTGCCTTCACTGATATAGTCTATGAATGGGTATGTAGGTCATGTTGTCACATTATGACGTCTGCCTTCACTGATATAGTCTATGAATGGGTATGTAGGTCATGCTGTCACATAATGACGTCTGCCTTCACTGATATAGTCTATGAATGGGTATGTAGGTCATGCTGTCACATTATGACGTCTGCCTTCACTGATATAGTCTATGAATGGGTATGTAGGTCATGCTGTCACATAATGACGTCTGCCTTCACTGCTGTAGTCTATGAATAGGTATGTAGAGTATGTTGTCACATTATGACGTCTGCCTTTACTGATGTAGTCTATGAATAGGTGTGTAGGTCATGTTGTCTCATAATGACGTCCGCATTCACTGATGTAGTCGATGCAAGTGTATATAGATCATGCTGTCATATAATGACGTCTGCCCTCACTGCTGTAGTCTATGAATGGGTATGTAGTTGTAAGGTGCAAGCCATTGCGCACAGGCATAATTTAACCATTGTAAGATCCAGTGTGTTTACCGCGTGGTATATTACGTCACAAATGCTACTACAGTAGGCAACTTTGTTTTTTTTCTGTACACAAATAAAAAGATGTTTTCGGTTTGAGCATTAAGGCTCATGTTGTGACACCAAAAATATTTTTTCGGAAAATGCATCTAAAACACATATATTATATAGAAAACCGATAGCTTATTCACTCGCCCTTTAGGACTAATAATAAACTCCACTATTGAAATCATTGGTATCATCACGTAATTGTGTCAATCAACCAATAAATCTACAGCTTTAGATTTAAACCCGTTATTAATGCTTCAAAAGTGTGGATTTGAAAGAAAATATTTGAGCATATATCAACATTTGTTGCAGGGTTCCAGCCGTCAGTATCTTAGTTGTAACACTCTTAATGATTTGCCACACTTTATTTGCTAAAAAACAAACACCGTTGATAGTGCGTTCTACAAACCATAAGTACCTTTAGGTCAAATGAGTAATAATAATGCATTAATATAAGAACATTCCTTTTGTGCATCCATATGTTTAAACTATATTGTCACCCTTAAACAATGTCTTGTGGCTTTGTGGAGAAAATTGCTTTTTTGAATTCAGGAAAGGAATTTAAAATACTATTTTTCTTTATTTAATTCAATGTCTTTCTTATTTGAAAATATATTGACAAAAAGCCACAAGACAACATTGATTGAATCGTTAGGAACATTTTCGCAAAGACAGGTATCAATATCGTTGACATACATTTCTGTTTAAATGCAATAATAGTTTTAACAAATATGTGATAAAATATTACATCGTGAAATTTGTTAACTCCTTACTGAACACAAACACGTACACACGATGTATATGGTCGTCGTGTTTTTTTCAGTGTATAGTCAATGGTTAATTCCACATTTGTTATTACAGGCTGTGGTTGCTGCCGACTTCTAAAAGCCAGTACTAAAGGATATCGGAATGTGTTCAGGCTTTAGACTTCGTTCACATTTGTGAATTAGCTTATGTTGCTTTATTCTGGATGCTATTTTTCACCAAGGCAATATGTTTGACCATGCTTTGCACACGTACTAGATTGTGACCTGAAGCAGCCAATTGTATACAAAGTGAGTTATCCAGAGGTTAACTTTTTGAGTAGTTGACACATTAAAACCATTAATTTGATTGGTTAGTAGTTAATGTTGGATAAATATCGACCAATCAGATCACATTTAGGATAACTTTGACCAAACCAATTACTTCACTTTAATACGACTGGCTACTGAAGTTAAATAATTAAATATACCAAAATACGAATTTTACATGGCTGGAGACCATATATCTCGTAGTTTTGGTATTATTTAATTATGATGTTTTTTTCCATCATCTATGTAACACTTTCATAATCTATATAACCCTCATAATCTGAAAGCAATGACCTTTGAAGGTATATCACCATTTTACCAGGAATCAAACTTTAAAGATGCACTCTTACTCCCAAAAAGATTTACCACAATTAATACAATTGTTTAAATATACCAAAAAGGATGAATAAACGTCAAAATCAATGGTTCTTATGAATGATATCGAGTTCAATTTAAAAGAAAGGTGCAGAAAACACGGTAAATCTTTTAGCGCTCACCAATCATTTGATAGTTTTGCGTTTTCAGCTATAAAATACAGGTAAGGTAAGAAAGGCGACCGCAAGCCGGTTGAACTAGTAATGAATGTAGGAAAAGAAACAAGAAACACTGCGTTGATTGATAATTGGCATTTATTCAAAATGCCATAAAATCAAATCAAAATCAACAAGAATAGGTTGACAAGTGTTTCGTTATGTTTCCCGTAATACAATAATCTGGGTGGGTAAACCGCCCCCATTATGAGAGACAGAGAAATACAAAGTTGTAAATAACGTAATATTATGGCAGTACATGTATAAACAGGGAAATAAAACATTTTGATGAAACACAAGTAATAATGAATCAAATGATACAAAGTAAAATGTGCGGCACCCTAGACAGTCAAGGTCCTTTTTTTAAGAGAAAAAGAGGTGAAGGAGTTGGAGGCGGTGGTAAGTTGAATAAAATAAACCAAATTGTCGAACGCTTCTATTATGCCGAAGGAAACAAAGGAGATGGCTGAAGAGTCTGATTGGTTTACAGAGATCACATGAGAGGTCAAGTGACCTGATAAGCCCGCGTGCCTTAACAAATCTCCTGATTAGGTGATCGCGGTCAGCTGACTGATAAAGACACTGCTAATGAAATATTCGTTGCACAATGACATAAAGAATTTTATGTGTGCATTTAAATACTATTTATATATTCTACACTTATAAGGTTGTAAAGGCGACAGCAAGCCGGTTGAACTAGTAATGTATGTAGGCAAAGAAACAAAAAACACTGCGTTGATTGATAATGGGCATTTATTCAAAATGCCATAAAATAAAACCAAAATCATCAATAATAGGTTGACAAGTGTTACTTATTATTATTATTATTATTATTATTATTATTATTATTATTATTATTATTATTATTATTATTATTATTGACGTTTCAAATTGAGTTTCCATTCGTACACATTGATATTTGTGATTGTGAGAGTAAAGACAATAAAACGAGTCAAGAATTTGTAGTGTTATTTTGTATGTCTTTTAAGAGTTATCTTTTTATTTTTTTTCCGATTGGCCGCTTTGTCGCTTAGTCTTTGTCGATAACGTTTATTCATTGGCCCGGTTCGGCTTTAACCCATTATTATTGTCTATGGTCGATAATGTCCATGTACCATTTTGCAGATAACCTGTCTCACTAATATATCGTTTTTAATTGCCGAAATCTGGTCGTTTGAGCGATTGCCATTTTTTTCAGAAACCTAGGTTATTACATTTGGGTATGTTGGTGGGTTGACAGGAAGTCAGATAGGTGGCGTCAATAATCGTGTATGGGCATTGCAACGAGGGATGACAAAATAGCTTGGCACAAACGTTCTCCATATCAATAAGGTGTGCCCGGTACAAGATCAAAGGTTAACCTTAAACCATACTATAATCTTGTTTCGTGGTAGAATGATCACAATAATACAATAGAAGCTACAGGGACAGGCCCAATAGCCAATACCACACTACAATATTGTTTAGTGGAAGAAGGACCACAATAATACAATGGAAACTACAGGGACGAGCCCAGTAGCCAAACCCATATTTTAATCTTGTTGAGTGGTAGAAGGGTAACAATAATACAATGAAACTACAGGGACGAGCCCAGTAGCCCAAACCATACTTTAATCTTGTTTAGTGGTAGAAGGATCACAATAATACAATGGAAACTACAGGGACAAGCCCAGTAGACAAAACCATACTATAATCTTGTTAAGTGGTAGAAGGATCACAATAATACAATGGAAACTACAGACACAGGCCCAGTTACCAAAACCATACTATAATCTTGTTGAGTGGAAGAAGGATCACAATAATACAATGGAAACTACAGGGACGAGCCCAGTAGCCAAAACCATACTTTAATCTTGTTTAGTGGTAGAAGGATCACAATAATACAATGGATACTACAGGTACAAGCCCAGTAGCCAAAACCATACTATAATCTTATTTCGTGGTAGAAGGATCACAATACTACAATGGAAACTACAGGGACGAGCCCAGTAGCCAAAACCATACTGTAATCTTGTTTAGAGGTAGAAGGATCACAATAATACAATGGAAACTACAGGGACAAGCCCAGTAGCCAAAACCATACTATAATCTTGTTTAGTGGTAGAAGGATCACAATAATACAATGGAAACTACAGGGACGAGCCCAGTAGCCCAAACCATACTATAATCTTA
Organism: Mya arenaria; assembly: GCF_026914265.1. Taxonomy (NCBI): domain Eukaryota; kingdom Metazoa; phylum Mollusca; class Bivalvia; order Myida; family Myidae; genus Mya; species Mya arenaria. The sequence goes on along the minus strand of NC_069134.1, from coordinate 56,572,679 downwards.
CTTAGTGGTAGAAGGATCACAATAATACAATGGAAACTACAGGGACGAGCCCAGTAGCCAAAACCATACTATAATCTTGTTTAGTAGTAGAAGGATCACAATAATACAATGGAAACTACAGGTACAAGCCCAGTAGCCAAAACCATACTATAATCTTATTTCGTGGTAGAAGGATCACAATACTACAATGGAAACTACAGGGACGAGCCCAGTAGCCAAAACCATACTATAATCTTGTTTAGTGGTAGAAGGATCACAATAATACAATGGAAACTACAGGGACGAGCCCAGTAGCCCAAACAATACTATAATCTTATTTAGTGGTAGAAGGATCACAATAATACAATGGAAACTACAGGGACGAGCCCAGTAGCCAAAACCATGCTATAATCTTGTTTAGTGGTAGAAGGATCACAATAATACAATGGAAACTACAGGGACAAGCCCTGTAGCCAAAACCATTTTATAATCTTGTTTCGTGGTAGAAGGATCACAAAAATACAATGGAAACTACAGGGACGAGCCCAGTAGCCAAAACCATACTATAATCTTGTTTAGTGGTAGAAGGATCACAATCATACAATGGAAACTACAGGGACGAGCCCAGTAGCCAAAACATTACTATAATTTTGTTTAGTGGTAGAAGGATCACAATAATACAATGGAAACTACAGGGACGAGCCCAGTAGCCAAAACCAAACTATAATCTTATTTCGTGGTAGAAGGATCACAATAATACAATGGAAACTACAGGGACAAGCCCAGTAGCCAAAACCATACTATAATTTTGTTTAGTGGTAGAAGTATCACAATAATACAATGGAAACTACAGGGACGAGCCCAGTAGCCGAAACCATACTATAATCTTGTTTCGTGGTAGAAGGATCACAATAATACAATGGAAGCTACAGGGACAAGCCCAGTAGCCAAAACCATACTATAATTTTGTTTAGTGGTAGAAGTATCACAATAATACAATGGAAACTACAGGTACAAGCCCAGTTGCCAAACCCATACTATAATCTTGTTTAGTGGTAGAAGGATCACAATAATACAATGGAAACTACAGGGACGAGCCCAGTAGCCAAAACCATACTATAATCTTGTTTAGAGGTAGAAGGATCACAATAATACAATGGAAACTACAGGGACAAGCCCAATAGCAAATACCACACTACAATATTGTTTAGTGGTAGAAGGATCACAATAATACAATGGAAACTACAGGGACAAGCCCAGTAGCCAAAACCAAACTATAATCTTGTTTAGTGGTAGAAGGATCACAATAATACAATGGAAACTACAGGGACGAGCCCAGTAGCCAAAACCATACTATAATCTTATTTCGTGGTAGAGGGATCACAATAATACAATGGAAACTACAGGGACGAGCCCAGTAGCCAAAACCATACTATAATCATATTTCGTGGTAGAAGGATCACAATTATACAATGGAAACTACAGGGACGAGCCCAGTAGCCAAAACCAAACTATAATCTTGTTTCGTGGTAGAAGGATCACAATAATACAATGGAAACTACAGGGACAAGCCCAGTAGCCAAAACCATACTATAATTTTGTTTAGTGGTAGAAGTATACCAATAATACAATGGAAACTACAGCGACGAGCCCAGTAGCCAAAACCACCCTATAATCTTGTTTTGTGGTAGAAGGATCACAATAATACAATGGAAACTACAGGGACAGGCCCAGTAGCCAATACCATACTAGAATTTTGTTTAGTGGTAGAAGTATCACAATAATACAATGGAAACTACAGGGATAAGCCCAATAGCCAATACCACACTACAATATTGTTTAGTGATAGAAGGATCACAATAATACAATGGAAACTACAGGGACGAGCCCAGTAGCCAAAACCATACTATTATCTTGTTTAGTGGTAGAAGGATCACAATAATACAATGGAAACTACAGGGACGAGCCCAGTTGCCAAAACCATACTATAATCTTGTTTAGTGGAAGAAGCAATAATACAATGGAAATTACAGGGACAATCCCACTAGCCAAAACCATACTATAATCTTGTTGAGTGGTAGAAGGGTCACAATAATACAATGGAAACTACAGGGACAAGCCCACTAGCCAAAACCATACTATAATCTTGTTTAGTGGTAGTAGGGTCACAATAATACAATGGAAACTACAGGAAAAAGCCCAGTTGCCAAACCCATACTATAATCTTGTTTAGTGGTAGAAGGATCACAATATACAATGAAAACTACAGGGACAAGCCCAATAGCCAAAACCATACTATAATCTTGTTTAGTGGTAGAAGGATCACACTAATACAATGGAAACTACAGGGACAAGCCCAGTAGCCAAAACCATACTATTATCTTGTTTAGTGGTAGAAGGATCACAATAATACAATGGAAACTACAGGTACAAGCCCAATAGCCAAAACCATACTATAATCTTGTTTAGTGGTAGAAGAATCACACTAATACAATGGAAACTACAGGGACGAGCCAAGAAGTATCACAATAATACAATGAAAACTCTAGGGACAAGCCCAGTAGCCAATACCACACCACTCTATTGTTTAATGGTAGAAGGATCACAATAATACAATGGAAACTACAGGGACGAGCCCAGTAGCCAAAACCATACTACTCTATTGTTTAATGTTAGAAGTATCACAATAATACAATGAAACTTCAGGGACGAGCCCAGTAGCCAAAACCATACTATAATCTTGTTTAGTGGTAGAAGTATCACAATAATACAATGGCAACTTCATGGACAAGTCCAGTAGCCAAACCCTCACTATAATCTTGCTTAGTGGTAGAAGGATCACAATAATACAATGGAAACTACAGCGACAAGCCCAGTAGCCAAAACCATACTGTGATCTTGTAAAGTGGTAGAAGGATCACAATTATACAATAGAAACTACAGAGACAAGCCCAGTAGCCAAAACCATACTATAATCTTGTTTAGAGGTAGAAGGATCACAATTATACAATAGAAACTACAGAGACAAGCCCAGTAGCCAAAACCATACTATAATCTTGTTTAGTGGTAGAAGGATCACAATAATACAATAGAAACTACAGAGACAAGCCCAGTAGCCAAATCCATACTATAATCTTGTTGAGTGGTAGAAGGATCACAATAATACAATGGAAACTACAGGGACGAGCCCAGTAGCCAAAACCATACTATAATCTTGTTTAGAGGTAGAAGGATCACAATAATACAATGGAAACTACAGGGAGGAGCCCAGTAGCCAAAACCATACTATAATCTTATTGAGTGGTAGAAGGATCACAATAATACAATGGAAACTATAGGGACGAGCACAGTAGCCAAAACCATTCTGTAATCTTGTTTAGTGGTAGAAGGATCACAATAATACAATGGAAACTATAGGGACGAGCCCAGTAGCCCAAACCATACTATAATCTTGTTGAGTGGTAGAAGGATCACAATAATACAATGGAAACTATAGGGACGAGCCCAGTAGCCCAAACCATACTATAATCTTGTTGAGTGGTAGAAGGATCACAATAATACAATGGAAACTATAGGGACGAGCCCAGTAGCCCAAACCATACTATAATCTTGTTGAGTGGTAGAAGGATCACAATAATACAATGGAAACTACAGGGACGAGCCCAGTAGCCAAAACCATACTGTAATCTTGTTTAGTGGTAGAAGGATCACAATAATACAATGGAAACTACAGAGACAAGCCCAGTAGCCAAAACCATACTATAATTTTGTTTAGTGGTAGAAGTATCACAATAATACAATGGTAACTACAGCGACGAGCCCAGTAGCCAAAACCACCCTATAATCTTGTTTCGTGGTAGAAGGATCACAATAATACAATGGAAACTACAGGGACAAGCCCAGTAGCCAAAACCATACTATAATTTTGTTTAGTGGTAGAAGTATCACAATAATACAATGGAAACTACAGGGAAGCGCACAGTAGCCAAAACCAAACTATAATCTTATTTCGTGGTAGAAGGATCACAATAATACAATGGAAACTACAGAGACAAGCCCAGTAGCCAAAACCATACTATAATTTTGTTTAGTGGTAGAAGTATCACAATAATACAATGGAAACTACAGCGACGAGCCCAGTAGCCAAAACCACCCTATAATCTTGTTTCGTGGTAGAAGGATCACAATAATACAATGGAAACTACAGGGACAGGCCCAGTAGCCAATACCATACTAGAATTTTGTTTAGTGGTAGAAGTATCACAATAATACAATGGAAACTACAGGGACAAGCCCAATAGCCAATACCACACTACAATATTGTTAAGTGATAGAAGGATCACAATAATACAATGGAAACTACAGGGACGAGCCCAGTAGCCAAAACCATACTATTATCTTGTTTAGTGGTAGAAGGATCACAATAATACAATGGAAACTACAGGGACGAGCCCAGTTGCCAAAACCATACTATAATCTTGTTTAGTGGAAGAAGCAATAATACAATGGAAACTACAGGGACAATGCCAGTAGCCAAAACCATACTATAATCTTGTTGAGTGGTAGAAGGGTCACAATAATACAATGGAAACTACAGGGACAAGCCCAGTAGCCAAAACCATACTATAATCTTGTTTAGTGGTAGAAGGGTCACAATAATACAATGGAAACTACAGGAAAAAGCCCAGTTGCCAAACCCATACTATAATCTTGTTTAGTGGTAGAAGGATCACAATATACAATGAAAACTACAGGGACAAGCCCAATAGCCAAAACCATACTATAATCTTGTTTAGTGGTAGAAGGATCACACTAATACAATGGAAACTACAGGGACAAGCCCACTAGCCAAAACCATACTATTATCTTGTTTAGTGGTAGAAGGATCACAATAATACAATGGAAACTACAGGTACAAGCCCAATAGCCAAAACCATACTATAATCTTGTTTAGTGGTAGAAGAATCACACTAATACAATGGAAACTACAGGGACGAGCCCTGTTGCTAAAACCATACTATAATCTTGTTTAGTGGAAGAAGCAAAAATACAATGGAAATTACAGGGACAATCCCACTAGCCAAAACCATACTATAATCTTGTTTAGTGGTAGAAGGATCACAATAATACAATGGAAACTATAGCGACTAGCACAGTAGCTAAAATTATACTATAATCTTGTTTAGTGGTAGAAGGATCACAATAATACAATGAAAACTACAGGGACGAGCCCAGTAGCTAAAACCATACTATAATCTTGTTGAGTGGAAGAAGTATCACAATAATACAATGAAAACTCTAGGGACAAGCCCAGTAGCCAATACCACACCACTCTATTGTTTAATGGTAGAAGGATCACAATAATACAATGGAAACTACAGGGACAAGCCTAGTAGCCAATACCACACTACAATATTGTTTAGTGGAAGAAGGATCACAATAATACAATGGAAACTACAGGGACAGGCCCAATAGCCAATACCACACTACAATATTGTTTAGTGGAAGAAGGATCACAATAATACAATGGAAACTACAGGGACAGACCCAATAGCCAATACCACACTACAATATTGTTAAGTGGAAGAAGGATCACAATAATACAATGGAAACTACAGGGACAAGCCCAATAGCCAATACCACACTACAATATTGTTTAGTGGAAGAAGGATCACAATAATACAATGGAAATTACAGGAACGAGCCCAGCAGCCAAAACAATACTATACTCTTGTTGAGTGGTAGAAGGATCACATTAATACAATGAAACAACAGGAACAGGCCATGTAGCCAAAAACATACTGTACTCTTGTTTCGTGGTAGAAGGATCACAATAATACAATGTAAACTACAGGGACAGGCCCAGTAGCCAAAACCATACTATAATCTTGTTTAGTGGTAGAAGGATCACAATAATACAATGGAATCTACAGGAAAAAGCCCAGCAGCCAAAACCTTACTATAATCTTGTTAAGTGGTAGAAGGATCACAATAATACAATGGAAACTATAGGAAAAAGTCCAGCAGCCAAAACCATACTATAATCTTGTTAAGTGGTAGAAGGATCACAATAATACAATGGAAACTATAGGAAAAAGTCCAGCAGCCAAAACCATACTATAATCTTGTTAAGTGTTAGAAGTATCACAATAATACAATGGAAACTACAGGGACGAGCCCAGTAGCCAAAACCATACTATAATCTTGTTCAGTGGTAGAAGGGTCACAATAATACAATGGAAACTACAGGGACAATCCAAGTAGCCAAAACCATACTATAATCTTGTTCAGTGGTAGAAGGGTCACAATAATACAATGGAAACTACAGGGACAATCCAAGTAGCCAAAACCATACTATAATCTTGTTCAGTGGTAGAAGGGTCACAATAATACAATGGAAACTACAGGGACAAGCCCAGTAGCCAAAACCATACTATAATCTTGTTTAGTGGTAGAAGGATCACAATAATACAATGGAAGCTACAGGGATAAGCCCAGTAGCCAAAACCATACGATAATCTTGCTTAGTGGTAGAAGGATCACAATAATACAATGTAATCTACAGGAAAAAGCCCAGCAGCCAAAACCATACTATAATCTTGTTAAGTGGTAGAAGGATCACAATAATACAATGTAAACTACAGGGACAAGCCCAGTAGCCAAAACCATACGATAATCTTGCTTAGTGGTAGAAGGATCACAATAATACAATGTAAACTACAGGGACAAGCCCAGCAGCCAAAACCATACGATAATCTTGCTTAGTGGTAGAAGGATCACAATAATACAATGTAATCTACAGGAAAAAGCCCAGCAGCCAAAACCATACTATAATCTTGTTAAGTGGTAGAAGGATCACAATAATACAATGGAAACTACAGGGACAAGCCCAGTAGCCAAAACCATACTATAATCTTGTTAAGTGGTAGAAGGATCACAATAATACAATGTAAACTACAGGGACAAGCCCAGTAGCCAAAACCATACTATAATCTTGTTAAGTGGTAGAAGGATCACAATAATACAATGGAAACTACAGGGACAAGCCCAGCAGCCAAAACCATACGATAATCTTGTTAAGTGGTAGAAGGATCACAATAATACAATGTAAACTACAGGGACAAGCCCAGTAGCCACAACCATACTATAATCTTGTTAAGTGGTAGAAGGATCACAATAATACAATGGAAACTACAGGGACAAGCCCAGCAGCCAAAACCATACGATAATCTTGCTTAGTGGTAGAAGGATCACAATAATACAATGGAAACTGCAGAGAAAAGCCCAGTAGCCAAAACCATACGATAATCTTGCTTAGTGGTAGAAGGATCACAATAATACAATGTAAACTACAGGGACAAGCCCAGTAGCCAAAACCATACGATAATCTTGCTTAGTGGTAGAAGGATCACAATAATACAATGTAAACTACAGGGACAAGCCCAGCAGCCAAAACCATACGATAATCTTGCTTAGTGGTAGAAGGATCACAATAATACAATGGAAACTGCAGAGAAAAGCCCAGTAGCCAAAACTTTACTTTAATTTTGTGTAGTGGTAGAATAGTAATAGTAAGCTATGAAATGCTTACTGATGGCTCGAACCGACGACTCTCAGTGTACGAAGAAGACAATCTATCAATTGCGCTAAATTATATACTCATTGAGTAATTTGTTATACTATAATTAATTAATTATTTTGGTACGTGAGTGGTCTACTTGTAGTGTGTGTTCGTTTGTGTCTCTATATCATTGTCATTTAGACCCTAAGGAGAGTATATATATAAATGTTTGACCACTATGCTTGTCCCTGTAACATTCATTTTATTACTGTGATAAAACTACAATCAAACCCCTTTGGTTCGCACTCGCTTGGGTCGATCTCTTCATTGGCTCGAACTGGATTTAAAGGATCGATTTTTTATACTGAAGGTAAGCATTTCCGTTTGGCTCGGATGTTCCGAGGCTCGAGGTAATTTCGCCGGTCCACGTGAGTTCGAGCCAACGGGGTTCGATTTTTGCTAAAACCATACATTGTCATTTAAATCATTTGGATCTAAAGAAGTATATCCCTTAAAACCGATAGTTTGCGATTTTTACAACTACGAAAAGTAAATGTGAATTCCCATTCGGAACTCCTCGGTCATTTTCCATTGAAAACAACTTCGAGTGTATATGGACGGATTACAATGTCAGAAATCTTTGCATTTTACTACGCTGCAAGTAGATCGCGTATTAATTTCAAGCTAGCTAAAACTGAATGACATTAATCTTATAAATTGTACTTATTTATGCAATAAATCACTTCACTGGCAATCAATTTAAACTGTTATACAAAATACTCGTTAAAACGCTACAATTATTTAATAAAACTATCTAAAATTTTACGAACTACTTCTTCTGATGTACCGGCATACATGCCGAGGAGTTCCGAATGAGTGTTTTCCATTTAACACATTATTTTAACTGCATAATTATTCAACTAGATCGACAGGCATACCGATATCAAGTTAATAGACAACATCATATTAACATCACATACATGTACTGATATAAACAAATACAACAAATGTTTAACACTCACAAAATGGCTTAAACAAGATGTTTAAGCAAATCGTAGGAATAAACAGAACAGAATAGAACATTTTATAGATACAAGCATATAAAGCTTATTTTCATCAAAACAATCATCATAACATGCACATACGAATAAATAAATCAACATAATCATTAACATATTATGACACATTATTTCAAAAGTGCAGTTGCATCCAGTTTAAGAAAGAATGGAATGTTCACTACTTAGTCGCTTATCTGATTTGCCTTTACACTAAATATAGCCAGCTTATGTAATAATGACGTCCTTTAGAGATAAGAAGTTTGAATAAGAATATAATTTATTGGACTTAACCATACCATCATCAATGAACATAATTTCAAATATATACAGGGTTTTTAGAAATCTTGCCAGGCTTTTTAATTGTAATTTCTCTTGATTTCTAAACAATAAATATTCATCAGAAATGTTATCTAAATGTCGAAGAATTCTTAAAAAAATGACCATACTTAGATAATATTACTGCTAAACATCTGCATTTAATTTTTCTTTTACTGAATCGTGTCATTTTACAATACAATGGACACACAGTTATAAACCCAGTAGACAAACATGTAATGAAGAAAATGCTTAAAGGGACTAGAAACCAGATGATACCATTGCAAGAATTGAATTCGTTGTGTACAACGCATTGAATCTTATTTACTGATGTATCTCATCGCTTACGCCACATATATATTTCGCAGTTTTTGCACAATCTTCCAATGCGAAGTTTACTGGATTTGTCTACCACGTAAATCAAAGTAAACTTAAAAATAGAGGCGGTATATGTATCTGTGCTGAACATGGGATCTTCGCATGCTAAATATAAACATTATAAACTGGTAAACGAGTATGAGCTATTTTTAAACGGGTAAACTCAGCTGAAACAGCGATAATATATTTTAATCACGTACAATAAATTATTCTTGCACCTCAGATAAGTAGATCCGAAAATTTAACCATGCTAGAAATTCTTATCTTGCCCATGGGCAAAGATAAAACAAGTACCCGTATGTATGGAACTCCTTTTTAATGGTCACCACATTGTTATTATTTCCCTTGTTGAAGACTGTCGTCTGTAGCATCATAGAAACCTTGTCTTGTGGCAATATTTAAAATGCTTATTAATTATTTCTCGCTTCAAATGCCACCATAAAAAGTTTTCACGCACTTTTTAAGAAATAAGCGTTACTCTCCTCAGAACTATTTAAAAACCGATTTGACTGTCAACATAATCTGCGTGCATATCCATGACAACCACGAATTATCACATATCCTTACGCATTTATTTTCACTACGCACAAAAGCGTTCCAGCAAAAAAAAACATTTTGAGGAAACTCGGTAAATCTCGTTTCCGCAAAACACCCTACGCTCGGGTTGGGATGAACCTATCTTACACGAGCGGCCATAGACGATACTTATAATCTTGCCCACAGGCAAAAATAAAACAAGTACCCGTATGGAATTTCTTTTTTTATTGTCTTCATACAATTACCTCCCTTGTTGAAGACCGTCGTCTGTAGCATCATGGAAACCTTGTCTTTGTGGTTGTATTTAAAATCCAAATTAATTATTTCTTGCTTCAAATAACACCATAAAAAGGTTTTCAAGAAATAATGCTGCACTCTCCTCAGAACTATTTAAAGAACGATTTGACTATTTACATAATCAGAATCACTGCGCGCATATCCAAGACAACCACAAATATCACATATCTATACGCAAGTGACATTTCAACTTTATATTCTTAAACTGAGGTGGGAGGAAAAAATCATCTACCATAGCCGCTCGTGTTAGAACGGTTCATCCCTACCCTCGCGCTCTTACCACTCGGTAAACCTCGTTTCCGCAAAACACCCTACGCTCGGGTTGGGATGAACCCATCTTACACTTTCGGCCATGAAAGATACTTATATTATCGGCCCCATACTAGCTCGGTTTGATAATTCTAGGCTTGTTTTGAGTTGCCGATTTTGGAACGCCAGTGTAGGTTACGCTGCCTACTTTTGTATTAAGATGACACGATATGAGTATAAATGAGTACATTGACACTTTTATAGGGTAAAACTTAGTGATAAGAAGATAAGACACCTTTTATCTACAAATTTAAACAGCTATTACTCTATTCTAAAATTTGCTCAAATTAGAACTCCGTGGTCGTCAAAACACAACGCCAGCCAAAATGTTGAAGTATGTTCTGCTGTCCGCGATCGTGGCATGCTCTTTGGTAAGTTTTTAACATCGGTTTTAAAAGGTACTCGCTCACAGATTTTATGTCTGTAACTAATTATGTTTTAGCTTTGTTAAAATTGAGTTATTTTACGTAATTTTAAGACAAAAATTAACGTAATACTCACTTGAACATAACAATGTACATGTATGTCTTAAACCTTTCAATTTTCAATAGCGTTACTTACTTTTCGGTCCAAAACAACATATTCTGTCATATTTAAAATGATACGGAACAGTTTTGCTTTAATTTGAAGTTTTGATGGTGTTCTATTATCGAAATAGGCATTTTATTCACATTTCCCGAAATTATTTTATTCTATATCTGACCCTTTTAAACGTGAACGAGTTCCTTTAATATAATCTATTTTCCCAATTTTATCTACTAGAACGTATGACTAAACGCATTTAGAGGTTGAGAGTGGACTTGTGGCAAAGGTGTCCACTTTTCACCCACGATCTTTCGTTTATGGGTCAGCTTTTCACTCATGATATATATGGTTAAGGGGTCAGCTTCCCACTGACGATATTCAGAGTTTAGGGGTCAGCTTTTCACACACGATATTTAGGGTTAAGGGGTCAGCTTTTCACACACGATATTTAGGGTTAAGGGGTCAGCTTTTCACACACGATATTTAGGGTTAAGGGGTCAGCTTTTCACACACGATATTTAGGGTTAAGGGGTCAGCCTTTCACCCACGATAGTTAGGGTTAATGGGTCAGCCTTTCACCCACGATATTTAGGGTTAATGGGTCAGCCTTTCACCCACGATAGTTAGGGTTAATGGGTCAGCCTTTCACCCACGATAGTTAGGGTTAATGGGTCAGCCTTTCACCCACGAGAGTTAGGGTTAATGGGTCAGCCTTTCACACACGATATTTAGGGTTAATGGGTCAGTCGTTAATGGATCAGCCTTTCACCCACGATAGTTAGGGTTAATGGGTCAGCCTTTCACCCACGATAGTTAGGGGTAATGGGTCAGCCTTTTACCCACGATAGTTAGGGTTAATGGGTCAGCCTTTCACCCACGATAGTTAGGGGTAATGGGTCAGCCTTTTACCCACGATAGTTAGGGTTAATGGGTCAGCCTTTCACCCACGATAGTTAGGGTTAAGGGATCAGCCTTTCACCCAAGATAGTTAGGGTTGATGGGTCAGCCTTTCACCCACGATAGTTAGGGTTAAGGGATCAGCCTTTCACCCACGATAGTTAGGGTTAATGGGTCAGCCTTTCACCCACGATAGTTAGGGTTAATGGGTCAGCCTTTCACCCACGATAGTTAGGGTTAATGGGTCAGCTTTTCACCCACGATAGTTAGGGTTAAGGGATCAGCCTTACAACCGCGATATTTAAGATTATGAGGTCAGCCTTTCATCCGCGATATTTAGGGTTAAGGGGTCAGCCTCTCACCAACGATATTTAAGGTTAAGGGGTAAGGCTTTTCACCCAGGATATTTTGGGTTAAGGGGTTAGGCTTTTCACCTACGATAGTTAGGGTTAAGGGATCAGCATTTCACCTACGATTATTAGGGTTAAGGGGTCAGCTATTCTCGCACGATATTTTGGTTTAAGGGACCAGCTTTTTACCCACGATATTGAGGGTTCGCTCCCGACCTGGGGCATTTCCAATTGCCAAATTAAACCTAACAACAACAAAAAACAACAGCAAAAATCAATATTTAACCGACTGTCATATTATCTCATTTTTTCATTTATTTAGGCTGCTACACTTCCCCCGGAAATGACGACACATGTCACGCATCATCCACACAACCACACGCATACGCACGAACCAGCCGAGCATGCGACCATTACATTCTACTACGACTTCCACACGGTAAGCAAGCTTTTTAAAGGGACTAGACACCAGATGGTAAAAAAATCTGCAAGCACAATATTTACTCAAACCAAGCCTAGAATTGTAAAGGCAAATAGTAGGAGGCCGATAGTACATCAATTTACATGATTAAAATAATCATGTTGCTGTTTCATCTGTGTTTGTCTGTTTAAAAATAGGGCATACTGGTTTCCGGGTTTAACTCATTCATCTGTTTATGTGTACAGATAAACACACCAACGCTATTTTTGGACTAGGGCACTTGTGGCCTAGTTCATAGTGATACTCACGATATCTGCATTCTCAAGCCGCATCTGGGGTTCACTGACATAATGTATTCATACGCTGTGTTTTGATTGGATTGCCGTTAGCGAATTTGAATAATCAAAGTAGTACCAGAACTGATTACAATGAAAAAATCCAATAAAAATAGTTCTCCTAACAATTCAAGCTAACCGTATGTTCTTTTAATGAAGCACAAGAAATTCATAAGTAGCGAGTGAGTTAATCGGGTTAACTACATGAATGTTCTTGCATACGGTCAGATTATATGCAATAAGAATATGAATATATTGGAAAAGTACCCATCGAAATTTTCCCGTTCAATGCTCTGTATTGATAGACTGGTACCCTCTTTCTCTTTTATCCAAAAAGAAACCAGTATCAGATAACCGCGGTGCCCATCACGCATTCGAAATGTCTTGTGAATTCATACGTAAAGCGACTAAAGTGTGCGGTCTAAGTAGAAAACAACCAGGAAAGTTTGTTTAAAAAAGTATTGTTAATATCCGTTGTATAGAATGTCGGTATTTATTTATAAAAACGATATCCATTGTTAATAAAAAAAATCCGAAGTCGGTCCCTGTTCTTTTTTTCGACATAATTTGCATGTTTCCGTGATATTTTCTTTTCGATACAAAGTTTATTTTTTAACTAATCATTGCATGACACTAAGCTCTTTTTCAAACACAACATGATTTTTGGTATTTATTGTTCAAATACTATTAATGTTAACTAAAACCCATATGCCGCGTACCTGTATAACTTAATATTTTTGAGGAAAAGTAAATCAGGGTACCAGTCTACTGTAATTTTCATTCTAAATGAAGCCAAATGTATGAATATGTGCACAGCATCTGGCTTATGAATGAGATGATTGTTTACCTATGTGTATAGAAAAGTCTTGGAGCCACTCTCAGTGTAAGTACATTTTGTTCAATGACATTGTGATAAACCATCGCCGTAGGTAAAACAATCTTGCCTGCTCAATTTTGATTTCCTCTCGTATAATGCACCAGTCAATTGTTACCACGGCCCCTTGGGAATATACGGGGGTGGGGGGGGGGGTGGAAAGGGCTGTGTTTTAACCTTTCAGGTGTCCTCGTAGCTAAAGAACTTCAGCGAATTATATATTACCTTTTTGGACTTGTTCAATGTGTTGTAAACATAAAAAAATATCAACATTAAAGTTATGGAAGTGTCCTCGCAATGCCGGGAGATAACGTGGTTTTGTCTTCCCGCAAATTATATCAGGGAATTGCTCTTACCTTAGATCCCCGGGGTGCGGGGTTATTCACGGGATTTTACCACCAGTTCGTTCCCGCAGGGCAGGGATTTTACCGGGGACTGGCTGGACCGAAAGTCAAAGTACCTGCTGTTCCCTTCGGGGGGGGGGGGGGCGTGGTTACAACTGACTGGTGCATACATTACAAGTTCTTTTTCTGAAGACGCTTTGTGCTCACTTTTTGTTTTCTAGCCAAGAATGAAAATCAATAATCAGTCAGAGATACAGTTTGGTGATGCATTGTTGTTGATATATCAATATAAATTTGTGAAATATTTGAGGGAAAGGTATTATGTTATATAATTTACAAGTGTAACTTTTGAGTTTTATTTAACAATGCAGTGCCGAATATTGTGGAGATAGAATTGAATTAATTTGTATTAATCAGTTGACTTGTGGCGTTTAGGGAACACAATTAAAATCAAAATATTCAATAAAGTTCCATTATCACCCAATGTTGTGGAATAGTGAAGTAATGAAGATTTAACCTCACAACAGTCTTTCTCAAATACTGTCCAGGCTTTTTTATGCTTAAGAATAACTCACCTGGCAATGTTAGAACAGAAATCGTCTTGGCATGATATTGGATCACAAGGATCATTATGCACCAGTCAATTGTAACCACGGCTCCCACATCCGGGGGTATACCGGGGATAGCCGTCGAAATGGGCCATGTTTTTGCCTTTCAGTAGGCTCCGCAGTGCCGGGTCTTCCCGGAAAATACAGTGTGGATGGGGCTTAACCTAATGTCCCTTGGGTGCGGGTGCATTTGGTGGGGACTTAACCACCAGATTATCTCCGCAGGGCGGGGAATTTAGCTGGGGTTGGCTGGACCGAAAATAAAAGTCCCTGCTATTCCGGGACCGGGGGGGGGGCATGGTTACAATTGACTGATGCATTAGCTTGTGTATTCAGATTCAGGGTTTTGGTGCGCAGTTGAAAAATTAACTAATTGTCTAATTACATATTAAAAGTTAAGAATATATATTTATTTATATAAGTTATATTTTACAATCCAAATCAAAGATACATTGTACTATCCAACGCAGGAAATGTTTGTTTATTCAAGTAAATAAAGCAATCCCCATACCAAGGAACTGCAGTATTGCTTAACCAGCTTAATTGACATTATGAGTTGGAGTTCAAATTGCTGCGATTAAAGGCACACCTAGTTTTCAGAATTATTCAAACTCTGATTTAGCAACCTTATTATAGTTATATGAACTACTTTTGCAAAATGAAAGCTTTTTTAGATTTACAAGGACGGGTGAAAAGTATTTGCCAAATATACTGCAACACCTGATACATGTTGCCTACGAATCCAACAAATTCTAGGCACTCCAAATGTTACAGTACTATTCAATTCGAAGTGCCTGAAAAGAAAGCTTCTTGATTCTACATTCAACATCTTCTTTCTGTATGACATATTGGACCAGGGAATCATGAACCTACAACCTTTTGCAACTATTGAGATAGGGAGCTATCAGGACAGTGACAGAGGACAATACAAGAATGGTCAACTGCTGCATTTATTGAGTTATCTAATGCATACAAATTAAGACGGAGAAAATAATTCTCATTTTTCCAAACTACTTCCTTAGCATCTTGTATGTAGTCTGACTTGTAGTTGTCTTTTACAATGATTGTTCAAAGTTACAATGGCCCTGTGGGTTAAAGATGCTCTGTCCATGGGGTAACAGGTTTTGTACATAATAGGGTTATAAGTACTGCATACAATGATTGTTCAAAGTTACAATGGCCCTGTGGGTTAAAGATGCTCTGTCCATGGGGTAACAGGTTTTGTATATAATAGGGTTATAAGTACTGCGTTTTGATCAAGGAGGTTGTATTCGACTCAAGTAGATTTTTGCAGATTCGGTTTTCACAAGGCAAAAGCCGAGTAAAATCTACAAAAAACTACCAGAATCGAATATGACATTCCGCCATATCCGGATCAAAACGCAGTACTAATAATCCTTTTATTATATACATTACTGATTTGATCACTTAGAAGCCACATCTTTGCATAATAAATTGCATTTTAAGGATGCACTCATTGGTTTAATGACGTCAATTTAATATTGCGCAACATACTTGTTATGACGTGACGTCACAAGAGTGGTATATGGCCGTATTACACTGGAGCAGAATATGGGTTAAAGTATTTTGTGATATGTATTGCATGTGGATTGATGATGGGTATATAATAAAGAATATGATTATGTTTGGTATTCCATTCTCACAAGCAGTGTGATGAACTGCTGACACCATGTTATGAAATTTGATGGTCAATGTATTTAAAAGACATTTCAATATTTCATACTTGATGAACGATATTCATCTCATCTTAGTCTACTCAACTTGCTTTTTACAAAAGTCTGTAGCAGTAATAAGAATAGCATGAGACAGAAGGCAGTGCCTAATATTTATCAACAGCACTAAGTTATCATGGTAACATTTTATATTAATTGAATACCAAACACTAATTAAGAGGTAGAAAATAATTCTTCACTTTTCAAATAAAAACTGCTTCCTAATAGCATTGTGCATGCAGTCTGACATACGTGTACAATGTAGATGTCTTTTACATAGATTGTTCATAGTATGGCTCTGTGGTTTAAAGCTCCCCTGAAAAAGAAGTGACAGGTTTTCTATATAGTATATAATTACATCATTGAAAACCTTCTCTGAAACTGCAAACAACAGACCTTTGATATAAAATATTTGATCAAATTAAAGAAGTATGTGTACTTTGGTTAACATACGCCAAACACGTAAATTAATTTGTACAAGTCTTATTAAACGACTTTGAGAAATTCAAAAGAACTATGACTTTATCTGATTTAACGCTTTAGCCCCACACCCCGCCCCCTCACTCTACACACACTTAACGAGATTATCAAATTTCCTTTGCAGCTTGCAAGCAATTTAAGTCAAAAGTTTAAGCTAGCCCATTAAACAGTGACCCCTTGTGATGTGAGCCGATTTTTTCAATGCTTAGAACATAGTTGTCAACTTTCCCCTAAATGAAGCCCTAGTCCATCAGTGCTTTCAGCACTTTGATTAAACTTACAAGGATTAACGTGGTAGACAACCCTTGTAAATTTCGAAATGGAAAAATGCGCAAAAAAAGCAAAAGATGCAAATGTAGTAAGCGATGTGATACATCAGTAAGTAAGATTCAATGCATTTTACACAATAATGTTAATTCTATTTTAGTTTTTGACAATTTCTTTTTTCTTTTCTTTCCATTGTTCCATCTTTTAATGTACTTGACATAATTTCTACATACAGGTATCCTTCAAAAGGTTCTGTTACATATGGTATTCCTAACATAAATTTGCGATTGTTTTTCAATATTTTTATTTAAAGAAATTTGCAAAGTGTTATCTAACTAATATTCATAAATCAGTAAAATATTCAACATTGGATTATTACAGCACCAGATGGTTTTATCGAAGGAAACAAACTGCTACATCTTCGCCCTTTCCTTGGCGGAAAGACAGGACGTTCATACTGATGCAGGCATGACCGCTCTTGAGGTAAGTAGACATACTTAGTCAGAAATGGCATCCAATTAGGTGGTAAAACACTGATGCGGTCATGACAGCTCTTGAGGTAGGAGTACACGGATGCAGACATGGCATATCTTGAGATAGGTGTACACTGATGCGGTCATGCCACCTTTTTAGGTAGGTGAAAACTAATGCAGACATTACACTTGGTGAAGAAGGTGAACAAAGATGCAGACATGACATATGATGAGGTAGGTGAACACTGATGCAGACATGACATCTCTCGAGGTAGGTGAAAACTGATGCAGACATGACATACGGTGAGATCGGTGAACACTGATGCAGACATGACATACGGTGATGTAGGTGAACACTGATGCAGACATGACATACGATGAGGTAGGGGAACACTGATGCAGACATGACATTTGGTGAGATAGGTGAACACTGATGCGGTCATAACAGCTCTTGAGGTAGGAGTTCACTTATGTAGACATGACACATGATGAGTAAGGTGAACACTGATGCAGTCATGACAGCTCTTGAGGTAGGTGAACACTGATTCAGACATGACATACGGTGAGGTAGGTGAACACTGACGCAGACATGAAATACGGTGAGGTAGGTGAACAATGATGCAGACATGACATACGGTGAGGTAGGTGAACACTGATGCAGACATGACGTACGGTGAGGTAGGTGAACACTGATGCAGACATGACACATGATGATGTAGATGAACACTGATGCAGACATGACATATGATGAGGTAGATGAACACTGAGGCGGCCATGTCATCTCTTGAGGTAGGAGTTCACTGATGCAGACATGACATATTTTCTCGACAAATGTGCATCTTGTGTAGGCATGGCAGTCATAGAGGTGTGTATACATTAACATAGGGATGGCAGTCTTTGAGGTAGGTGTTCACAGACATTTAAATTCTTAAAATATGTACGCCCTGGTGCACCATGTCATATCTTGCTTTTTGAAACTCCATTTAAAGCAAACTGTGTAGTTTTCCAGACTTCCTCAAATCTCACAAGAAGCCAACGTTGTGCTTTATGCCAAACAATGACAACAAATATCCACAATGGAACCTTAAAAATAGATGTCATTTAATTCCTTTACTGTTTTACTTAATGGATATGAAGCAAATATTGTTTATGAAAACAGCTTTGAAAGTAACTGGAGTTCAAATGCAGCCTTGTGCCAACCGGTTCACCGATTGTCCCCAGTCAATTATCGAATTATACCACATGCTATAGAGGGTTATTGATATACTTTATGAAAGGGGTAGTAACTGATGATGTTGTTCACTTAATAAGTTTTACTAATGGTTGTGTTCAACCTTGCTGATAAGTTTTAATGTTTGTGAAAATCGGTATAGAGAAACATATTTTGATAGAAGTGGAAATACACATTAAATTATTTTTCATCTTGTGTTCTTTTCAAAAACCATTGTAAACCACTCCCTTTCATGTAAGCCGACTTTTAATGTATAACTGGATTAACGATTTTCAGTTGAAGTTGGTGAACCTGCTGACCACCGGAACCTTGACCACGGTATCGAAGGACTCGCTTGATCATCATCTTGTCCAAGCCTGCGGGAGGAAAGTGACCACATATCATGACGTCACTCAATAATGTCGGTGGTCATATGACCAGAGTCCATTGTGAAACGCTAGATCATTAAAGTTCAGAATTTTAGCATTACCGGTCCTACTGTAATAATGTAATACTCGTACATGTATTTCAAATCAATATAACAGACCTAAATTTTGAGTGATAAACCTTTCTTTAACTACTAACTTAAATAATGCATTTTTTGGAAAACATCAATTACTGATTACAAGATTGTAACCGTGTATTCAATAGCTGAAACACACAAATGATTTTCGGCGATCAACGATAGTCTGAGGAGGTAGAAATACCGCGTTTGATGCACCTTTCATTCAAACTTAACACGGTATCCTTCATAAGAACCATTGTTTTCAATATTTATTCATCATTTTCGGTAAATTAAAACAAATGTTTTAATTGTTTGCCTGCTTATTTTGGCGTAAGAGTTCATCTTTAAACATATTGTACAAATCTCCTCTCTCCTCTGTGTATGAACTATTACATCTCTTGTATTCTCAAAATAACCCCATACCTTCTCATGAGACACTTTCGTTTCCTCTGTCTGAAATATTTGAATCCACCTTAGGTATTGCTTTGTTTGTTCTTGTCTTTTGGCTGCCATGGGATGCATAGGTGTTTTACAAACATACATTCTGCCTTAATAATGCCAATCAGTCTAATAAGGCCCGATCGGTGGCAGTTGTCACGTGACTGTGACAGCTCTTACTGTATTATGTCTTTGAATTAACCTAGAATACAATCCACTTTTTGTTGCTATGAAATTGCAGACATGCAATCATTAAGTACTGGTTTGCATTTTCTATTCATCTGAAACACAATCCTTGCATCATATTTCGAGTTGGCAATGTGTCAGCCAATGAGGTTGCGTTCAAATTCAGTTAGATGATCTGAAGATCTTAATGATCAAGACAGGCTCGTTCACTTATTAATCCCTACGACTTTACATGTCATCTAGCTATTTCATTGTATTTAGTACTTGTAGTGTTAAGAATGTGTCTGAATCCAAGCATAACAAAGGGCTGCAATTTTGGTCTAAAAGGATGAAACAGAAAAAAACATCCTTAATGGTGACCTCCACATCATGTTTAATCATCTACAAACGTTTGAAGAAATTTCTCCAAACGATATGAAGGGAGTTTAATAAATACATTTTTTCACTTAACTCTTAACTCTATATATAGAGGAAAAATCATAAAGGATCATAATTCTGGTCAAAACCAACGCGGAACAAAAGCGATATTTTGTCATCTGTACCTGATGCGTAATCAACGTTTGAAGCAGCATACGTGTTAATAAAGTAAGATGGAAGTGGATCGTGCCTAGTCCATAACTGTCATGCATGGTTGAATTCCTAAAATTTGTCAAAGAGCGTGCGGGGGCAGTTATCACTACTGTAATATTTCTCGAAAAAGAGCTGCCCTGGATAAATCTATTAACAAAATAATTAAAAACACTTTCAGAAATTGCATACGTGATATGAACATTGTTGTTGCATCTGATGGAGGGTTAAGATAACATTGTTTCAACAAAAACACTACGCTAGGACGCTTACGCACATCTCAGTCGACAAAAGTGAGAGGAAGTTTCTGAACAAGTTATTGAAACCAGGCGAGCTGGCAGGAACAAATAGAATAACAGTTGTTATTTTGAAACTATTAGGTGATCTTTACAGTCGAAACAGCTTTATATTTTTGATATTTGAGAACGTAAAACCAGCAGTTAAGTTAGATGAGAAAATAGGCACCTTTCAACCACAAACAAGACAGAATCTGAATCCCCAACTACCGACTTGTAGTAGGTACATTTTCACGAATAACCGACTGGAAATAGTCGAATATCCGACTGGCGAATTTACGAATAATAGTGATTCAAAACATTATGTTTTACGAAAAATTTGTGTACATGCATAAACAAAAATTTGGAGTGTCAATTCTTTACATGTATACCAATTAACTATAAACAAGACAAACTCTGAATCCCCAATTTGCAACTGGTTGGTAGTTGGATACAGTATTCGTGAATAACAGACTGGAATTGGACGTATATCCGACTGGCGAGAGTATAAGAATAAAAACAATTTAAAACAATATTTGTTCCGAAGATACATATGTGTACATGTATAAACATAGATTTGGCGTGTGAATTTCCCATATATGACCTTTCAAACCATATAAAAAGACATAATCTGAATCCCCAACTCCCGACTGGTTGGTAGTTGAATACATTTTGTGTATTCGCGAATAATCGACTGGAAATTGTCTTATATCCGACTGGTGAATGTATGAAAAATAGTGATTTAAAACATTGTTTGTCTCACAGATATATATTTGTACATGAATAAAAACACATTAACAGTTTGATTTCTTTACATATGCATGGAAGTTGGATATTCGCATATAACCAACTGGAAATAGTCGAGTAGCTTAATACAAACATCAACATTTATCTCTGATTTTCCGAATCCTCAACTGGAAACAAGAAGGAGGTAGAATATTCGAATCCCCAACTGTCAACAAGTAAGAAAGTGAATATCGGAATCCCAAACTCCCAACTACCTTCCAACTTTACCATCATAATTCAATGCAGAAAATTACTTTCCGTCTTAGTTTTTCGTGAAACCGGTCACTACGGCATTTTTTTAATGTGACATACATTTCAATTAAATGGAGGACCAAACTATGCTTTCGGAACAGCATGAACTATTTAAATCACTAATGGTTATCAAACATGCATGTTCAAACAACAATTAGCTGTTCGTTTGATAGTGTTTGTTAGCCAGCTTCTGTTTTTCCAGCGGCCAAGATGTCGTTTGTCTATGGCGTTGTAGTTGTCGTCGACACTTTCAAAACCAGTCCTTGATCGCTTATACGTGAGTCCATTCAATTGGTTAATTTTGTTCTGTATAAGACGCCACCTACTGTCCATTCTTTTATCAAGCTCAGCAGAACGCTTGCTAGACAGAGAAGATAACTTTTGATGAATCATGGTCCATCTTAACGCATGCCTTTTGTCAAGGTCGCCATGTATACCTTCGTCGTTTAAAGCTTCATCGGATGGAATACCGAAAGCATGCAAGAAGCCCAAATACGCCGCAGCATCAGAGACGCTATAACCGTCACCTAAACTTTCATAATCATCATCAGCATCAGCGTCATCATCAGAAAACCTCTTTGACAAAGAGTGAGTGAGGTAATCGGAATCGGCCAGACTTTCAAGCTGCCAACGTTGGCTTTTCCATCGTCCTATGTTAAGTTTCTCTAAACTCCAATCATCATTTCTCACAAGTCCTGTATTTCCTTTAATATCGTCCATTTCTTTTGACGCAAGTTCCAAACTCGATTTATCATCGTTCCACGAAGAGACGCCGACATGTTTGTCATCCCGACCGTATTCTGATGTCTGCAAAAAAATAATAGATGTATTTATTGTTTTTGTTACATGGTCGAATATTGCGTGACGGTGAATATCGACGATGTTAACTTTCTGTTTTCATCTTTGAGAACATGATGACATTTTCTAAATTATCTCTAATTCCCATCGTCTTGTCATTTTATGGCGTATAATTAATTTCTCTAAATAACATTGTTTGCCTCCCTATTTCGTAAACCGTTTTGTTAAATCAGCGGCTACACATTCCATGTTGCTGTTCAAATAAGGCTTTGTAAGACCTTATTTTTCCCAGATCATATTCTTCCCACCTGGAAAAAATAGGATCCTATTATTCACAGCTGGAAAAAATAAGATCTCATTTGTCACACATTTCGAACATAGTTGTCACATCTCCTGGGAAATTTGTGATCGATGCCGGTTTTTTATCTACCATGAAATCACATTCCTCACAGGTAAAAAATTGCATCATTTTCTTAACACAAAAAGTAAATTTTACAACTGAGTCACATTTGTCACAGATTGCTATTTCCAGTATTGCAGAAATATTTTGTTGAAATACATGTATGCGTATATTTTCTAGTCATAAAACATCGTTGATTATGTTGTTGTCGTTTCTGTTGTTGTTGTTGCTGTTAGTTGGCTGCAGTTGTAGGCACAGTGGCGGTTGTTGTAGAGATAGTTGTTTTATTTTTTTATGTTGTTGCTGTACGGGTATTAGTGGTATAAGTAAGAATAGTATTGGTTCTTGTTGGCACCTTAATAGTTGGTG
This sequence comes from Mya arenaria, assembly GCF_026914265.1. Classification (NCBI taxonomy): domain Eukaryota; kingdom Metazoa; phylum Mollusca; class Bivalvia; order Myida; family Myidae; genus Mya; species Mya arenaria. The sequence goes on along the minus strand of NC_069134.1, from coordinate 56,549,152 downwards.
TATGCCCAGTAAAGGTAGATGGCATTGTGTTTGTTGTCGTAAGTTGTGTTGGCATAGACAGGTGTACTGGAAAAAGTATTTCCAACGCTTTCAACGGCTAAATTTCGGGCAAGCAGTGAATGCCACAGTGCTAGAACAGCTTTGGTTTAAAGATAGTTCTGTTCCGAGCTTGCCTGATATGCTCGAGCATTTACGATAGTGTAACAATTCACCCTCGGGGACGCAATCCGACCAAGATAAATACGAGAAAATTTTAGTTTCAAGAATTGGTGGTGGTGTTGTTGTTATTGTTGTTGTAAGAATATGTTTTATTGTTTTTATAAGGCGTACTTTTAAGAATACGTGTTGTTGTTGTTCTTTTTCTTCTTGTTCTTGTTATACTTGTTCTTGTTCTTCTTGTTCTTGTTCTTCTTTTTCTTCTTCTTCTTTTTATCTTACTTTTATCATGCTTTTATAATTATTATTTTATTTTTATTATCTTTTATTTCTTTTTAGTATTACATTTTTAATATCAAATTTATCAAACAGCAAAGTCATCGCCAAAACCTGTGAAGAATATGATTCTCTTGCTTACCACCATTTTGGTCAATCATATATGACACAGTGAAACTGTGAAGAACATGATCCTATTTTTCCCAGACCTGTGAAGAATATGATCTGGGAATAATAAGGTCCTACAAGGCTTGCCATACCTATGTCGTTATGTTATATAAAATTATGCGGACATTGAATCACATGTCACCGATTATGATATTAAGTGGAAAGGTGTCTGATATTTTGAAGAATCATAATTATTAGGTAGATGACATGCTATTTATTTTTTTCTTTGACAGCTATGCATCCGATGGGTGGTTACAACAGTTATATAATTTGTAGTCGGATTCATGTCACACTAGTCAGTGATGTTTAGTTGTCCGTTTTTAACAAAGGTTGAGTTTTTTAGGGTGAGGAATCACGTGACTTAAAGAGGTTCTCACACGGGTCACAACCGATGTAAACAAACAAGTAAGTGACGTTAATGTCTAAATATTATTATTGTGATAGTCTTTTTATCGATGTCGACGTCGGTTTGCGATAACTTTCTCAAAGGCCATTGCTCAAAACCGTGCATTATGTTGAAATGAATGTTGTAGCAAATGCTACTATACACATTTACGCCCATATTTAAAAAGGCCCATAACTATTGCAATAAAAACTACAAGTTGTGCCACTTACGATTGACTGTCTTAGAAGTACTTACTAACTATTGTACTGGTGCTTGCGGTTTGTTTTACTTTCAAATTAGTTCATGGTGGAATGCAAAATGTTTAGACTGATTGGACTGGATTTAATACTGACAGCACTTAAATGTAATCTATTTTGGTTCAACTCAAGACTTAAAAAACGCTCAAGGCATATCTTTTAAAGTTACTGATTTTAACTAAAACGTCCAAGCGATGATTCATTTCTACAAATAAATTCATTACATGGAAGCTTTACGGTGGATTTAACAATCGAAAAACTCAGTCAAATTTAAGAAATCTAAGAAAGCCCCTTACAACCTTCGGAACTTGTGACATTTCATCGAAGCTCTCAGTTCTAAGAAATGTAACATTATTGTCGACAATAAAATCCAGCACTACTAAACTTAAACTAAAACAATAAAATGTAAAGCCATTTCAGCAGTGGCTACAATTCTTTGAACGTTTTCAATGTATATCGTTGAAGGCATGTAGTTTTGTTACAATGAAGTCTTAAATTATTCTTCGTCTTTCTATTTTCCATGTTTTTCTACATATTCCAATGGAACAACCTTGGATTTTCTTTTCCATAATAAAACACGCACATTTGGACCACTCGCTATTTTAAACACCCAGTAAATTTACGTTTTAAGGCGGTACCTAACAATTCTCGATAAACTCCCCTAGTCTTTTTAAATTGTGTATGTGCTCAGTAACGGGATTTTTGGCCCGAAACCCCTTTTTGGGTGAACATGAATTACAAGTTATTCCTGACAGACCTGTTCCTTAGAGAAATAACTCTTAATAATTTGTAAAATAAATCCTATTTTAATCGAAATTTTGGCAAAAACTAAAAGGTCATTTGTTTTAGAAACTCCTGGAAATTTGTACAATTTTCGTTATTATATTATTCGGGATTGTTAGGATAAGAGTGGGGTTGTGCAGACAACCTTGTTTAAACCCCCAGTAAATTTCATTTTACTGACCGTACGAAGGCGGAGCCTAAAAATCCTTGATAAACATACCTAGTTTTTTTTATATAGTATATATGCACTGTGTTGTTTGTGGAGTTTTGAGCTGTTATTCCATGTTTCATGTATGGGATTTTATGTTTTTGGGGGTATGGGGTTTATGTTTAAATTTCTTGCTGCTGAGCTTGTTTCTGTAGCTTTTCACATAAATATTAAACTTGACAGCGCTTATTGTTCCTTTAAGAAAATGCTTCTAACAAGTGGCGATTCTGAAAAATACAACTGGAAACAAAGCATCTCTTTAATACGTCAAGTTTATGGACTTGAAATGAAAAATGGGTGAAACTGAAATCGTCTAACAAACGACACATTCATGTGAAGAATGTACAGGCGAATGATGTTGACACGGCAGCTGAATATCCGTCTAACTGAAATCTGGTATCGTGGTGCTTAGCCGATGCTTGCTTGTTCATCATTCGCTACAATCTCTTCTAAAAGTATTCCTCATTTTCCACATGGGAAGCGGTCTGTTATTGCACTTATTTCACTTTGCACTTTCTTCCTTGACACATTGGCAGAAATGTCATTTTCTTTCAAGGCACTGTACAGATAATCATGGTAAAATTGACTAACTGCGCCAGCCAGTTTTTCCCAGTATTTGGGGTTGAATGTTACCGGGACTACCTCCACAGTTTTACCATCATACACAACCAGGTCACTCTGATGAATACCCGTTACACCCATCTGACCCTGAATTTGGTCGAAGTATGAATTTCTAGTCTCTTTCAGTGTAAGGCAGCCATTTCCATCTTCTTTGAAGAAGTCCATATACTTTAGAGTTCTGGTGGTATCCACTAATGTGTATGGGCACTTTACTTCCACCAGTCGTTTTCCATGGCATGAACAGGAGAAAATTCTGCCTGGAGAGGCAGCAAGGCAATCATGCACAGTACATAAAACAAGTACACAGTTCTTTATTTTACAGTCTTTGTGATTTGCCTCCATCATCCGCAGGTAATTTGACACTGCATTTGGCTCTTGTTTTTGGCCATAGCGTGTTGCTGTATTTTCCTTGAAGGTTGAACCACTCACTAGAGTCGACACAAGTAAATGTGTTGCTTGATTAGGGCCTTTCTTTGCAACTACCCTAGCATTGCTTGCTACACGATGGAAATTTGACGAGGTTACAATATCTTGCCTATGATTGAACCAATGCACAGAGTCCTTTTGCTTTATTGTCAGTTTTTCAATTTAATGTTTTTCACTGTTTGAAAACTTCACAGTAATTTGTCCATCATTGCATTTAAGTTTTTCTTTCAGTGTCAATGGTTCTTTGTTTGTTGTGAGTGTGACTTCTCTTGCTGCAGCTATCTCTGGTGCCATTATATGCATTGTATGAGACAGACAAGCTGGTACAACTCCAGTTGAGACGTTTTCTTCTCCCGCTTCTTTAAATTTTTGTACCACAGCTGGTGCCACAGCCTTCACTCACGGCAAATTTGGTGCAGTTTTGTCAAGTTGTCATAGTTAACTCCTCGCAACTGATTTGGCAAAGGTTCATACTTAATTGTTATGAAGGCTTTATCCTTTTTCGCCTTTCCTGGATTTTTTTGTACTGTTTTTATCTCGAATGGGTTTTGGGTCAACTTTTGGCCCCTTTGGCACCACCCATCTGCACAGAAGATCTGTTGTACTTTCACAGTCTGGCAACTCCCTATAACCTCTAGCCACAAAGTCCTCAATACCAAACAAAATACCACCAATGTGGGTACAGGCTTCCCCAAGTCCACCAACACATGTAAAAGATCCTCCAATTGGTTTGCCAATGTCACTGAGAACAACAGTTACCATATACTGTGTGCCACTCGTGTCCCCTGAAGGATTCGCAAGGCACATCAAGGCACAGTGATCGTCCATGTCACTAAGGGGATTAAATTGATATCCACTTATATGACCGGACTCCCACAGATCATATGCACGCAGGGCGTTGTAGGCTCGTAGACTGGCATCAAAGCAGCCATCACGTTCTTCTTCAGCGATGTCATGGGCTGCATTCAAGTAACATTTAATTTGTTCCAGTGTGATGTTTGGAACTTGTCTTAAGTCTTTCGTCCATCCATCTCTTAAACTATGGATGTCACTCAGTGTTTGGAGGAATGGGTCGCAAACATCTCCATCATGTGTCTTAAGGTTGAGATGTCTTTCCAGAACAGTGTATCTATGTACCCGTTTGCCTTTTGTTTGGAGGTGCAGCTGGCACAGTATACCGTTTAGTTCCACATTGGTCAAGTTGTTGATGTCACGGAAGGTCTGTGGAATCGTGACCTGAAATAATAAATCACAAGAATGTGTTATCAGTATTATACAAATACTAAAACTATGTTTAAATATAAATGTGAACTAGCTGATGCTTGCAGTCTATAAATTCATTGCTAGACTTTTATCCTACTCTTTTTTGGGGGTGGGGAGTTACATATTTACTTTTTTATATTTCTTAGATCACATTTGAACATGTGTTCATGCCTTTTTTTACTGCAAAAGGGACCATATACATGTGTTTCTATACAATTCGCAAACACTATCATAACAATTCTCCTTTTTTACATGTGAATGTTCTACATTGACAACGTAGGTTTAATTAAACGCTGATCCCGGACAGAACTGGACCGATATGCAAATGCAGACCCTTGTTCAACATATTTAATTCAGTTAATAATATTAAAAGGGCAGCTTAAAAAGGGAGATGATAAAAATCTATCAATTAATTTCTTGTCGCCTACCTGGACTAAATATGGAAGTTCAGTGAGGTCATAACCCCCCCCCACACACACACACACACTTATTTATGTTGCACATTAATTATTTTCTGGGGTAAGCTCGGGCCAGGCATAGACCCATGGTGATTAATTTACTTTAAGTAATAAAATTGATGAGATGCTTAGCTGGGTTCTGAAATTCTTGAAGATCAGAAATGCCAAAAACCATTTCTGAGCTTAGGTTTTACAAACGAACACAGTAAACAGTAAAATACCATCACATATAAATGTGAAGTAAAATACAATAAGATAATGTCAGAAACTATTTCATTTTTTATTAAACATATCTTAAAATGATAAACTTCAATTAATATAAATAAAAACCCTTTTTTAAACACAGCCAACAATCGACTGAATGACTGAACATTGATTAAGGGCTCCGTGTTTGAACGTTCAATTTAGCATTAATAGTGTGAAAACACACACACAAAAAGAGACTTGTAGTTAAATACTCACTGAGTCGTTTATTGGTTCATCTGGTCCCTTTCGTTTCTTTCCCATAATAATATTTGGTAGAAAAGTTGAGCTGATATGTGGCAGTTTTCTGTTGATTTGATAGCGGAAATTTACACCGATGCGTGCGCATATCCCCAGATCTACTTCACGGCTGATAAGGGAAGTAATGTCGAAAAGGTGAATAGAAGACAACACATATACCTTTAATAATAATAAGGTATTACTTTGGATTTTCGCCTTATATGGGCCGATGGAAATGACAGCTCGATGGAAGCTTAACATTTTCTGTGACGTTTAAGCTTTATGAGCATTTATGCTTGATATGTAACAAAAGCTTCTTGAATATCTTTAATAAAGTCGGCACCAAACTCAATGTAACTTCGTTTTGTTAATTTCGAAAAAGATACTTATTCGTTTCTATTTGTATCCTTGTAAATGGTCAAGGCCGTAAAAGTATTGATTACAGACCATCCGGACATTTTGTTCAAATTTTGTTCGAAGTCGAATCTAAAACAATGAATGACATTAAACAATACACTATTTTTATATTATATAAAAGCACCGCTGATGACAAATAACGCTTGTATATATGGTTTTTAATGAAATCATCTCATAATATTTTACAATACAATGTTTAATAAGCATTATTTGTAAAGAAAATTTAGGTAAGCTATACTTATGATGATTAAAACTCATTGATTATATCTCATTGCATTATTTTATAAATATATTGATGTAAGTTTTCTTCATATAGAATGAATTAAACTGCCCTAAATATTTTGTTTTATTTAGTTCTATATTTCTATATGCATAAAAGCAAAATTCGACTCGAGTCAAACTCAAATATATTTTTAATTCACCACAGTTTACATGGACCACTTATTTTACAGTGGTGGGTAAATAACATTTGAATGTGACCCTGAACTTCGAGATTGCACTCCACGAGTCGCATTTATGTGCTTACCATCCGGTGTAAAATTTAAAAATCTCCTCAAACATGACAAAGTTACAGTATGAGCACGGAAACCAATTACCTATATACCATCGAGGTAGGGTTAAATCCAGGCAATAATACAACAACCTATAATTTATGTGCATATATTCAGCATTCCTCATATAATTGAGTAACATTGACTTAGTTATACGGCACTTGAACGCGACAATTTTTTTTTTTACTGAATACCTGTTAGGTGTAAAGTCGATGATAAAGCAAAGAAATACTGCAATAAATGCGTAGAAAGGAATTTGCACCACCGGAGCCAGAAAGAGAGTTAAACTGTGATACCAGTTGCAAGTTTAACTTCCTACAAATATTACATACTGTAATTGACGTCTGCTGTACTCAAAGTTAATGAATAAAGTGAAGGGGGCATTGTAAAAGACTCATATACGAAATTTTCCTAAATCTGAGACAATGCCATCATCACCGTTACCTTTTTGCTGAACGTGTATAAATGAGGGGTTAATATTGGATTTATCATAAAGCTAGAACTAGATTTCAACTGTGATCACAGGGTCAAGCTAGACCGTCAAACAAACGCTTGTCTGACATATTTTTTGCCGTACGTGGTAGAATAAAATGAAATTATGTGTATTTCATATAAAGGCGAATGATATCTCAAAGCCAGGAAAGGGGCCATGTGGACTGTCCTATATTGATGATTTTTGTGGTCGACGTTGTGCATAAAAACGAGATTCACTGCAGTTAATGAAAATAAGAATATAATCAGAAGGTCCAAAGAGAGGTTGTTAAGTCAACAACGTAATTTGCAACGTTCTTTACAGATAACTTGGGAACTTGTTTCCACCAAACTTGGTTGAATAAAGCGAGCCTCGCGACAGTTTACACATTAGAGAATTGAAACTATTGTCCAGGAGGTTAGTACAGCTGTGAAACCGTCGGCGTGTACGGCCTCCCTTTTTTGACAATTATTACTCAAATTATGATGGAATATAGCAATGAACATTGTAATGGAATTATAGAAGAGAAATATCAGAGCAGCCAGGGACAGGAGTTTCGTCGTGAGACCGGTGGTCAGTTGAATTGTCTACGTCGGTAACTTTCACGCTCAATTTGAAGGAAATCATTACAAGATAAATCAAGTCATTAATTTTAAAGAGGCGGCTAACTGGATCAATCAAAGTCTTTAACTGTTATGCACAAAACCGAGAAAGGAAAAATTCGAATTGAGGTGGGGAAACAAGTATCCGGATGAATCGGTCCTTTTCTTTGGCATTTGTGCGAGATAAACAAATAATCAAAGGACTTTGTGGAAGATAAGGAGATAATGTTTATTGAATTTTTTAACGCACTTACAAAGTTTTCGCTTACGAACCAGGCAGTGTTTCTGGATCTAGTGGATTCATTGTAAAAAAAGCAGTTGTGATATACATGAGTGAGGTGCGACTGTATTACACAAAAAAGGTAAAGGTTACCTTAAAATTACGCGCACAATTGGATTGGCAAAACAGGACCAGTACAAGATTATCTGGTGTCTAGAAATGCAAAGAATAAATTTACTTGTAATTTAAGGCATTTCAGTATTTGTGTTTTCTATCGACAAAACATTAGGAATGTTGCGTCTAAAATAAAACCATATGTTTAAGTACTTACTGATTTTGCGCAGAGTTCTGTAATTTTAATAAGATACGTTAATCGTTTGAACACATACGTAAATCGTTTAGACGATATACTAATTCGTTTTAATGAGATATGTAAGTTATTTATACGAGATACTTATTGCTTTTAATAAGTCGTTTCAGCGAGTTATTTAGTCGTTTTAACAATAAAAAAAGTTTGACACCTCTATGCCGCCGTATTTTCGCAACTTCCTTATATAATAATGTTTGAATAAGGGTTATTATATTTCATAAATTTTGGGGGTTAGTCTTAAATTACGCATAGCGATTCGACGGTGTATGTATATAGGCGAGTTGCCACGTAAATAATTTATTAATCTACGTATTTGCCTTCTTCGTAAAACCTCGAACAAGGAAGAGAATACTTAAGAAGACGATTCACAAGGTAATAAAGAAATTATATTATACGCATCGTGTTATTAACATATGAAACTTTTGTTTCAAACAAAATCAATGTGCTGTGCTTACACTTATATAAATATGTTTGATGCCATTTCGCGCCGTGTATATAGATATATATGTAGATAAAGGTCTGTAGATTCACAAAAAATATAATTAAAAAATAAACAACAATGGTTTATTCTATTTCATTTACTCATTTTTAAACCGGATTAGATATAAATGACACTAACATGGCAAAATAGAATATAAAACTCCTTGTTGTGTTAAGCGTTAACGCGTTCACCAATTGTAATGCAAGACAATGTATCAAAACGGACAACAATGGTATTGCTCGGTTTCACTTATTTCGTATTACGTAGACAATATCGATGGTGCTTCTAGTGGCTGTGGCGCCTTTAAGAATAATTCTGCACCATTTTAGGGTTGCTCGTTTTTTTCTTGTGTTTATGCTGTATGAATGCAGTAGAGCATGCGAGCATATTCCATGCAGCTTTTTTGGTTATTTGTTCGCTTGAACTACTGCGTTCATAAACCGTGAATGCTTGTTGGTTGTCCGGTTAGCTTAGCGCACTCGCTTCTCGCCTAGGCGACCCGGGTTCGATTCCCAGCCTTCGCGCATGTGAGTTTGATGTGTGGTCACCAAGCCGGGTACTACGGTTTATCCCACAACCCAAGACCACACTCTCGCGTAAAATCGTACCAACGAGAGTGATTAATATAATGTTGTAATAACTTGTTTCACAATCGTTGTAAAATAAATAAGTTTAAAATAAATACAAACCTCTAATGCGATCAATACTTATACGTACATTTTTGATAATTATTCATAACGATTTAAAAACAAGATTTTCTGCGATTGATTATTTATACTTTAAGAAATGTAACTTAATACATACGTTGTAATAACGTTGTAATAAAATAATAACTGATATTTGTAATATCGTACATCATGGGTAAAATCACGTCGCCCTTATCAAATCGGAGCGCAATATTGAACTGAACTATACCACGTTTGATGCTAAACAATATGAAGGTCAAGTTTTGTCTATACAAAGGACAATTAGGCGAATAAAAATATAACTATATGAATGAATTGAAGCAGATATTGGCCTTACATTGAATTAAAAAATAATCACGTTTTGCCATTATGTTAAAGATTTTTAAGACATTAAAAGTTTAAATAAATGCATACTTTACTGTGGTTACCGCAGTTCTGGAACAAGTAACTAGAACAAAATGACATATTTTTGCTCATACCATAAAACCCATTCTTTTGACGCGTTTCATGGAGAATAAACGGTTAGTGTTGATTATAGGTCAAGTTCATGATTCGTGGCTAAGAAAATAATAAGAAAGAGCGTTGGATATTTATCCTGTCTTTTGTTTGGTTTTCTTAAAAATACATCTATGAAGCTTTTCAGTGCTTTGATGTATACTAATTACAGTAACATCATTTGTTTCATATACAGATATCGATGGAAATAAGGTGACTGAGGAAACCTATATTTGTAATTTTAAGGATCAGTTTGCACCTTCCCCCCGTAACATGAATAGTAACATTTTCTTTTCACTAAGCCTCTATTGCAATTCACGTGGCCATTACGGCTAGACCGATTGAGATGTTTAAAAACGTTGTCAGTGTGTGTAAACGAGCAGACGGGTAGAAACCAATACCAAACATACACCAACATACGCAGCTTAGTACAACAGCTTCCACAAAAGAGGGGAAAAAAACGAAAATGCAATAAAACCAAGAGTCTTAGGGTTTTTCAAAGAACGCACCCTACATATGGCTGATTTGTACATTATCTTGAAGGAACCAGTTTCAATTATTTCCGATTTCTTAATGACCACATAAAAATGATGAGACAAACTTACCATATTTTATAGTATTGATATTCCTTTCATTTCAAGAAAACTTCATATAGCGTTGTAACCCCTAGTATTATGAACTTAATTTCTTTCGCAATCTCAAGAGGCACGTATCAAAATGTTTTTTGATGGAAGGGGAAGGGGTTATCTGCCAGTCAATACATGCTGCTGCATGATATTCCTCATTTTTGTGTGCAAGTTCATTGGTCTTAAAGGTAAATGCCTACATGCAGTTTGTTTTGTGTCTTTTTGTTATTGACTACTGCATGTGTACACCTTTTAGTTGCCTTCAAGTTTTTACTTAGCGCCTATTACGTGTAAATAAAAAGTGCTGTCATATGTCAGGTGTTTAATTCTAATTTACTACATCGTGTCAAATAAGAAAAATACAACTTCTATTACTAGTAATATTTATATAATGTTTTAACTTATATTATAAATAGCGAACTGACCTGGAATGAAAGAAATAAAAATAGCGGTAGTATGTTTGATCGAATATCTTCAGTCATATATACTCTAATTGTGGGATGCATGCAGTTAGCATCTATAAATTGAAATAAATGAAGATTTCATCTTGATAAAGTTCCAATTTCAACTCTTCGTAAACTCATATATCTGTCAGTTTTGATAATTCCGAACAGGAATTTTTAAGCACGAAACGGCGCTTTGTCTTGAGGGGACATAATATTATAAAACACTATTTAATGTAAATGCTTCTTGATGTAAAAATAGTAACTTCAAGCTACATTTGTATTTTATTTCAAAGTCTTAAAGGGACTATTGCATGGTTTGTAAAGAGAACCTTTTATGGATTATTACGAAACAACATTAAGAGCGTTAGAACTAAGATATTGACAGCTGAAACCCTTCAAAATATGTTGATATATATTCGAATGTTGTCTGTGAAGTCCACCATTTTGAAAAGTGGTAGTAAATTGGTTCAGAAAAAGGCTGTAGCTGGATTGGTTGATGGACATTATCACGTGATGCTACAAATATATTCAATAAAGATTTAAATATTCGTCAGCTTAGTAGGTTTTTTTTGTGGGACAGTAAATATGGTAACGACTGTACTAGCTTGGTATGCTCTCCCTACAACCAGTTATCTTGTATACTTTTACTGTGTGTTTTTTCCTGCAATTTCGGTATAAAAGAGTGAAAAAAAAATCTTATATAAGTATATTGCATGACCGGGAAACTCATTTTGGGCCAAGACAGTGAGTTTGTTAAAAAAAAATAGGGCAATGGGCAGGGCGACAGAACAGCCCTATCTCTTCGTAGATGTTTCTTTTATTTTACATGTCTACACTATATAATATGATTTTAAGATGATATTTGAAAACTCGCGGTGTTTATAAATACGGGTATAAACTGTACATATTTTTCGTTGATTTACAATGCAACACTTGTATAACCATTGAATAAGATTCGCAACCTAACTATAATAAAGTTTTAAAAGAGTTATTATATTTCATGTGTTTTGTCAAATATTATTAAATTGAACGCGAAGATTCAAAGCGTATGAGAATAAGCTACTTATTTATTTAAAACCTGTTATCTCGTATCAGGAAGTGAGTCTCAATTCGCGCTTGGTTTAATGGGAGAATTCTTAGTAACCGTTTCACAAGGTAAACCAGTAAAGTAAGAACATTATCAAAACTTAGTTACGTCATTAACTTATGATAATATTGTTTAAACAAATGCAAAATGCAATGTTTAAACTTATATAATTATATTTGATTTCGCGCTGTTAAAACAATATTTATAAAACAATTGACAGACTAGCTCATTTTAAAACGTCATAATTATGAATGACACTTACTATGACATTACAGAACGTTTGAGGAGTGCCAATGATCATTATTTTTTATTGCGTTGACGATACTTGATTGAGCTTATGGAAGAAGTGGAGCCTTTTAGAATACATTCTGCAACATAAATAAATGAGTAAATTAAAGCAAAAATTGGCGTTGCAGTGAATTTTAGAGTAGTCTCTATTCAGCATCATATTAAATGATAAATTAAATTAAATATAAAAAGACAAAGAAGAACTTTAATGAATGCACATTACACTGTAGGAAACTCAGTACTATTTTCAGTAACTAGAACCTATGACGTCATACTGTTGTTCATACTATAATACACATTTCCGCTTGGGGTTATTCAAAGAGAATACCAGGTTAGTTTTGAATACAGGTCAAGTTAATCATGCGATGCTTACAACATAATAATAATAATATTTTTAGCACGATTTACTTGATCTTAATTCAACACTAACTTAGTATAATCTGTTTCATTTTAATGCGATTTTTCTCTTAAACTTTTTTAACCCCTGCAAAAAAAACAAAAAAAACAACAACAACAAAACAAAAAACAACAACAAAAAACAACAACACAAACTCATCTCGTATGTTAAAGCTGCACTCTCACAGATTGAACGTTTTGACAACTTTTTTTGTCTTGGAACGAGCCAATTGGAAAATCCATGGAAGACTGCTGAAAAAATAGATAGCAGATTTTTATATTTAAGTTAAAAAATGGATGTTTTATGCACTTTTCTTAAACCGTTAGTAACGGTTTAAGCCATAAAACAAAAAAAATTGAACGGAAATATGAATATCTGCGATCTGATCTTTTGTCAGCTATCTTATATCATTGGTTTGCAGATATTTACTCAAAAATTTGCTCTTTCCAAGACAAAAAATAAAAAAAGTTGGGAAAATGGTAAATCTGTGAGAGTGCAGCTTTAAGGCTTAGTATTAGTTACATTATTTTGTTTCATAAACATCCATCAAGCGAAATAAAGAAATGTGAAAAATTCTATGTATAATTTCCAGGATCATTAAACACCATTCGTCTTCAATACGATGTTTACCAGACCAGTTCTTCACACGCTGAAAAAAAATCCATTCTCTTTTGCTTTTAACTTTTTTTAAAAGTTTGGCTTTTATGTTACATCCCAATGGTTATTTTTTGTGTAAGGCCGATATATATTAAAACTCTGAAGGCTTGATAATTATTTTTCATCATTGTTCATTGGAATAATGTCCAGTCCACCCGTAACACATACTAACACAAACATTCTAAGGGTTTCCGTATATGCTTAGACTATATATACAATTCATCTATGGTTTTGCTAAAATTGTTTTATTTTATTCATTCTTTTGCAGGTTATCAGTTTATATCTAAAGTTTACTTCATTCTTTACTGTTTGCAAGTTGATACTGGCTCCGATAAGGGTTATATTTTGATTTTGACATTAGGGCTCTTACCTTGTGTCTTAAAAGAGTGTTGATGCTTGATATTGAAGTTTATGCTGGTCAAGGGATTTTAATCTCCAAAGATGTCACTGCTGAAATCTCCTTACCAAGGGATGTGATTCGCTCATGGTTCCACAGCAGTACTCTCCTCCTGGTCAAAGGTTGTAATTCTTCCATGGTTTCAAAGCAGTACTCTCCTCCTGGTCAAAGGTTGTAATTCTTCCATGGTTTCACAGCTGTACTCTCATCTCCTGGTCAAAGGTCTTAATTCTCCCATGGTTTCACAGCTGTACTCTCTTCCTGGTCAAAGGTTGTAATTCTTCCATGGTTTCAAAGCAGTACTCTCCTCCTGGTCAAAGGTTGTAATTCTTCCATGGTTTCAAAGCAGTACTCTCCTCCTGGTCAAAGGTTGTAATTATCCCATGGTTTCACAGCAGAACTCTTCTCCTGTTCAAAGGTTGTAATTCTCCCACGGTTTCACAGCAGTACTTTTCTCCTGGTCAAAGGTTGTAATTCTCCCATGGTTTCACAGCAGTACTCTTCTCCTGGTCAAAGGTTGTAATTCTTCCATGGTTTTACAGCTGTACTCTTCTCCTTGTCAAAGGTTGTAATTCTTCCATGGTTTCACAGCAGTACTCTTTTCCTGGTCAAAGGTTGTAATTCTCCCATGGTTTCACAGCAGTACTCTTCTCCTGGTAAAAAGGTTGTAATTCTCCCATGGTTTCACAGCTGTACTCTTCTCCTGGTCAAAGGTTGCAATTCTCCCATGGTTTCACAGCAGTACTCTTCTCCTGGTCGAAGGTTGTATTTCTCCCATGATTTCACAGCAGTACTCTCCTCCTGGTCAAAGGTTGTTATTCTTCAATGATTTCACAGCAGAACTCTCCTCCTGGTCAAAGTTTGTTATTCTTCCATGGTTTCACAGCAGTACTCTTTTCCTGGTCAAAGGTTGTAATTCTCCCATGGTTTCACAGCAGTACTCTTCTCCTGGTCAAAGGTTGTAATTATCCCATGGTTTCACAGCAGAACTCTTCTCCTGTTCAAAGGTTGTAATTCTCCCACGGTTTCACAGCAGTACTCTTCTCCTGGTCAAAGGTTGTAATTCTCCCATGGTTTCACAGCAGTACTCTTCTCCTGGTCAAAGGTTGTAATTCTTCCATGGTTTTACAGCTGTACTCTTCTCCTTGTCAAAGGTTGTAATTCTTCCATGGTTTCACAGCAGTACTCTTTTCCTGGTCAAAGGTTGTAATTCTCCCATGGTTTCACAGCAGTACTCTTCTCCTGGTAAAAAGGTTGTAATTCTCCCATGGTTTCACAGCTGTACTCTTCTCCTGGTCAAAGGTTGCAATTCTCCCATGGTTTCACAGCAGTACTCTTCTCCTGGTCGAAGGTTGTATTTCTCCCATGATTTCACAGCAGTACTCTCCTCCTGGTCAAAGGTTGTTATTCTTCAATGATTTCACAGCAGAACTCTCCTCCTGGTCAAAGTTTGTTATTCTTCCATGGTTTCACAGCAGTACTCTTTTCCTGGTCAAAGGTTGTTATTCTTCCATGATTTCACAGCTGTACTCTTTTTCTGGTCAAAGGTGGTTATTCTCCCATGGTTTCACAGCAGTACTCTCCTCCTGGTCAAAGGTTGTAATTCTCCCATGGTTTTACAGCAGTACTCTTTTCCTGGTCAAAGGTTGTAATTCTCCATGATTTCACAGCAGTACTCTCCTCCTGGTCAAAGGTTGTAATTCTCCCATGATTTCACAGCAGAACTCTCCTCCTGGTCAAAGGTTGTAATTCTCCCATGATTTCACAGCAGAACTCTCCTCCTGGTCAGAGGTTGTAATTCTCCCATGGTTTCACAGCAGTACTCTCCTCCTGGTCAAAGTTTGTAATTCTCCCATGATTTCACAGCAGAACTCTCCTCCTGGTCAGAGGTTGTAATTCTCCCATGGTTTCACAGCAGTACTCTCCTCCTGGTCAAAGTTTGTAATTCTCCCATGATTTCACAGCAGTACTCTCCTCCTGGTCAAAGGTTGTTATTCTTCCATGATTTCACAGCAGTACTCTTCTCCTGGTCAAAGGTTGTAATTCTCCCATGGTTTCACAGCAGTACTCATCTCCTGGTCAAAGGTTTTTATTCTTCCATGGTTTCACAGCAGTACTCTCCTCCTGGTCAAAGGTTGTTATTCTTCCATGGTTTCACAGCAGTACTCTCCTCCTGGTCAAAGGTTGTAATTCTCCCATGGTTTCACAGCAGTACTCTCCTCCTGGTCAAAGGTTGTTATTCTCCCATGGTTTCACAGCAGTACTCTTCTCCTAGTCAAAGGTTGTAATTCTCCCATGGTTTCACAGCAGTACTCTCCTCCTGGTCAAAGGTTGTAATTATCCCATGATTTCACAGCGGTACTCTTCTCCTGGTAAAATGGTTGTTATTCTTCCATGGTTTCACAGCAGTAATCCCCTTCTGGTCAAAGGTTGTTATTCTCCCATGGTTTCACAGCAGTACTCTCCTCTTGGTCAAAGGTTGTAATTCTCCCATGGTTTCACAGCAGTACTCGCCTCCTGGTCAAAGGTTGTTATTCTTCCATGATTTCACAGCAGTACTCTCCTCCTGGTCAAAGGTTGTTATTCTTCCATGGTTTCACAGCAGTACTCGCCTCCTGGTCAAAGATTGCTATTCTCCCATGGTTTCACAGCAGTACTCTTCTCCTGGTCAAAGGTTGTAATTCTTCCATGGTTTTACAGCTGTACTCTTCTCCTAGTCAAAGGTTGTAATTCTTCCATGTTTTCACAGCAGTACTCTTTTCCTAGTCAAAGGTTGTAATTCTCCCATGGTTTCACAGCAGTACTCTTCTCCTGGTAAAAAGGTTGTAATTCTCCCATGGTTTCACAGCTGTACTCTTCTCCTGGTCAAAGGTTGCAATTCTCCCATGGTTTCACAGCAGTACTCTTCTCCTGGTCGAAGGTTGTTTTTCTCCCATGATTTCACAGCAGTACTCTCCTCCTGGTCAAAGGTTGTTATTCATCCATGATTTCACAGCAGAACTCTCCTCCTGGTCAAAGTTTGTTATTCTTCCATGGTTTCACAGCAGTACTCTTTTCCTGGTCAAAGGTTGTTATTCTTCCATGATTTCACAGCTGTACTCTTTTCCTGGTCAAAGGTTGTTATTCTCCCATGGTTTCACAGCAGTACTCTTCTCCTGGTCGAAGGTTGTATTTCTCCCATGATTTCACAGCAGTACTCTCCTCCTGGTCAAAGGTTGTTATTCATCCATGATTTCACAGCGGAACTCTCCTCCTGGTCAAAGTTTGTTATTCTTCCATGGTTTCACAGCAGTACTCTTTTCCTGGTCAAAGGTTGTTATTCTTCCATGATTTCACAGCTGTACTCTTTTCCTGGTCAAAGTTTGTTATTCTCCCATGGTTTTACAGCAGTACTCTTTTCCTGGTCAAAGGTTGTAATTCTCCATGATTTCACAGCAGTACTCTCCTCCTGGTCAAAGGTTGTAATTCTCCCATGATTTCACAGCAGAACTCTCCTCCTGGTCAAAGGTTGTAATTCTCCCATGATTTCACAGCAGAACTCTCCTCCTGGTCAGAGGTTGTAATTCTCCCATGGTTTCACAGCAGTACTCTCCTCCTGGTCAAAGGTTGTAATTCTCCCATGATTTCACAGCAGAACTCTCCTCCTGGTCAAAGGTTGTTATTCTCCCATGGTTTCACAGCAGTACTCTTCTCCTGGTCAAAGGTTGTAATTCTCCCATGGTTTCACAGCAGTACTCATCTCCTGGTCAAAGGTTTTTATTCTTCCATGGTTTCACAGCAGTACTCTCCTCCTGGTCAAAGGTTGCCATTCTTCCATGGTTTCAAAGCAGTACTCTCCTCCTGGTCAAAGGTTGTAATTCTCCCATGGTTTCACAGCAGTACTCTCCTCCTGGTCAAAGGTTGTTATTCTCCCATGGTTTCACAGCAGTACTCTTCTCCTAGTCAAAGGTTGTAATTCTACCATGGTTTCACAGCAGTACTCTCCTCCTGGTCAAAGGTTGTAATTATCCCATGATTTCACAGCGGTACTCTTCTCCTGGTAAAATGGTTGTTATTCTTCCATGGTTTCACAGCAGTAATCCCCTCCTGTAATTGATGTCTTGTTTCGCTAGGTTAGTTTCCATTGACTTCATTACACAAAAATACATAACCTATTCATATGCGCCAGTTAACCATATATGGAAAAATGAAGGGTAGTGGTGCAATGATATCAAGATAATATGGAAGACAGGCGAAAAACTTTAAATGATCGAATTCGACATAAATCCTATTGAATACTCACATATCGTGATCAAATTATACTATGATATACTTTGTAGATGACTTGTTAATTAAAAACATACTAAGATATTTTCAAGGTTAAATATATACGTATAGTTGTTAACATTAATGTCGTGCTTTATTTCGTGTGCCAGCTTAATAATGTTGTTCTTTATTAAGTTATGTCGGCAAAGTCGTAATTTTATAAACATTACAATAATAATTTCGCTTTGACACATCGCACGACTATATTGTGTGTCGTTGTCTATTCTGTTCTGATGTTTTGTCAAATGTTGGCACGGCTTCAATATGTTATTATCATTTTCAGGAATGGGTTTTAAATTCGTTTAAATCTCGAACCAGGAAGTTATTCCTTGCGTGTTTTTTTATTAAGTTGATTTAGTTTGATATTCAAAGCTTGAACCATGGCAGCGAAATCTCAGTCTTATCTCCTTGTTGCTGCATTCGACTTTGGTACCACGTACAGTGGCTATGCGTTTTCCTTTCGAGATGACCCGCTCAAAGTGCAGGCCAACCAGACTTGGTATTCCGGAGGAAAACTTATCTCTCTTAAGACCCCGACAAGCGTGCTTATAAACCCAGATGGCGGGTTTGACTCTTTTGGATTTCAAGCTGAAGACAGGTATGCGAATAAAGCGGAAGAAGACGAACACGAAGGATGGCGGTTGTTCAGGCGTTTTAAGATGGTCTTACACAACAATAAGGTACTTTGCAAACGTCAAAACCGAACTGTTGGTAAGGGCGTATTGTTTGATACGGCGATATGAATGAAAATGATTTAATTTCAAAACGTATTATTTTAAAATCATAACAAAAGGGCAAGTCATTTTTTTCAGCACCGGTCTTTTCCTTCAGTCGAAGCAGGGGAGTTTAAATTACGAAAGGGATTATAATGGAACTGTGTGTACATGTGCGCATTGTCACGTATTCTATGTATTCCAAGATACATTTTTATAGTTTGAACGGTTATTGACAAGGTTATAGTCTTAGAACTACTACGTCGCCGTTGACGAAAGCGATACTACGTTGACTTTTTTCTTCGTAAAACAAACGAGCAAACAAGGGCCAATTACAGCAGGCAATCAACATTGAGATAATGATAATTCCATGCAAGAGCGCCAATTTTGAAGAAAACAGAAAATATTGCATTTTCAGAAATAAAGCTTAAAAAATTTAAGGAAAAAAGATATATTTTAGAAAAGCACATATTGTAAAGCATCGTATTTTAAGACTTGAAATCGTTATGTTACGCTACTAATGATTCGGAATTTGCTGCAGTGATAGCACGGTAACCTTTTGCAGGAGCTTTCAAGAGATACAACTGTGGAGGACATAGAAGGCAAACCGCATCAAGCTCTACCAATCTTCTCAATGGCAATCAAGTTTCTACAAAAACATCTCCTACAGGCGGTAACAAACCAGACGGTAGGGTTACTCGAGAGGGAGATTTCTTACGTCATCACGGTACCGGCTATCTGGGATGACAATGCAAAGGAGTTCATGAGAACGGCTGTCGAAGAGGTATGGAAATTTTACCAAGGTGTTACAGTTTATCAAGAGCACGCGTTAATTTATCAATAAACATACTTTTAATAATTATTGTTTACTGATGACTTTATATAGAGTTTGGATTGATGTAGTATGTCTCAATCAAATGATGTGTAACTTATTTATTACTAAATTACAATTCATGAGAACCAAAACATGTCATTGGCACCACAGCGTTCACAAAATCGAGCCTTGTGCAATACGTTCTTAAACCATACTCATTGTTTTTTCCATTTCCTCATTGACAGTACAGCGTATATAATCATGTCATGGTTCCAATGATTGCCCGTCGTGAACATAAGGAATAGTTTAATGTAATCTCATTAAATAAGGCATACATTAAACTCAGAAAAAATTGTAATTGTAATTTTGTAAGATAATATACCATAGTATATAAACGATGCTTCATTTTCCTAAACATATTTGCTGTCAATGTCACTTGAACATCCAGGCTGGTCTCGATGAAACCCGAGTTACACTTGCACTCGAACCGGAGGCTGCCTCGATCTGGTGTGAGACACTCGATGTTGACACAAGGGCTGCGCTGGCCGGAACCGGAACTCAGTATATTGTCATTGATCTAGGAGGTGAGAAATGCGTATAGACGCAGTATGATTAATATCAACTCCATTCTGAAAACTATTATTTAAACGTTATTGTCATATTAATAAGAGAACAAAATAAAGCGTTTGATGAAAGAATCAATATTCTTAACTAAAATGTGTAATGGTTTAAGTGCTTGTATCAAATAAAGAAAACATGGCAGCAGAATTATCTGTTTTGGCCAAGATAGTTTGCCCAGTATAGTTGTTTATATTAACAAATACAGAGATAATAGTATAATATGTTTTATCATTATATTAATTAAACTAATTTCATATTGAACTTGTCACATAATTGTTTAAGTCTTAAAGATTTTGTTTTAAACCGGAAATAATGTCTTGTATGTAATAATATGTAATAAAACATGAAACATAAAAATACTTTCGAAATAAGCCCATACTTACATATAATTTTACGTCGTCGCTGTGTGTCGATTTGATCATTAGCTGTATATAATTTAAACAGACCAATTGTCTCACGTCTGATTGCACGTGCACTTCTTTTTTGGAGGGTGGGGGGGGGGGGGCGGCAATGTTTTTCGAGGTATTCATTTTAAGCATATGTAGCGATCTAAAAACAAGAGCACCAACTATCACAAAATACGCCCGTCCTTATTTTAGGACACCACGTTTTGTGATAAGTGGTTGTACTTTTAGCCAAATTATGGGAGCGGACATTTTTAGCTACAGTTGATGCCAATTTAAGGGACTAAGGATCCATAACTGTTTATCAAACCTTATCATGATATTCTGCCCATACACATTTTGACCCAATTTAGTAATGTTTGGGAAATGTCTTCTAAATAAATTGATCCGCCAAGACCGATTTTAGGGGATTTATATAAGAAAAGGGTGATTTCTCTTGAGTGAATCAAGCGATTTGGTAGGTTACCGAACTTTTCCGAGAGAGTATGCCCATACACAATCTTACAAA
Organism: Mya arenaria; assembly: GCF_026914265.1. Lineage (NCBI taxonomy): Eukaryota > Metazoa > Mollusca > Bivalvia > Myida > Myidae > Mya > Mya arenaria. Next base: position 56,528,111 of record NC_069134.1, on the reverse strand, counting down.
ACTTGGTGATAGTTTGACAAAGGATTCTGAAATAATTGATCGGAGAAGATTGTCTCAAATAATGTGGCCGGTTATGATTTCTTTCCGAGATATTATGCCCATACATATACTGACCGAATTTGGTCATGATTAGACAAAGGAATCTAAACTTATTGATAGGACAAGCCTAATTTAAGAACTTGTCCGAGATATTATGCCAAGACGCACTCTCACCAAATTTGGTAGTGATTTGAACAAATGCTTCTAAAGTAAGTGTGCGGTTCAATTTTAGGTAATTTATAAAATTTAAAGGCAATAACTCTCTAGTATCCAAAGTGATATGGCTGGTAATCGGACATGTCTAAGATGCAATGTCAATACGCATTCTGACAAAATCTGTTGATCATTTGACATATGTTCGTAAGGTATTTAGCGGACAACATACTCGTCGCTGTCGGCCGGCCAGCTCGTACGCTGCAGATTTAACTATAATCCCGTATTTCGTACAAGTGAATTTTCTATCTGTTCTTATCTTGCCAGCGTCATGTTTTATATCGTCAGGGTTGTTAAGTGTTGCTTCTTCTAGAACTTGCCATCATCAAATTTTGTTTTATGTACCCCCTTAAAATGTATCCATGAAGCAAAATATATGCACGATATTTGTTGCATTTCGGCTCAAAAGATCAAAATTTATTTCGCCGTTTTATTACAAAAAGCCAGATTTTCACGGGAGGGGCAGCCACGAGTTAAAATAAAACTGTATGTAATTACGATAGATTGATATACGCAGAAATTCAATAAATATTATTTTTCATTTATGCTTATATTTAAGAAAATTGTTTCTTTCGTGCTTTTCCATGAAATATGGAGTTTTATCCGTGAAATAACAACACTGAAAATATTCACTGTAAACTAAGGAGTGAACAACTTTAAGAACTATTTTAAAATATATTGTAGATATGTCCCCTTGATAAAACTAAACACGTCACGTTGAACCAGAAAATAAAAACCAAATTCAAATAAAGATGTTTATAAATAAACAACTTCTCTTTTGTAAGGAGAATGGTAATCCTGTTTTCCAAACGTTTTCTGGAAGTTTGAAGCTGATTTTCTTTCATACAATTTATAAATTACAGACCGAATCAACTCCTCGATCATACATACGATGTTTATCGTTCAAATACCTTTTTGTCTGTTTGAACTGTTTGTCAATATAATACGTAATAAGAACTTCCCGTTAATCCACGCACCAATTAATAGATTAACTGATTGTTTTTTACCCCACGAACTCCCAGCATTTGTCAACAACCAAGCATGATCTTAATTATGAACTTAGAAAACGACCTGTCTTCAAGCGAATCAGACCGGCTTCTGACAGTGATGGATGACTGAATACCCATGTTTCATGAAACAAACTCTAATACTAAGAAAAATGTTTTTATTCGATATTTCTCCGCAATGGTTTTGCTAACACGTTCGACCTTTCAAATTTTCATTAAAAAAATGGCGCCATAGTTATTTGGTCTTCATGCCCTGTGTTTTCGTGTATTAACTGATACAATTTAGAACATAGATGCATTAATAAAAGCTAATCGAATAATGTTCATAAAATAATTGCACTAGAAACGAGTGAATAATAAGCTTAAAAAAATATCAGAGAACTTTTTGTCCACGAACCGAAAATAGAAGATCGACAGAAATGTACGTTTGGAGCGTCCCACGGGTAGCGGAGTAGAAAACACTCTTTTCAAAAAATGGGGAATTTAGAAAATAAATTAAAATATTTATTAGACTTCAAAATAAGCATACAATAATCAAAAAAGTTGTTGATTCTATTTTAAGGCACTCGTGAAATACAATACGATCTTACATTGAAATCAGCAAATATCATCTACTTGTTATATGCTTTCCGGTGGTTTAATAAAATACATCGGTGAAATTAAAGTGTAAATAATTTACAAATTGGCGCGCTTCTTTGAAAAACAACGATTCAATGTATTTTAATATAATTCGTAAGCATGTAATCAACAGCCAAATTGAGTGTTTCTGTGTAAGATTGCAAAGTATTTCACCTCGTGGACACCAAAAGGGAATATTTCACTCACTATTTCACATATTGCCATTCGTGAAATATAATTGCTGGTGCTCACTCGGTGAAATATGTTGCGATCTTAAACTGAAATAAACGGTATTCCTCTATTTTTCAATCGACTTTCGTTGAAAATTGCATGACGTCATGACGTCTTTTTGATGAGGTCAATAATGTTCAAACAACCTCAGTGAACGCTACGTTTATATAATTACAATTACGGGAACCAAAATCTATAAGAACTGTGAAAAAATGCACTGTCATAAGAAAAACAGCAGTGAAAATAACATGGAACGGCAGTTTTCATAAAACAGAACCCTCATTGAAATACGCTTTAAATGGCTTTCAAGGGATTTACTTCAGTGCACTAAATGTATACAAATCAGTTTTCCTCTAAAGTAAACGAATTGTAGTCTAGTTTAAGTTCTAGTTTCATTTAACATGTAGTAACTTTTTTGTATTTATTTTCAGATATTCATTCATAATTTCACGACTGCCTGTATTTTAGAATTAAGCATTTGCGTGTTATTATAAAAGTGTATTTTTGTTTTAAATCTAATGGTAGCAATTTTCTGTAGTAAGTTTTTCCATGACACGCATTGGAGTGTATATTTAAACCTGAATTCACATTAATCATTTAATTATAATAGTGATAATAATAATAATAATAATAATAATAATAATAATAATAATAATAATAATAATAATAATAATAATAATAAAAATAATTATAATAATAATAATAATAATTAATAATAATAATAATAATAATAAAAATAATTATAATAATAATAATAATAATTAATAATAATAATAATAATAATAATAATAATAATAATAATAATAATAATAATAATAATAATAATACTCATAATCATAATAATAATAATAATAATAATAATAATAATAATAATAATAATAATAATAATAATAATAATAAATATAATGATAATAATAATAATAATGGTAAATGATTTTTTAGGTGGCACCGCAGATATCTCTATCCATGAGAAGAAACGGGACGGCACTCTGAAGGAAATACATCAGCCCAGCGGTGGACCATGGGGCGGCATCTATGTTGACGCAAACTATCTCAAATTCTTGGAACACATTTTTGGAGAGAAGGCTATTTCTGCACTAAAGACCGAGGAAATGGCCGACTACTTTGACGTCATCAGGGAATTTGAAACAAAGAAACGTACCTATAGCAAACAGACAAAGGGCAAATTCACGTTCAAAATATCTGCAACCACTAGGAGGCTATCCGAAAAGTTTACAAGACAAAATCTAGAGAACAGAATATGCAGCCTTGGATATGGCGATTCAGTTATCGTAAAAGGTGGAGACAAGTTGCGAGTTGAACCAGACATCGTTCGAACTTGGTTTGACGGTCCTATAAACAACCTCGTTGGCCACTTGAAGAACCTTTTCACGGAGCCAAAGCTTAGGGCTGTGCAGACCGTCGTGTTGGTCGGTGGTTTCGGGGAGAGCACGTACGTTCAGGAGAGGCTGAGGGATGAGATTCCAGACAAGCGCCTGATTGTTCCTGCTGAGGCGGGTCTCACCGTGCTGAAGGGGGCCGTCAGGTTTGGACACAACCCAACATCAAGGGTTATGAAATACACGTACGGAGCTATGGTGAATATGATTTATAATGAGAAAATTCATAGAGAAGACAAAATATACGTAGATGAAGACGGCGATCTACTTGTCCCTGAATGCTTCGATGTGTTTGTTCGCGTTAACGAAGATGTTCCCATTGACCACCAAAGTACCCATAGATACATTCCTTTAGCATACACTGTATGCACACCAATCTACCGGACGACAGCCGAGTATCCCGTGTATGTGACCGAGCCCGGCTGTGAGCTTCTCGGGAAGCTGGTGATAGAGCTGCCCCGGGAAATCCCTCTATCTGAGCTTGGTAACGATACAACGTTCATGTTTGGAGGGACGGAGCTTGTGGTGAAAAAACGTGTGAGAAAGACGGGAAAAGAGCAGATCTTGAAACTAAATTGTCTCAAATAAGCTACAACGCACACCAAGAATTTGCAATGTGAACATATTATTTAAATGTGATTATTCTCTTCATTTTTGGCAATATAGTTATATTAACTTAAAAGGAAACGACGTTAATAGACAGAAGAAAATCTTCAAATTTATTTGTCATAAGTAGGCTACAACCGGCACCAAGAACCTTTGTTGTGAACCAGCGAAATACAACGAGATTTACATATCCTATTAACAAGCTTTAATTCCTTTCGATCCGATTACGTTTAAATGCATGTATTTGTAAACGACTAGTTTCTGGTGTTATTAACATTATGAAACTCAATTACTTTCGAAGACTTTAATCATGTCTATATAGTCATATATAATGTATACTTATGTCTTATTTTTCGGGTATGGTTGGCTTTTAACTGTGAGTCTGCGAAAAGCAAGCCCATTATTATAACATTATATTGATAAAACGAAATGCATTATAATTGCATGCAATCATACTAACATATGTTGTTATAGGTCATCAGGGTTTAGATGTATCCCCTGCCTGGTGACCTTTAAACAGAATTTCACAGAAAAAAAACTGAAGAATGTCAAACTCATCTGACGTATAGTGATGTTTAACTTATTCCTGTTTAGGTTATATGTAGATGTACCTTTTTTCTGCAAATTGTAATTGCTTTATAATTAAGACCTAAAGTATGTTTGGTTTATATGTAACTCTTTGATGCTAGTGTGATCTATCTGTACATTTGCTTGTGTACGTTTGTGTCTCTTGTGTAGGGTCGTTTGGGTTCTACCATTTGGCCCAAAACAAGGTTTATAATGGAACACTTACACGCACGCACTCAAGCACGCACACACATACGCACGCACGCACGCACGCGCGCACATACACGCACACACACGCACACACACGCACGCACACACACGCACACACACGCACACACACGCACACACACACACACACACACAGGTGCGCGCGCGCGCACGCATATATATTTATTTATACTTTGTACCAGGCTTTTGAAGACCATTAAATTCTAAACGACTACAAGGCTTTTTGATGACTATCATACCCCAAGCTTGTAAGTAATCAAAACAAGACCAAATATGTTTGTAACTGAGAATTTAATTGAAAATGCCATAACATATATTTAAACATCAGTTGTACGAACACTATGGTACACATTGATTACTTAACTGGCTGCAAAAAACCGAGAGCCAGATCATACACAGTTTTGAATAAGCATGTAAACAGAGACGTTGGACAAAATCCCGACGTTAAAGTCGAGAAAAACAAATATTATTTAAAACAAGCATGTATGGCAAATGCAAACAGGCTGCATATAGAGTAAAAGTTATAGGATTTACATACGATATTCATGCTAAATTGCAGTGGTGGAAAAATAAGTTGTTACACATGATATATTTTACCGCATACAGGGGGCAAGCCATCCGAAAAGAGTGAACCACATTGTGTGCAAATGCATTGTGTAGACCCCTTGATATATTTATACCCCTCCGTGCACGGACGACGTTATATGGAAACGGACAGTCCAGTTTATCATAGACTGGCTCATCGCCGCTTCATTGTCCATCTTTAAGGCAATTTCTTATTGTTGGTCCAGATTTTACCTCATAGCCAGGGTCACACTGCGGGGCTACTGTAGATCCGTATGTGTATTCATTGCCCTTCATTGCAATCTCGTACCCTTGCTGTAGTAACCATTATATACGTTCTCTGGATGTTGGCAGGTAACCCTATGGCACAACGGAGTTTCTGCGTGGTCCAACTTTCCGTTTGAGAAGCTGGTTATGTTCATCCATGGTTGTTTTTGAGTGAAGCTATCGTTGCACATAGGTACAATTTGGGTAGAAAACTATGATCAACTATAGACGAATTTTCATGATATTAATACAAAACCTTTAAAACTTATTTTCTATGCAGAAGTAAATTTGGCGCGTGAGTGTTGCTACATTTGCTCATTTCTTTCACCCCCAGTCTCATCTTAACTCTGTCCAACATTATTGATTGTTTAGTTAGGCTTATTTACCTTTATTAATATTATTAACGTTCTTCGTATCAGAACTTTCAATTACGTCATCGTGAATCAAATATGTAAGAATTTAAAGATGAAGAAATGTAATAACAACTCTCTCTAAACTTTGATAACAGTTTTCAGATGAGGGGTATTTTCTATCACGGAAGAATATAAGACAAGTATATGAATTATGCACCTTATACCATTATTTACATACAAATGACTTCACCTAGGCCGATAAAGTATGCAAAGCGATTTATAAACAGCTTATTGCGATACAAAATGATGAAAGAAACAATATTAGAAATGTTTATTTCTACAAAACAAACTGGTTTGGGCTTTCAAAAGTTGTTACTTTTGAAGAAAAGGTTTAGAATAAATAAGGTATTTCACGAGTTGATATATCGACTTGACATATCAATTAACAAAGCCATATCTTTATCTGTTTTCATTCATTTATGGCATTCCTTTTATATCGTAAGAAGAAAATATAGGTCACAAATGTTATTGGTCGTTTTAAACGTGTGACTTTCTTGCTTATGTTCTGTACACATATACATCTATGCACATATTCCATTATGCTAATAACAGGTATATTCTGGAAGAGAAAGCGCTATCCCTATGAACGCTACAGGGACAAGCTAATAAGTCAACCATTTAAAGTAACACTCTTATTCAAAACCAATACATAAACATGTATAACAAACACAAATTTTGACTGATAAACCTTGAACAATTTACTTAATAATACATGTACGGAAAAAATAATTACTGATAACAAGATTTTAACCGTGTATTTAATAGCAGAAATCGCAAAAGTATTCAATGATTGGCGAATGCTAAAAGATTAACTGTGGTCTACTATAGTTTCATAAGGTTGAAATACCGTGTTTTATGCTCATTTCTTTCAAATTCAAATCGGTATCCTTTATAAGAAGCATTATTTTTGACATGTATTAATCTTTTTTGGAATATATAAACAATATTATTAAGTGTGGTAAATCTTATTTGTGAGTTAGAGTGCATCTGTAAGTAAAACCCTGTGTAGAGGCATTAGGCAAGGGCCCACAAACACGGAACAAGAGATGATAACGCGCAGACGCCACCCACTGAATTGCTTTGAAACGATGTGATTACCGCCTTGGACCGGTCAGTGAAACATGAGTACACTGGAATAGGGTCTTACTAGAGGTGTACACTAGTCTAGATGTACACAACATCAAACTTGTCACAAATTTCACTAAGTGTTTAAGGGCCGGGGAAAGTGACTGCGCGAGTTTATTTACAGCAGTATGAGGTGCAGCAATGTCCAGTTTCCATCACCACAGATTTTTATTGATATTTATTTCTAATGCATCCCTCAGCCATAGCTGCTAGTTTTAAAAGTTTGAAAGGAAAGGTTTATTATCTTCCTTATTTGTTATTTCTTTTGAAAAAGACCCCTTGCACGCGCCTTAATAAATTATATATTATACTTCCTGTTAGCGAAATATATAAACAAAAATGACAGCTTTATTCTGAAAATGATAACATCACTATGCATACACATATGAATGTCGCCGGTCACATCAATTATGGCAAAAAAAACACGAAAGGAAAGGAATTGTTTCTCGTTATATAACACCCATCAAACTTATATGCCCCTGTGACACAGGTCCGAAAGCCGTAGCTGACGTGAAATGTATCTATTTATGTACTTCTATCTTTCCCTATTATTTCTAATATTTGGAGAAAATAAATAATTTCCAGCCAACAATAATTTCCAAACATGTAGTTTGAATCAAAAAGTTTTATCACTTCAAAACAGTTGCTTATTGAGCTTTTTTGAATAGTTGAAAATGCCCCTTATCGCTGGACTGTACAGTGGTATCAATAGTAGGTGAAACACTTTCAACACCTCCTTCGTTGGATTGTAAATTGACAGCAATACAAGGTGAATTACTGTCAACGCCCCCTATCGCTGGAAAGCTTTATGGACTTATCACAGAAGTAGCTTATCTATGGCTCGGATACCTTAATCGAAATAGCATAGAACAAGCTTATCTGTGGGACGGATACCTTAATGGAAATATCATAGAACAAGCTTATCTGTGGCTCGGATACCTTAATGGAGATATAAAAGAACAAGCTTATCTATTTGTCTGATACCTTAATGGAGATATCATAGAACAACTTATCTGTGGGTCTGATACCTTAATGGAGATATCAGAGAACAAGCTTATCTGTGGCTCGGATACCTTATTGGAGCTATCATAGAACAAGCTTATCTGTGGCTCGGATACCTTAATGGAGCTATCATAGAACAAGCTTATCTGTGGGTCGGATACCTTAATGGCGATATCATAGAACAACTTATCTGTGGGTCTGATACCTTAATGGAGATATCAGAGAACAAGCTTATCTGTGGCTCGGACACCTTAATGGTGATATCAGAGAAGTAGCTTATATGTGGCTCGGATACCTTAATGGAGCTATCAGAGAACAAGCTTATCTGTGGGTCTGATACCTTTAGGAGATATAACAGAAGAAGCTTATCTGTGGGTCGGACACCTTAATGGAGCTATAATCGAACAAGCGTATCTGTGGGTCGGATACCTTAATGGAGATATAATCGAACAAGCGTATCTGTGGGTCGGATACCTTAATGGAGATATAATCGAACAAGCGTATCTGTGGGTCGGATACCTTAATGGAGATATAATCGAACAAGCGTATCTGTGGATCGGACACCTTAATGGAGATATAATCGAACAAGCGTATCTGTGGGTCGGACACCTTAATGGAGATATAATCGAACAAGCGTATCTGTGGGTCGGACACCTTAATGGAGATATTATCGAACAAGCGTATCTGTGGGTCGGATACCTTAATGGAGATATCATAGAACAAGCTTATCTGTGGGTCGGATACCTTAATGGAGATATCATAGAACAAGCTTATCTGTGGGTCGGATACCTTAATGGAGATATCATAGAACAAGCTTATCTGTGGGTCGGATACCTTTATGGAGATATTATCGAACAAGTTTATCTGTGGGTCTGATACCTTAATGGAGATATCATAGAACAAGCTTATCTGCGGGTCTGATACCTTAATGGAGATATTATCGAACAAGCTTATCTGTGGGTCGGATACCTTAATGGAGATATCATAGAACAAGCTTATCTGTGGGTCGGATACCTTAATGGAGATATCATAGAACAAGCTTATCTGTGGGTCGGATACCTTAATGGAGATATAATCGAACAAGCGTATCTGTGGGTCGGATACCTTAATGGAGATATTATCGAACAAGCTTATCTGTGGGTCGGATACCTTAATGGAGATATCATAGAACAAGCTCATCTGTGGGTCTGATACCTTAATGGAGATATCATAGAACAAGCTTATCTGTGGGTCGGATACCTTAATGGAGATATAAAAGAACAAGCTTATCTGTGGGTCAGATACCTTAATGGAGATATCAGAGAACAAGCTTATCTGTGGCTCGGATACCTGAATGTAGCTATCAGAGAACAAGCTTATTTGTGGGTCGGCTACCTTAATGGAGATATCATGGAAGAAGCTTATCTGTTGGTCGAATACCTTAATGGAGCTATCAGAGAAATAGATTATCTGTGGCTCGGATACCTTAATGGAGCTATCAGAGAAGTAGTTTATTTGTGGGTCGGATACCTTAATAAAAATATCATAGAACAAGCTTATCAGTTGGTCGGATACCTTAATGGAGATATCATAGAACAAGCATATCTGTGGCTCGGACACCTTAATGGAGCTATCAGTAGCGTATTTGTGGGTCGGATACCTTAATGGAGATATCATAGAACTTGCTTATCCGTGGGTCTGATTTCTCCATGGAGATATCAGAGAACTAGCTTATTTGTTGGTCGGATTCCTTAATGGAGATATCATAGAACTAGCTTATCTGTGGTTCTGATTTCTTAATGGAGATATCAGAGAACTAGCTTATTTGTGGGTCGGATACCTTAATGGAGATATCAGAGAACAAGCTTATCTGTGGTTCTGATTTCTTAATGGAGATATCAGAGAACTAGCTTATTTGTGGGTCGGATTCCTTAATGGCGATATCATAGAACTAGCTTATCTGTGGTTCTGATTTCTTAATTGAGCTATCAGAGAACAAGCTTATTTGTGGGTCGGATTCCTTAATGGAGATATCAGAGAACAAGCTTATCTGTTGGTCGAATTATTATGTCTTAACATTTATATGGAGACAAGGAAAATATTATTTTATGTGTGCAAATATTGCTGTTTAAGGGAAGTTATTCCATGTACAGAGTGTCCTTGAATCAAGATTTTATCTTGATTTTCTTGTATTTAATTTGCGAACAAATAAACCCCAGTACGACCCATGCACGATCCATATTGTCTGTTTCTGTCAGGAAGGTTTCAGAACGGCCACCTCGTTCCCTTACTTATCACATTCGGATATCACGAGGCGCTTAATTACTTAAGACTAATGCTTTAATAATAAATGCCATTTGTTTAAAATATACTCAATATACTCCATACAAAGCGGAGTTCAGTCAAGCATTAGTTTGTTTTAGAACGTCATTTTAACATCGCACAATGGTAATTTTTATGACGTGACTTCACAGATTATAGTTTCTGTTTTCACCATAAAGCTGCACTCTCACAGATTGACCATTTTGATAACTATTATTGCCATGGAATGACCCAAATTTGGCGTAAATGTTAAAAAACCGGTGATAAAAGACTGTCTATTAAAATAAGATCGCATGTTTCAATATTTACGTTCGAAAATTGATGTTTTATGGGTATAAGCGTTACTAACGCTTTAAGAAAATGATTTTTCGGCAGTTTTCCAAACAATTGAGTTCCTTTATATTGTGAATGACCTTTTATGACTAAATTGAAAGCATTGATGCACAATTCTTAGACAATATAAGTTGTCCAATCGGTCAATCTGTGATAATGCAGGTTTAAACCTTCTGATCAACCTATAAACGGAATGCCAGATCTGTATTTAGTCAAGTTTGAAGTATAAAACCCGATGATAAAAGAATAATTTAAACATGTTTCTTCGGCAAGCGTAGAAATACATTTGACACTAAACATCTTAGAACTAAAACTGCTAATCGTCTCCCGGAAGAGACGTTCAGCAGTGCCTGCCAGTGTTCGATGTCCACTATCGGCGCATGTTAAAGAACAAGAAATAGCTTTCACCATCTCTAAATGTGAATGACTTAAAACAGTGGTTTAGGTTTTGGTGTTTAGTAAATTAGTTTATCCCCCCCCACACACCTTGGTGTTTAGTTTGTGAAATTAAGCGATGTCTTACACCGACACTAGTGCCTTCTATAATTATGATTTTAAATTTATCCAAAATAGGCAATATGAATGAAAAAGAAAAATTATAGGCGAAACAAAAGTAAATAAAAACACCGGCTTTATTTGGAAATAAAGATGTCAACGTTGAAGTCACATCTCAAGTTTTCAATTTATCAACTTGCCTGTACCAAAACAATGTGTGGCTATACAGATTTACCTATTGTTATGTTTTGATCACCATATTTCCGTCTGTCTATTTAGATTGACAAACAGCTTTCTTTATTATGTTGCTATGCATTGCAAGCAGCCTGTATAAACTAAAAGGGGATAACTGTTTCTTCACTGTTAGATCGGAATTTATTTGATCGAGAGAGCAACAACAGCCATATTTTACGAGCGGCGCAACTATGCGTGAAATATTTACTTTTGATGTTTACCAGGTAAACCATATTGCGTTCTTACTCTAAAATAAAAGAAAATGTTTCCGTTTAATATATGGGGTAATAGGACAAAAAGTTCATTGAAGTATTTCAGAAAAGCGCTTCAAATGTATACTGACGAAACGCACTGACGTCGTTAAAATTGTGTCCCAGCCCCGTCGCGTTGACGTTAAGTTTGCTAGTGGGAGCGGGCTCATATTTTAAAACAATGAAAAATATCATATTGTTGTTTTTATTTTTTGGACTTATTAATATATTTGAACGCCGGAAAGCATATGATAAATGTGTTCACCTTAAACACTTAAACAAATAAATACCTGTTTCAGATAGTAAAATACATCATATTAAGCCGCTTATCAAACAGGAAGCTTTCAAATCGAAGATGCTTTTAACTAAGTTTATCTCGTCAGTTAAGTTGTTGGATCCGAGTATAGTTTATGATTCATTGAAATAGTGACGGCAATAACTATGGAATTATTTTTTTCTGTAATGCTTATATTAGCGTCTGTGCGTTCGGAAGAACCAGCTTGGTATCATTCAGGTAAGCACCATCAATATACATTTTACAAAACGGATACTGTTTGAGCACTAAGATATGCATTTTGTTGTGAAAACACGTTTGAAATATACTGAAAATTACGTTGAAGTCTACACGAATTAGCTCCATGTATTTACATTTACTTAATAAAAATAAATTTTGAATTTCCCTTGAAGTGTCGACGTAATTACTGTAAATTTCTGGTCTAAACTAGATTTGTTTTCTAATCCTTATCAAAATGTTCGGTAGGTAGACATTTGTTAGTGTAACTTAGTATACATACAGCTTTTAATTAACTGGCCTTTTTCCGAGGCTTCAACAGAATATTGAATAAAGGATTGGTCTCACTTAAGCCTATGCCCCAATACTTACGACTAACCAAGTAATACGAAAGTGTGTGTCGGTCCTGAAAGATACAAGACGGTAATAAAATGATAATGGCATCTCTTTTAGAATAGGAATATTTTCGTTGACAATCTGTTTAACAAATACGGGGCCTTCCCCATGTGGTAGGCTAAAATCAGGCGATAATCATGCAGTTCTCGGGATGAAGTTCTTAGAAAATAACACATTTGGTATTATGTACGCAACTGCCATTGAAATCAAGTATACAATGAGCGCTTTGAAAACATGTATAAATCTCTGAAATACATCAATAATTTAATATTCCATTTGAGACTTACATATATACAAAATTTCGCCTGGGAGATTGTGTCAGACCCAATCACAGTTTGTCCGAATCACATAACTAAGCCCTGGGTGGACCATATATTATATGAACATTTTCTAAATCCAACAAAATTTTCAGAATAATTCCCAAAATATCCAAGAGTTTAAAAATGTTATAGCAGTGATAAAGTTTTATATGGAGTTTTTGAAACTGTAGTTTTATCGAAGACCCCTAATCAGAGAAGATAGCCCTTATATACAAAATGATTTTGTAAAGAACATTCCACAAAAATACTTCTGGAACTATCTCTTGAATTCTATCAATAGCTTTTCTATTCTAGATCAAAGTGCTTAAGGTTGAACGCGACTATGATTTTTTTTTCGAGTTACTGTCTAAAAATTTGTATACGGATAGAAGAGCATATGCCCAATTAGGGACTGATTTTACATTTTCAATATTCGGAACAGTTTTGAAACTATGACTCCTCAAAATATACCACTGACGTCAATTTTGAGACGACTCATAGTCGGGTTCAACTTTAAAATGGCTTTCAGCCTGCAACGTTTTGTGAGTATAGTTATGCAATTGTAAAATCAAATTATTATTATTAACATCTTAAGATAGTATATGCTCGCTCATAATTTCCTTCGCGAAAACCTTTAGAGTCTAATGTTGATTCGCAATGAGATCATGAAAAATAGGTCACTTGAAATGTGGAATACGCCAAATAGTTACTTATTAGGTATGGAGTAATTCTCAATATTATTTAAAACCTTATCTGGAGCTCTTTCATAAACAATGCACTGCCACGGATAAAGCATTAAGGGTTTTTAGTAAAATCTACTCTACACTTCAAACCTGACTTAGGCGTATCTAATTTACTACCAGGGTATGCCAGCTAAGACACTATGTCACTTGTAGACGAAATGAACAGATTTATACCAGTTTTTTTAAATATGCATATGCATTATGATACATGCTCAAGATATTGGACTGAAATTTCTGAGACAAACTGAGAAAATTCACATACTTTCCCTTTCATTCGGCATTACATGACTTTGACACAAATTGTAGCAGGTCGATAGCCTGTCAACGCTTTCCGCGATTTGATCTGAATGGTAAAAGTGTATAATATTTATTAAGTAATGGTTTAAAGCAAAATCTAAACATAGGTATATAATACTTGTATTTATTTGGTTCAGTTCACGTTAATTTTGAAACTATTTGCGGATTCTGCTTTTTATATTGCGTTCTGAAACTCGCCGATATTAAAATAATTGCTTTTTGTACAATTTGAATTGCGTTATATTATGCAAAACGTACTATATTAACCGAATAACATTGAAAACTCATTACAGTGCTATTTATAGCTACTATTATTCACTACTATAAAGCCACGCTTAAACACGTGTAGTGACAATGGGTTTCAAATGGGTTTTATAAAAAAACTTACCTCAATATGGACCGCAATATTTTGCAGTCGAACCGGCCATACGAGAATGAACGAATACGTGTTCACAGTTAAATCCTTTTACTTTAGGTGTAAACGTTGCACTCGGAAAACCTACCCGCCAATTTCCGGATACATTTGAGGGTCAACAAGCATCACTTGCAGTTGATGGAAACATAACGAACAGCCCGCAAAGTGCTCCATGCGCTCACACAACCAAGCCGTCTTATGGAAATTACGCATTTTGGAATGTGGACCTCCAGGGTACTTACAATATATCAGGAATCAGAATATATAACAGAGACAACGCCGGTACGTACTATTTATACGTTGGTATTAAATGTATTGTATCATTTATGATGATATTGTTTTATGGTTATTTTACAAAGCTCATAAACTTATTAGGATGTGGACATCATTAAGTGGATATCAGGAATTAGAATATATACAAGCGAAAGCATATGTATGTTAATGGCAAATTGAACCAATTCTGAACTGGCTACTTAACGTTACATGCATTTTTCTAACTATTGAAGCACAAAAAAACAGATGCCAATGAATCAAAGCATGGTTACACCATCTCCGACCATTGGCTAATTTTCATTCTTTATATGTTTTGAAGCTAAATTGTTTGTGATTAAAAAAACTTGCTGAACATTCTTGATCTACTTGATCTACTTTTTATTTACATTTACACCACACTGATTGTACTCCTACACCGGATGTGGTCACTTTATTGAATACATAGTGGTTACATTCGACCAATTAAATATACTTATAAGAAGCGTAACTTCCTTTCAAGCGTTGTTTTATGGCCTTACACAGTGTAAAAGTGGGTGGGGTGGGCCAAAAAGTACAACGTTGCTGAAGTTAATGTTTTATTTAGTTTTGAGGAACAAATGTTTTAGGAAATTGAATAAACATCCTTTGCGGCATGCTCTGGAGTAATAGGGAGTTGTTCATTCTTTGAGATAGCTGCAATCATTACAAAACCTCAAGACATTGTTGAATGGGAAATGCTGACTGTCTGACACAAAAACATATTCATCTTGTATTAGGACATTTTCGTGAAAATGCAAAGACATTTTGATAAGAGATCTGATAAAATCATAGATTCAAATGTTGCAACGGATATATTTATCATGCATGCTAAATATTGGATCTTAAACCTTAACAAAAATGATGTTATAAACATTTCATGTTTTGATCCTGCAAACGACTTTTGCACCGTGGAAGGCTTTTAATATTCAGAACACAAATAGAAGTTTCTCTCCACTAAATGTTAAACATGCGTTAGATTATAATGTTATTAATTAGGTGATTTCACATTGGCCTAGTTACATGTCCGAGGTAAGCTATATTTGCCTAAGCCCGAAAGGGCGAATGCTAATACAGCTGAACGACGACAAATCGTCGTAAAAGATCACCAACAGGTTAAAATACAACTGTTGTATCAAACCGTAATAAGTGGTTGAAATATTTAATAGGCTAGTAATTCCAAATAGGTTTAAACTAAGTACATTTTTTTTTTCAAAATGGCTTCCTTTAAAAATATTTTTCAGCATATTTCTCATATTAGGCGAGTTTCGACAGCCAATGAAAATGGTCCATTTCTAAAATCCTATATTTTGCGAGTTTTGTAGCCAATCAAAACGGAGGAAACTCATATAAGCCGAGTTTGGATGATATTGGCCGAGTTTAGTCGATATTGGCCGAGTTTTGGCCTAAATTGGCCGAGTTTGGCCTAAATTGTCTTGAGTTGTCTGGTATTGTCTGGTATTGGTACCGCGATTGGCCTCGTATCGCGTCAAATACGTTGTTGATTACTAATGTATTATATGTAAAACGTATACATACATGTTTAAATCGGTCTAGACATTTGATATGATAACATTGAAAATGTCCATATCGCTAGTCTTGATATTGCTATTCAAATATTATTTCAGTACGTGAACGCCTATACGGATTGATGATTTTGACCTATTTAAAGGGACATCCGAAAACAGTGTTTCAAGACAATGAAACGCACATTTCAAATTGCACAGATTACCATGACCAAAACGATAAACCTCTGGTATGTAAGGATACAATAGATGTCACATTGCAACCTCCCGTTCTAGCTACAGAGGTCAGATTGCAGACAAGAAATTACCTGACACTCTGTGAGGTACAAATTATAGCAGGTATAATTTTAATATTTCACTATAACCTTGTTTTCAATTCATCGCGAACGTTATATCGAATGATTGAATGCCATTCTTCTTCTTCTTCTTCTTCTTCTTACTACTATTATTATTATTATTATTATTATTATTATTATTATTATTATTATAATTATTATTATTATTATTATTATTATTATTATTATTATTATTATTATTATTATTATTATTATTATTATTATTATTACAGTCGCCTGCACACACCCAAATGTTTCACATGGAAGAACGAATACCACGGCTAAGTCCTTACCTGGTACGACTATACACATACAATGTGATGCGGGCTATTTAACAAACACAACGACCTCAACATGCACTGAGCAAGGTACATGGAATCCTGAACCAATATGTGATAAAGGATGCAATGTACCGGATCCATTCCCTCACGGGAAATACACTATATCCAGCCAAGAAACATTGGTAACTGGGTCGGTTGTAGCCGTAGGATTTGAAGTCATAGGAATGTGCGTGCAGGGATATACTTCTGAGAATACCAACGAATATGTTCGAAGAAAATGCGCCGATGATCAATCATGGAATGGATCAGTATTGACATGCATTGCAAAGCAATGTCCTTATCCTAGTTTACCCCACGGTTTCTATTACTATGAACACAAGCAATATTATAGCGGTTCAAAACCATTCGGAAGCGTAATCATACCATATTGTGAGGATGGTTATTATCTTGCAACAAATGGATCAAGAGAATGTATGGCGGACGAGACATGGTCAGGTGATGACCCAGAGTGTAAACCTATTACATGCCAACAACGACCACAAAGTTTTCCCAATGGATATCTCATCCCAAGAGAACAACAACTCATCCACCACCCCTACCAGTATGGCTTTACATTTGTTTCTCAGTGTGAAATAGGTTTCAAGCTTGTTAATGGCGGGAATAGGACGTGTTCAGCAGTTGACCAATGGAATGGGAGTACAGCCGAGTGTGAAAAAGTATCTTGTAACGTGACGGTACTAGAAAAAGGATTCTATACATTTGGCTCGCAAAAACACGTATCGAATACAATTAGCTATGGTTTATCTCTCAGCCCAAAATGCGAAAAGGGGTATCGTTTAAGCAACAGTGATAATCGCACATGCAAAGAAAATAGTGAACTGAGTGGAGATAGCCCTTTATGTGATATAGTTCGATGCAACTCGTTCGGACCTCTCCCCGACGGTTCTCTGAGGCTAAAAAATAACACATTGACAATAAGTAAAGCATTTGACTATGGTACAACTATACTATCAGATTGTGATACCGGTTTCGAACTTCGTGATTCTGCTGAGCGCACGTGTGTTGAGAATGGGTCTTGGTCCGGGATGACACCAATTTGTGAAAAAGTCCGGTGCACAAATCAAACTATTCTTGAAGATTTATTTCAACGAAACACGAACGAATCTTTATTTGGAGACAAATTTATTGCCGTATACAATAGCGAACATTTCAATCTGGTGAATGGTTCTTTAGACGTAGAATGTTCAGCCGACGGCCGCCTAAGATGGGCTGCACAACAGCCATACCTTGGTAATTACAAATCAAGTTTCACGTTTAATTGTTTTCAGTATCCATATCGTAAAGAAGTGTTTGTCTTTTCATACAAATTACAAGGGAAACATATTAATGATTAAAATTATTTTTCAATAAAATGCGAGCATAACAAAAACTTCTAATTAGGTTTCGTGCTTTTTCCGAGCTATTGTTCACAACTATTATATACGGGAATTGTCAATGCACGAGTGTTCTTATTTGAATTTCAGCTCCAATATGTAAAGTGCCAAAGAACGGTCATTTCAGCGCAGACACACGAGAATGTCTCTTTGACGATACTTGTAAAATAGGACAAACGATCATATTTGAATGCAGAAATGACTTCCAAACGTTGCAAACAAATTCAACCTGCCTTCCTAATCATACATGGAGCTCTGTGCCCATTTGCACACGTAAGCCACTTGTATATTGAATACATTTATTCTCGATGTAGTCAGGCGTAGCAACACACTTGTTTATAAAAGAAAAGGTTACCAAGCTATTCAATATGACCAAACGTTGTGTTATCTAACGAGCTTGTTTGTTAGTTCTATCAGAAAAATAGGGTATTCCTGTTTGATGATTTACCTGATACCATTACATGTGATTTCGAAGTAGTTTCCATACTTAGCGTGGCGTTCTTCGTTGAAGTTAAACTCATAAAAAGTACCGACTATTTCTGTGGTAATCTTTATGTTTAATACCTGCTAAAGTTCCACTCTCTGTATTGGTCAGTGTATTTGTATTTTCATTACGAATAAAGAAATTCATTTTGGTTGCATAAGGCTTTTAAAGCGGTTCTTATTAACATTCTACCTGATAGCAAAAAGGGGCGTTCAAGAATATCACTTTGTTGGGAGATATACCCACTTAATCAATAAAACAAAAACAAATACATTTTAATCAAAGCAAATTATTATAAGTAATGTTTATATGTAACCGTTAAACCCCATGTTACTATCCATTTACCGTGATGTGACACAGACCGGAAAACCAATGACCTTACTAATGGGTCAGTGTATTTGATTTTAATTACGAATACAGAAATACATTATTTATTGTTGCATTAGCGTTCTCAAACGTTTCTTATTAACCTTCTCCCTATAGCAAAAGGGGGTGAAAGAATATCACTATGTTGGAGACCATATTTACAATGGCAGTTCTTGAATACCGTGATGCGACACAGACCGGAGCATCAATGACCTAATCTTGCTACATGCACAATTGTTTTGCTTAGTTTTGTGTTTACTTATTTTATTACCATTATAATTACTTTCATGTTTCAACTTAAGAACTTGATATGTTTTTCAAAATGTTCAGTCTTTTATATATTATTGCATAAAAACAATAAAAAAGGCTAAACTTCATACTTCAAGCAGGTCAATGGAATTATCTTAATAAGCTATCGGTGTTGATGTACGGTTTGACTGTCATGAATAATTGATCTTTGAAATTACTCTGGCCACCACCACTTCAATTTAAGGTCGTTGTCAAATTTCGTTTGATGTCATCTTATTGCTTGGTATATTACTCTTATTTATTATCATACAATTTCAAGAAAAGATTTGCTATCTGAAACCATTATTATAACCTGATCACAGTAGTATTGCATACTTGTTATTCTCTTTTCGCGGATGCTTTTTAGAAACCATAATGTTTACCAATTTCAGCACTGTCTCAATCAAACAATGGAGCTATAATTGGTGGGTCTGCAGCAGTGGTCGTTATCGCGATCGTAATAGCTGTTTTGTTGTTTCTGCACAAAAGGTACATTACACAATGTTCTTTGCAAGTAAAAATGTTTCTATTGCCACGTATATTGTGCATCAGTTATAATGTGATGTTTATACAATTGTACCAACCATGTACCAAGGGGTGCCTCAAGATATCGTTGACAGATATGTATTTATACATTCGTTATAGTTGGCCATGGGGCTTAAGTCCATTTTAGGCAAACCTTTTGAATTGCTTTAAACTTGAAGAACAAATACCATTTCATACTATTCACTATGTCCGGTGCTCGTTCATTTTTGTAGGAAAATACATAAAAGCCTAACGAGAACGCGGTATGAAATGGCAGACGAACCAGAGGAAGAATTGAATGCTTATACTGAAATCAATGAAACACAAAAGACTGATCGAAAAAAAGGTAATCTTATCATTGATCAAACGTATTAAAAAAATCATATGATAATAATTCTAGAAATTAATTGAATACTAAGAATTTAAGTGAATAACCAACCTATCAGTTACAGCAGACTATTCATACGCATCTTACACAAGAGATGTACACGGATACGAAGAGGCCACGAATCCGAGCGATCAGTCCTATTATAGCTTTGTAAGCTGCACGAAAATGCCGGAGACAGCCATTAAAGAAAAAGACTTCTACGACGTTGTTTTGGGATCAGAGCATGGTGTTACAATGAAGAAGCAGTTTCAGGTATACCATTAAATGATTGCATCTCACACTTTCCATAGTTATTTGAACAACCAATTTGTTTTTATATCCTTTGTGCGGAATACAACAATGTTTTTTTTTCTATCCGATTTTGCTTTTGTCATTTACTTTCATTGTAAATTTGACGCTCGACCAGTGTAAATACAGTGTCAATTGATTTATTCCAATAAGAAATATAAATATCTATTGTTTCCAAAGCTAATACTTTTATAATTCTGTTTTTAAGATAAAGAGATACTTCTTGTTTATGGAAATATTTTGCCTTGGAGAATAAAAATATTTGAAGCAATGAACTGAAATCCGATTCAATACAATAGGGAAAATAACTCTGTAAATTTCGTATACATACGTCTATAGTTTATTAGGCTTGCTGCATAAGTTGTACTTCATCTTCGTTATTACTTACAATTTCTAAATCTTCAAATATGTATACCAGTTTATATTTACAGGATTTCCCAAAGGGCTTGACAGAGGACTACAATGCAGCTCTCAAATTACAAAACAGACCTAAAAATAGATATAAACAGATCTATCCATGTAAGTGAAACACTAAATGTCTGCTCAACTACATGTAGTACTCTATGATCTTTAATCAATACGTCGCAATCGTTGATGAAGTCAAAATACAACTAAATATTCTTGCATCTAAATTAATCTAATGGAAGGGAAACTTAGCATTCATTTATACATGCACATTTTTCCAGTCTTATTTTAAATTATATCAGATCTTTTCATTATCGGAATCCTTCTAATTGTTTGCAGATAATGATACAAGAGTTATTCTGCCAACAGATGAACGACACTCAGATTACATAAACGCTAGTTTCATACATGTATGTATTACAAAGCTGACAATGCACACAATGTATCTATTAATTAACTAATGTTAATCGCTTAATGTTTTCTATTTCAATAGAAGTAATTCGTTTTTATAAGATTTATTGATCCATTTTAGGGTTATAACAAGACACGTGCCTTCATTGCGTCACAAGGTAAACTAAGGGCTAAACAGCATCCAGTTAATCGAGTAATCAATAAGCAAACACTAGTACGTGTTTCTGTATTTAAATATTTAAGAGGCATTATTACAAAGTAAATGGTTGATAAAGAAACCTCACACAGACTCACTTAATTGTATTTGTTATGTTTTCTGTCGACCTTTTATACTCAAAGAATGAACAAAGGTCTAGTCGTTCCTTTGTTGTAGGCCCAACAAACGATATGCTTGTTGATTTCTGGAGGATGGTGTGGTATCTTGGCTGCGGCAAAATTGTAATGCTTACCAACTTGAAAGAGGACAAAAAGGTTCGTTCTTTGCGCTTTGAGTTTTTATTTAAAATACTCATGAACTGACCCGCCTAAGTAAAATGGAGTTTGGTACCTTTGAGTATGCTTTTTTTCTACAAGATAAGGGTGTAATGGAATACAACACGAAATAAATTTTATTGTAATATTCTTTGAAAATGGACTTAGAAATATGTTGCAAATGGAATATATATGAAACTGTTTTCACTAAATTTGAATAAATCGTAAAATCCACCTTCCCCTTAAAATCCAATAAGGATAAAACCGGTGCGTGTGTTATGCCAGTTTAAATGCTTTGTTTCATTAAGTGACACTCCTTTATCTCTTGTAGATGAAATGTGTTCAGTACTGGCCTGGCGAAGGATGCATAGAATACGAAGACTTCTTAATAAAAAATCGGGGGACAGAGTATTTTTCGGACTTCGTCATCAGGAAATTATCCATACAGAAAGTAAACACTCGAACAACCCCGGACGTTTGTAATCAAACAAAACATGTTTCCTCTTTCATTTTAAAAGTTTCAATTGGCAAAATATAATTGCCGTATAACTTCTGTAGGATTTCCCCGTCAAGCCAATTAATTAAATAAGTTAATACTTACGCTCCAAAATATAAAGATTCTGCATTTCATTAAATTAGAATTATAGATCTCATATGGGGACTTCAAATTCATACTATAGTTTCGACAACTTTTATATCAATATGTTTCAACTGTTTTTAGACACATGGGGAAGAAAGAAAATTGTTCCATTTTCATTTCACTGCTTGGCCAGATAAAAAAGTGCCAAGGTATGCTTCGTCACTGGTCAATTTCCGTCATAAAGTGGAAACCACCATTGTGAAAGGGAATGGTCCCGTTGTTGTACACTGCAGGTTTGCCTTATAAGTCTTTATATATATATATATGACGCTATACGTATTTTTGATACATGTAGTAATATTCAATAAACTCGTTATTTCATACACGATTTATTTAAAACAAAACAAACGGATTTGCAAAAAGATATAGATGGTAGTTAGAGCAAGCTCACTAACAATAAATACGCTTTTAAACGTTGATTAATATACGGTAGAGGATATGCTTTTCTTCATCTTGATTAATAAATTTAAATAATAACATTGAAATAATCGTGTTTATTTTACTGTTTTCAAAATAAGAAGTTCATTGTTTAACAAACAAGTGATTTATTTTGAGTGTTTTGGGTATTCTATATAATAATGTTCACAACTAAAGCTCATAAAACAGGATTTCAGTGAAAATAGTATAATACAATGACGTACATGCAACGAGTAAATAGCGAATGCCTTTTGTAATTTGAAACTGTAACTGTTCAATGAATTGAATTAAAACTAACTGTTTGTTTTAAATGTCACCCGAGTGCTACATGAACCATTTTAATCCGTATGTTTCTAGCGCCGGTGTCGGACGGACGGGAACATTTATCGCTTTGAATGTACTGTCTGAGCAAGCCAACACAATGGGATATGTGGATCCCGTGGGTTGTGTGAACACACTGAGAAGACAGAGGGTCGACATGGTCCAAACCTCGGTAGGGAAAAACAATATTATATAGTGGCACAGAAGGAAAATAAAATGGTTCTTACTTAGTTTAAAAAAACAAAGCTACCTTTATGCACTCCACTTTTCTCGCTAAACGGCAAATATCTGTCCTAATATATTTCAAGAAAGTGTGAATTAAGAATAATTTCGAAGATTTAAATAAATAAATAAACATAAAATCTCAATTATCCTTGTTATACGTACTAAAATAAATTTGGTAATCATTTTATGAATGCAAACCTCAAAAATCGTACAATAAGATGACATATTTACACAGGAGCAGTACAGTTTCCTGCACATGGCGCTTTTGGAGACGTTGATGTTGTCTACGTCGGCTCTACCCGCGTCGAGATTCCTCAGAGCGTATGAAGAACTTCTGGTCTTTGACAAGACCCACAGGTGCCGGGAGATCGATGTCAAGTTCTCTGTGAGTCACAGTCATCAAATAATTACTTGATTGTTTGGAAATTTGACTATATATTTATAATTGTAATTGTCTCATATATGTTTTACCACTTTGTGTTTTTGTTTGTTCATGTAATGACAGTGTATCACAACAGTATTTCGCATAATAGTTTGTGATATTTTAGTTGCATATATGATTTTTAAATTAATAAATGTGTTTATTCTTAAAACAGCGGATGGAGAAAATGTCACCCGTGTCGGATGAGTGTCAATACGTCAGCGCAAAAGAAGTGAGGAACAGAAATAGGAATCGGTATTCAAACATTCTCCCAGGTATATATGTTTTATGTGATGCGTTCTTCTTTTATGCACTGGAATGATTCACTGAAAATGATTTATCACCTACAATTCTTATCAAAAAGCTATTATTGTTTACTTCAAATGTAATTGTTTTACAGTCGCAGATCATATGCCTCACTTGACTCCTTCTGGAAAGAGGTCTGAACCTGATTACATCAACGCTGTATTCTTACCGGTATATTGTAAAAATGTATTTCTTGACTGAAAAAAAATGCAATAACATTGCCTAAAGTGTTTGGATGCGTTTTGTGAAAAATATTCAATTCGACGTCTTGTACTGAGAATTCTGTACTGTCATAGTTTTGAATGTATTGTTTCTTGAAACTGTTTCTCATATAATGGGTATAACAATATGGTTATCTTATGACATACATTTCATCATCAAAAGACGAGGATAAACTCTGTAGCTATAATACATTTAAGGGATACAAGAAGAAGGGGGCGTTTATCGTCACCCAGACACCATTAGAGGCGACCAAGACTGACTTCTGGAGACTGGTGGCTGAACACAATGTCCATACAGTCGTCATGATGAACAACAGGAGTGTGATGGAGGTGAGGTCCTTAGTTAAGCAATATTCATTTACCCAGTACCACCTTGTACACATTTTAGGATTAAAGATGAAGCTCGCTGTGGCTTACATATATATCTAACTTCTCTGATGACAGTTGATGTTCTTGAAAATGGTAATGCCATGTCAGTGCTTAGATTTAATTGAAACGAAAATGAAAGAAACAAAACGTTTTGAACGATTTGATTTATTTAAAAAAAATAATCAGGTACCAATTTGTTTTGAAAATACACATCAATGTCAGGATTTAAGAGAAAACCTGATACGTTTATCAATTATTGTGAAAACACTAGTGATATGTAAGTGCTAAGATTTTGCAAATTGATGATGAAAGAAACCGAAAAGTCAATTTGGCCGTTTGGCATAACCCTTCATTGGGTTTCATTTTCATCCCTCTAACCTAAATTACAGTATTAGTAATCGTTTTTTAGGAAGGTGAGATATACTGGCCTGAAAATAAGAACCCGGAAAGGTATGGAAACATGACGGTTGCCAAGACAGGCGAGGAAAACGAGAGTGGATTGAGAAAAATCACGCTTGACTTAAAACAGTTTCGAAAGGTGATTTTTATATAATACATTGATTTGCCTCCTCCTCCTGCTCGTCGTCGTCTTCTTCGTCATCGTCGTCGTCATCATCATCATCATCATTATCAACATCATCATCATCATCATCATCATCATCATCATCATCATCATCATCATCATCATCATCATGTCTTAATAAGTATCATCGTCAGTTCATTTGCACAACTAACATAACAAATTAAATTATTTTATTTAAAATCAAAAGCTAACAAGTTGGGGGAGGCGAACGGAGAATCTGGTGTTGAAGAAAAAAACGGGAAAACAATACATAAAAGTAGTGCTTGTTTCAGACACGGAAACTTCAACAAATACAATTTGAAGGTTGGCCTGATGATTCAGCGTTGCCTACTTCTCCTAAGAATGTTATAAACCTTCTTGAAGCAGTGCAGTACTGGCAACATCAATCAGGAAACAACCCTGTTCTCGTGCATTGCATGTAAGAGAACTTCTTTGTTCTGAAGTCTGACACCGAACAAAGTGAAAGTAATTGTATGTAGGAAGTAACGCAATTACTCAGAAATGTTCATTCGTTGAACCGATTCGTTATGTCACAAGAGTCATTAAACACATCCGCTTCTTGTCATAGTTTATATCATGTAAGCCATGTTTATAACAGATACCAAAGGAACACATACTTTGCTGGACACAGTCAGGGCTGGCAGTTTTTGGTCAGGGATAGTAAAATAATACTGATTTTACTCTTTCCGAAATTACCTGAAATGTTCAAATACATTCTGTTCAAAGAAATTATATTGTTATTGTGTGTTGTGCCAGCGGTCTTGGTTAAGATATAAATGGAACTAGACACCTACTAACACTATATAGATGGTTAATCATAACTGTGTCAAACCTTCAGGAACGGAGCAGACAGAAGCGGCTTGCTCTGTGTTGCGTCAGCAGTCTTGGAGAGAATGAAGGTTGAACAAGACGTCGCTATTACCCAGGTCATTAAAGAAATGAGAAACTACAGGGAACAGATTATCCCCTCTGTGGTACATATATATACTTTTACTACACGTTTAACGATGTAACTGAAAACGATAACTTATCAACCATCAAACATAATTATAGCATAATGCTTATTAAGTTTCTACCATTTTGCGAAGATGCTATATTATATTACAATATGTTTCATGCTGTACTTTAAAGGTCGACTGATACTGAAACACGGCAATTCAAAAGATAAAAAATGTCCGTATCATGTATTTCAAAAGATATGGAGAGATATGATTTAAAATAATAAATGCTTTCAGGACCAGTTTCAATTTGTGCATGAAGTAGTCAAGGAATACATTCTGCAGAATGAAACATACTCCAATTTCACCGATTGATGCCCCATGTTATCGATCAATGGGCATGATCAATGTAACCCCGACCTTGTTTTTAAATCTATTTATATGTGTTTTGCTATTCTTTTTGTTCCATAAATTACACATCATTCGTATATGTGCTTTTAAATGTACTGGCTCTCTATATGACTATGTAAAATTAGCTAACACAAATTATCAAAAGGTGATGAATGAAGCTAAAGCTAAACGAGTGTTATTCGCCATATTGCCGCCGTGTTTACGACGCGGGAAATACAAGTGTTTAAATAAGTTTATTTAACTAAATAACTATTCATGCAATTTATTTCCTTCAAAAAATGAAATTCAATATATCTGGAACAGGTTTTGAACGTTTCATGAAATATGGTTGTTTGTTACCGAATTAATAGTAATGTTCAGACATTTCGGGGTATCCGGAGCAAAACGTACACTGGCCGGGTGTTGATGATGTCTTCAGAGGAGGTTTACCGTGAAGTTTACATAAAACACCAGCGACACCCGGCAAGCATTCTTTTAAATTTGTTGTCGAATTAAGCAACTCATTATTCAAATTATGTCCATATTAGTGACGAAGCCGTCGTTGGAACATAAAAATGCCAAACTTCTCATTTAGTTATTTTCGTGCACTGCCCGGCATGAAGTGTTTACCGCTCTTTCAAAGAACTTGCGAAAGTTTGTGCAGTTCATTCCCTTTCATTCAACTCTCCTCCTCTGCTCTGTTTTAAAGTTTTAAATTTCAACTATTGTTTTAGTAAGTTAAATGACATTTTATTCTACATTCTAAAATGGCACATGTAAAGCGTGGCATTGATGACGTCCTAGATTTTTTACTTAATATCCCAAATAACCAAATACTAGCCGGAAATGAAATTTGAAATCCACATCGTTTATGAAAATTATCTTAATTGAACAACAGGCGATTTTAAATGGTATAAACAGTACGATTTAATGCGATATAGTAGAAATCAATTAACTTCGCTAGAAAAAATCAAAGTATATTTTGTATTACCTTTTGTTTGGTTATTATCCCATGTAATGATTTTAATATACGTGGGATCGTCTGCGAATTTGAGCCACGTGGAGGAAAAAGTAATATTTTATTTATTAGCTAAGTAGTGTGCCGCATAACCAGTTTCATTGCGTTCACATACTAATAGGGAAATACTGCTTTTCGTGATGACGATACAGGACCTTTTCGCTCACAACATCACACGATTGTATTTAATGTTTATTATTTAATTGATGTAGGTCATTATAATATGCATATTATTGTACGTTTGTGTATGCTTAATAAACATTTAAATCGTTCCGTTGTTATGCATCATGGGTAAATTATATGCAAAATGTATGTCCCTGAATATTATGCTTTGGCTATACTTTTTAAGCATTTAATTATCTGTTTCTTTTGTGCTAATTTTCGGAGTTATATTTTATAACATTTTTTTTTTTAAAATAACATGTTTCAATGACCCAGACTGTCATATTTGTCGAGAAGTATTTCTCCAATATATGTTTCACTCATATTTCAGTTGAAACTTTTTATCAATATTTACCAATAAACTTGCATTAATGTTGAAAGTAATAAAAGGTTAATTTACAAAACTGAAAAGCGCCTAAATGACCAAATTACACGATTGTGACAACTAAAAAAACACAGAAAACATTTACATGTAACAATGGCATATGGCACTTAAAAATGAGACTCGAAATGCGTTATATGCATACCTATAGATGTACCCGGCCTCGAATGACCAGACCAGGCATAAGTAGCCAACATACCGCCAACAAGCCTCCACCTTTAACACTATACATAGAAAATGCCTTTTCCAATAGATCTGAGTTTATTATGTTTGTGTTACTATACAATGATGTTAATTTTAAGTATGTGGAACATATATTGAAATTATACGTGAATATTCATAAGATAGATAAGAAAAAATAATATTATTTCGAGGCGGATACGTAGCAACAAAACAACATATGCCCAGTTATTTGTCCTAGGGTAGCTGTACCGAGGACAAATAACACGGCCTTTGTGAAATAAACTAATTAATCATTATTTTATTAATTAACTATTACGAATGGCACGACATTTTGCTTGTAAACATTCTATTAACTTACCATAAGTTTAAATATGAAACCTATTTATTCATTCATGATGCTTTTCTATACTTGCCTTTGCTGATTTTAACATGTATGATTTCAGTGACATTACACATAATAAAGAACTGTACAGCCTAAGGAAGCATGTCTTTTCGTCTTTATTTCGTAAATCGTTTGCCGATTTTTTTAACCTTTCCTCGGTCATCTTGGCGTTTTTTAAAACGATAATCATCGTAAAATCCACAAAAAGGTTAACTACAACTGTAATATCAAACCATACAAAATGATGGACGTACTTAATGGGCTAGTAATTCCAAAAAGGTTTAAACGAAGCACAAAATATTCAGAACAGTGGGAAAAACGGAACACAAAATGACTACCATTTAAAATTATATCTAGCATATTTCTCATATTATGGGGATATTCGACAGCCAATAAAAGTGGTCCGTTTCTCAAATTCTATATTTGTTTTGTAGCCAATCAAAACGGAGGAAACTCATATTTGCCGAGTTTGGTTGATATTGGCCGAGTTTGGTCGATAATGAGCGAGTTCTGTCATATATTGTCCTCAATTGTCTGGTATTGGTACCGCAATTGTATCTGTATCTCGTCAAATACTTAATAATTGATTAATAATTGCTAGTATTGATAAGTGTTTGGACAAGTGTGATCTACAGTTAACTGTTCCGCTGACCAATTTAAGGCTGTAGCCCCAAGATTTATTGGTCAATATATTGTAATGCATTGGTAGTGTGTTTTGTAGTGTTTGGATGGTATTTGTGTCTGTTAGGACTGAACCTAAACATATTTTTTTTCATAATTGCATGTGTCTTTGTAATGATTATTCTATTCTTCAATGCAGAAAACGGAAATGGGTAACTAACTAACTTACCGGTTTACACCAACTGTTAATTACTTAATAGGCATTTGTGTGTGAATAATACTATTCTGAAATTAAACAGTACCGACAATTCAATTGAAAATCTCGACTCCACCTAAGACAAGCAAAAGGTTGTTGTTACATACTCTTTTGTTTCATTTAACGAAATGTTGAACTATGTCCCATAGGCATGTTTATGAAGGCATGCAAGTATTTGATACAAAAGTTATGCCAAATAAGCTATATTACTCAGACTTATAGTTGTGTATACTAATAGGTTTAAAGATAAGTACTTACAAATGTGGAGAGCCAGATTTATTGCGAATAGAAAGTAATCATTATTTTCTCAATAAAAAAACACAATTGAACCATATGATTATATTTTTGATGTAGCTAAATTTCGTAAATGTTTTGCATCATTAAGATGGTGTGTACATAATCCTCCTATTGGAACTGATATACATTATGGGATACAGAGAGAAAAACGCACTTGCCCATACTGCGAATGTAATATTGAACATGAATTCTTGTTGATATGTCCTTTATATATTGTTTTAAGAAATGTTTATATTGCAAAGTACTATCGAGAATACTCTACTATTGATAAATTGAATACTTTAATATCTAGAACAATTGCTTTGATCATACGTGTATGTAGCGTATGTAGCAATGTTTATTTATTATGCATTTGATGAAAGAAAATATTTTATTGGAGTTTAAGTTGGATATCATTTCATGTCATTGTCATTATCTATCACGTTAGTATCATAAATGTATGCTCTTGTGTTTGTGCATGGGCCGGAGGCCTTTTGAACAATAAAATTTGAGCTGCACTGAAAAAGATAACATCGCGCACAAAAATCATCAGCCGAGCGTATGTATTTTATGAAGTATTGCATTTTTTGTACGTTTGATTATTCAAAATACTTGTACGGTATGCTTATACATTTTTCAAAAAATAAGAAAGGTTTCATGAAAACATGTAAGTAAATGTTGCTAGAGAGTGATTTCAGGATATCGTGACAAATTATGTAAGTGAGAAAATAACCGTTTAAAATGAGTGACTCACAGTGAGTCTTTTATGTATACACCTAAATTAAAAAAAAAATCGATTTCATTTTCAAATTATAGATATTTCGAAATAGAAATTTCATGAATTGTCAAATATATATTTATTTTTATATATTTATATACACTTTTATATTACAGCGTACTCAATACATTGTTGAATATCTACAACAAACAGTGGCAATATAAAGTAACTGAGAGGTTGGGGGCAAAACCTGCAAACCCCTCAAAGATATCTTTCACTGAGGTATTAAAAACATGACACGTATAAAATTGTTGATACATTCAAATTATATGTTATTGAATATATACATTAACAGCGTTTTACTTGTTTTATGTATCAACTTAAGGTTAAATTAGTTGTTTCAGGGTTCATATGCCGGCTATCGGGGAGGGGGGGGGCAATGTGTCCCCCTCTAGGACCGTCGCTGACGACGTCAATGTACTTTTTTGTGGACATATCAATTCACTTTGTCAGCAACTGAAATGCGATACCGGCAGGTATTTCATGTAAACGTTGTCCGCTTCCGCTGATCGCAATCCAAATCTGTAAAATGTCGTTTTTTTCTGCATCCCTGCATACGCATCCGATCAGCATCAGCTCACAATCATGCAGCGAACAATTTTCGGTGACAAAACCCTCAATTTAACGATCAGATTAGAAACAAAATACATGATCGTAAAGAAAAACATGCCGATAATATGTTTTATCTGTCTTTGGACACTTGCTCTACATGACACATTCTCATTCGGCTTGTTTTATAATGCATATCATACCTTTTTAATTGTAATTCTGGAGAGTATTGCGGCTATTCACATACAATCAGATGACATTACTAACCAGCTTTACGATTTTCTTAATATCTTTGCGTACACAGAATGTCGGTTCTGCAAAACAGATGCGGAAAACGGATCCGGAAAGCGTTTATATGAAATTCCGTCCTAAAATTCTAATACATGCTCATTGTTTTGTTAACGCAGTAAACACCCCAGTGCTTTCAGCGCTTTGATTATCTAATTATTCATTGACCTGACAGGCTGAGACAGCTTAAGTAAGTTAAGTTCATAACACCTTCTAATGTCCTAGTGTAAACGGCTTTGTCTTCTAAACTGGAACATGCTTAAAAGATCAAACCAATCCGATTATGCACTTACTTATAGTTAAAGGGTATGTTATTTATATAGAACCTTGAAACGTGAGATAGATCACGATCTCTTTTCATGAGTATACTCGCCCAAATCTGTAATTTAATCATTAGATACGCCATGTCAACACTTCTTGTATTTGTTCGTTAGAATATCCGTACAAATAAAACATGCAATTAGCGTTCCCTTTGTCTTACGATACATCTTTAAGTGTAAATATCCTTTGTATTCTGGAAACACCTTCTTATGTCGTTAATCGTTGTATGTTGCAAAAACCTTTTGATGTAGTTATCCTTACGAACAATATAAAGAAAGGCGTTTGACAGTGTATTAATTAGAAAATGAAATCGTACATTATCATTATTTAATATAGAAGTCTATATTATCAGTTATTCCGCAATTAATTATGCGGTTATGTCGTTCTTTTCTGTGTGTTATACATTAAAACAACAATATATTAGAACAATAACTGAATTACGCTGAGTGGAACTATTTTCCTGTTTGTATACATGCATACTAAAAAGAACACTTAAATTCCATGTTTGTCCATAAGTTTCATGTGCTTATCGCAATGAAAGTCGTGTGGAAGTTGCCCAGGCCATATTCCATGTGATGATGATTAAAATCACGTGATGTCATATTTATTTAAAATAATATTTCATTTTTAAATTTGAAAATAACACTATTTAATGAAAGTTATATAAACGTACAACTATATACAAACGTATAAAAGGAATATTTACCAAAACAATATTGTATAGATTATATTCTATTATTTTTAAACGGGATTTTCCCTGCTCTTTAAGAGAGATCACTGCGTAAGAGATGGTTACAAATGGGATCTATAAAGAGCAAGGTGTAATCAGCTTTCCTGGGTCAACCTGGAAAAGACTAATAGCGATGTAGAATTTTAAACGGACTGCATCAAGTAATTGTTTTTTCAGATTTCCGAATTTTATTAACTTGGCATTCGAACTGCGGAATTTAAACGTCCTGGCATTCACAATCGTTTTATTGTTAAAAGGCAATATGTTTCTCAAACTTTGCATTAACTGTAATGATTGATAATGTTTGACATGCGAATGTACATACACGCCATTTTTGGCCGTTTATACCTCAGCTGTTTTATTCGTTGAACGATACAAACGGCAAAATATCCAAATGCATATCCCAATATAATCCGGGGGGTTGTCACCAACTTGAGCAAGTAGCACGGTTGTTTTTGTGTCAATGGTACTATAAAAGCGAAAACATATACTAGTACTTATTTAAATAGCACAGAGGTCGACATTGGTTAAAGGTGAATAGATCGACTGTCTCGGTAAAAACTAAAGCACCCCAATTGGATAGAGATATTGACAATCATCACATTACATGCGTGGTAACAGTAACTGCTTTGTAATTAACTGCTGTGTGGTGTTGACCCTTCTATATCTTGGTCCGCTCTGATGCCTCACTAACCAAAGGACCCCATTGGATTAAGTGTCATTTACTGTTGTCGGCAACCCTAGATACAGCATTAGAGTTCCTGTCAGCATTATTCAGATGTTATAATCATAATTTATTATGCATAATAATGAACATATTAAATAACATATTAAATAACTTAATTGCAAAACAACTTATCGCATGAATTTCTTTTAAACGA
This sequence comes from Mya arenaria, assembly GCF_026914265.1. NCBI lineage: Eukaryota > Metazoa > Mollusca > Bivalvia > Myida > Myidae > Mya > Mya arenaria. The sequence continues at coordinate 56,494,409 of NC_069134.1, read as the reverse complement.
TTAATTATTTACATTTTATTTCAAACGCCTTTTCTGTCAAAGTATTTGTATTGATGCTTACGGTTCGATTAAATTTGCCAAAAGGGTTTTCAAAATACTATGGTTAACTACATCATTAAGTGTATTTCGAATATCAAGGGTTATTGAACCGAAATGCGAATACATAGGGTTACTATGTAGAAGAAGGCAAAGAAAAACTTGCTCTACCTCTTACAAATCACTTCCACAAACTCTACTTTCCTTTCTCCGTGGAAGTTTGCGAACGTTTGTCCAAATTTCAAAAGATCTGACCCTTCCAAACCCTACAATTATAGACCAATATCGCTTCTACGAAGGCTTGGTAAACTCATGGAGTGCTGAATCCACAACTACCTCTACAACTACGTCATCTCGAATACAATACTTACATCCTTTCAATCTTGTTTGATCAAATCCGTTAATCAGCAAGAATGTATTTTTTCAAAGCCTTTGATGATTGCGAAGAAGTACGGACTGAATTTTTGCGATGTATCAACGGCGTTCGATCGAGTTAAGCATCAAGGTCTAATTTATTAGCTGAATTCCATCTGTATGAGTGGTTCCCCTTTTCACTGGTTCTCCTCTTATCGTCCTGATTGCAAACAACGGGTAGTTTATCCCATTCTTATTCAGGAATGCTCACTATGAACACTGGTTGTACCTTTGCTCTTCATCATCTTTATTAATGCCATTTACAATGGCATAAAGGCAAATATTCGCCAAATCGTAGATTACATCAATCTTTACATCATCGTCATAGGTCTCGTTACTTCTGCAGCCATCCTTAACGATGATCTTTCTCAAATATCATCTCGGTCGAAAAAATGGCTTGTAACTTTTTACAATCTTACATCTTAAAATGAATCAGTTCTGTTTGCTTGTGAACATCAGAAACAAAATCAACCATCCCTTTATTTCGACAACGTTCCCATAGCTCAAGGCAGCACCGGCAACCTTTACCCCAGATGGCAAATTCCATCTCACATATCTTCAAACTTCAACAAGGCATGCCAGAGAATTAGTATGTTTTGACCTCTAAAGTTAGTTATTTTACGTGCATTTTTGATAAATTGTACGTCACTGTTATCAGAACTCTACTCGAATATGCCAATTTTGTCTGGGACAACTGTAATAATGAACTAAAAAAAGCTATCCAACCCGAGACGGCTAGAATTGTCATCGGTGACACCAAACTTGTAGTAGTGACAGACTTATGTCTGAATTTAACGGGGATACGCTAGCAGAAACAAGACGCAAACATCGCCTCATTATGTTCTTTAAGATGTGCAATGGTCATACCCCAGAGTATCTTACAGATCTGTTTACCTAGCCACGACATCAGCCATATGCCCTACGTAATAGTGCAGATAGTCTATTGTAACACTCAAGCTTATACTTGTTTATTTCCGCCAGTGGAATTCACTCCTTTGAGATATCTGAAATGTATATACTTTCAGCGAATTCAAATCCCAACTTCACACAAAATCAAAGAGACTACACTCTTGCGTTTTTGTATAATTCTAAGAATACTCAAGATAAAGTACATGTATTGAAATACTTTAAACAGTTTCTGTAAAAATATATCACTAGGCTTATTCAAGATAATATTTGTCCTCATATTGTGCACATCATACACCGAGTTTTTGTGCCTCCGTACCTGTACACTCCTACAAGGATTTAGTAAAAGCAATTACATTGCATGTTTTAAAATCCTTTCTATTGTTGAACTTTAACTTTTGTAAATATGAAATAAGAAAGATGTGTTCAAGTTAAAGGGTATGACAATTGCAGCTTGAATATGTATGGATAGATCCATCTACAAGGACAATAGTGTTAAGTAACGTCTCTTTATATTGTGTTAGAACTTGGGACGGTTGAACGCATTCACGTTTCAAGAGCATTAATAACTATAATACTATCTAAGCATAATCGGATTGCTTTGATGTTTTCGCCATTGCCATTTAAGAATACAAAGCAGTCTTAGGAGATTACAAAGTGTTATGAACATAAACCGCTACAGCTTCACAGCCTGTCGGTAATGATATGATTTCACCATTATACAAATATTTCCATGATTACTGGAATAATACAAGATGCATGGAAACATAACAACAACAACATCAACAGCAACAACAAACTCAAGAAAGACGATAATGAATTTTACAGCACGACATACCAATCATAACCTGTTGTTGTTGTTTTCTAGCCGTTGATGAGACATAACTTGGCACTGTTAATAGCGTACCACAGTTTATGTTTTTGTCTTTCGTAACGTTCTTGCTAAGGATTAAGTTTTTGCATGCAACCGAACACGACGCCGACAACGATAGTAAGGCTATGATGAGTCTATGTCATCTTTCATAAAAACAGACGTTCTACCAAAAGGTACTTGAATAGTTTGTTTAAAGAGAAAAAAAATAAACTTGTGCTTAGTTCTCGAATAACTAATCGCATATGTAAGTATATTAAGCTGATGCAACTGCCCATTGTGTTTACATTTATTACTTACTATTTATAATTGTCCCTTTGATAAAACTTCAAAATACCAAACAACTACGCATTGTTCTTTCTTAAAATTTGATTTGAATGTAGGTTTTCAGCTTCGTCGTTTAAAAGGTTTAAAAAACGTCATATTAAAGATTTTTAAGACATGCAAGTGGTCGTAGAACTTCAGATAGTATTGTTTTATAAGCACGCCTTTGTGACATATTGCAAACGCATTTTTTACTATTCCCGAAATGGTCTGTAGCAACATGGACATTGCTGCAACAATTTGGACAAAGTTGGAGTCGAGATGTTATTGTCTTACCATTCGGTACTATTTATCTTCAAATACCCTCTTTATCTAGAAAGCCTGATAAGTTGTTAATGTCTGATATTGACCAGTCATTTAGCAACCAAGTTATTATTTTTGCTTGTAAGGGACTAACTCATGTTTTGGTAAAATGTAGTTTTTGCATGACGAAATAAAATATGGCACATCATTAGGAGTGTTAAAACTAAGATACTGATGGCTGGACTCCTTTTAGAATGTTGATTAACGCTCGAATAGTGTCTATTAAAGCCCTTAATTTTGAGTGGCGTTAACAAAGCGTTTCAACAATAGGCTTAAAGGTTAATTTATCCGTATGTGTGTGTTGGAGTTCATGTGGGCATGTTGTTTTGTTATACGTTTTTTCTTTTTTTCTGGACTATACCAACGCCGGTAGGCTCCCCTTAAAATCAGAATATTTGTTATACTTTAAGTATATTTTCAGGTCTGCAATATTGGGGTTACAAAGTACAAATATTAAAATAAAAGTGACTTCAGATGCATTTCCTTGAAAGAATGGTGCCAAAATATGAGTGAATTCTTTTAAATAATACAATAGATATTACAGGTATATGCACATTAGCCACAAAATGCAAAGACAATCTCGTGGTTAAGGCCTTACAGACACATACTGACACAAACAATTCTATAATAAACTACACAAACATCTACTGATCTTTATTACTATTGTTGAGGTCACCGCCTTGTAAAGGTCAGCGGAAAAGGAACTCGATAAGTAAAATAACAATTGTCTCAACACTTATCAATAATAGCAACATTGAAAAATAAACCTACTCGAAGCCAGCCTGAACTTGACAATTAAGACGAAAATTAAAACACATCATATTTTAACTGATCAACTAACTCCATGTAATCTACGAATACCATGCAAACGAATCAATCCAGTCGAAAGCCGGCTTTTTGCTCATACGCAAAATCCAGTCCCTTGGGTTACGCATGCGCGTATAGATCTGGTGTTGCTATAAAACAAGACGCGAGGTTTTGTGAGATTAAGCGAACATGGAATATGAAAAGTACGGTAAAGTCAAGCCACTAGTGTTGCCTTTATTAATATTGTGTTGGAATGTATTTATTGTACTGGTACAAACATATATTGTTTTCTGTCATAGTGTATACTATCTACCATGTTTATGTTGCGTTTGATCTGTACTTATGTTGTACTGTTATAATTTTTCAATGACAAAAACTGATAGTTACCAAATTGGTGCATTACAAATATATAAAGTACTACTAGGATTTCTGTCAATAAGACTAATTCTAGTACCTTTTTGTGAGATTTTCTCTTTTATTATATTCTTTTTAAATATATGTCACGAGAAACATTTGCTTTTCAATTATCGTGTGTGTTTGTATGATACCCTTTAGACAATGTTTAACTATATATCTGTGCTAACCTCTATTTACCCCCCCCCCCCCCCATATATATCTCTTCATATACTCGTATATAGTGCGTTTTATAACTTTTTACAAACTATGTTATGCCATTCAGATTACCAGTTTTGCTTTAATATATTAGGTATACCATATACTGTACCAGTTTTATAAAACAAAAATTCACTTTGTCATGTGTTATATTGTTGCTATTTTGTCGACTTGAAATATGTGTTATCATGTCTATCTTATCAATATTTATACAGTCGAAACTCGCTATGTCGAACTCTGTAAGCTCGATGTTCTGGTTAAGTAGAACTTTTTTCATATATGTTGGGTTTAGTTATACATGTTTTGAATGTCGGTTATATCAAATTTTCGTTATATATTAGTATTTCCCGTAAGTCCCGACGACTTCGACATCGCGAGTTTTGACTGTATTTAAGTTATGTAACATGCTTGGCACACATGTAGAATAACAATTTCATCGTACAATAATAACACGAACAGAAGTTACCGACTTATACATATATATATATATATATATATATGTATACAAATTCCTTCAGAAGCAATACAACAAGAATCCGTTTCATATTATATGCATTGTGTTTAAGGCGAAGGCATGTTCGCGCTGTGTTGGTTGGTTTTCCTGGGCTGTTCAGTGGAGGCGGCCACGTATAGTTATTGGTATGCTTTCAATTCAATTGAGGTCTGATAAATCTAAGAGTAATAGGCTGGTATTCGAAGTGCATGTTCGTTGAAGCCTTTTATATCAAACATAGCAATTGTTGTTTATCTTCGAAAACAATATGTCACCATTTAATGGGCATTATTAGATTTTGAATTTCCTTGTAATTTATAAACGTCGGGACAAAAACATTTCTTAAGTATTTTACATGCCAATATCGACTTTGATCGTGTATGTATATATGCAATACTGGCATAATTCTTAAAATGAATTCTCATTGTGGAACATTTTCTTCTTTTGTTTGCTTCATATGTCAATAAACAGAAATTAAAGAATTATGGAAATAAAATAGGCTTACTTTGTGGACAGCTGTTGCAATCCTTCATACTTAAATATTCTCTCCTGGTTGATGTATATGATTTATTAGTATTGGAGTGGTAAAGAGGTATAGGTTTTCACTTCACATCAACAAAGCTTAGTATTGTTGAAGTTGAGTACCAGCTTATTTACAACTCTCCTTAGAATATAGTATAAGCACATCTACTAAGCTACCTGTTTCATGTTACAATAATCAAAAGTAAGATGTCTTTATTTTAATATTGTCGAACAAATCTTACCCGAATCCTCACTACCTTCATAAACATGAACACACAATGATACTAACATATATTCAACTATGTAGGAAAATGGACACGATCATTCCTAGTCGCATTGTCCGAGGCCACGATTTCGTTGTTATTTGCGACTTGGCATCTGCCTACAATGACGTTAACAACCCTATGACTGGCAGTCACGTGATACGCTTGTCTCTGACTCCTGTATCGCCGAATACATTTTTGCCCGGCATAGTCAGAGTACGGGCGGATAAAGGTTGACCTCTATAGATAATGGCGTTATTAACGCTGTATATGATCTTGAAGTATTAACAGATACAAGATATAACTATATATATTAAATCAACAACAACAATACCAACTTTCAAATATTCCTATGACTTTTACTGAAATGTCCACTATAAAAATGGTATTAATTGCATCTGTCTTTTTAAGATACACCAAGAAGAATGTTAAGTGTTAAGGTGAGTTTAATATTATGTACTCGAAACATGAATATAAAAAACCCATTACTTCTCAGCCATTTTGTACAAACCAAAGGTATTGTTTTGAATGTCCTTACGTAATATTTATTGAGATGCATTTAAAAACATATGAAAGCAAAAACAACGTTATAATAGAGTAAATAATGTGTGTTGCATTAATACAGATGATTATAAACTTCGTATTGTACTGACATTACCATAACTGATAATATATAAAACTGAGAACAAAGATCTGTTAGGCAGGTAACACATGTTAAGAAAGAAAAGGCAACGGTATAATGGAGTAAATACTGTGTGTTGCATTAAGACAGTTGTTAATTAACTTCGTTTTGTACTGACATTACCATAACTGATAATATATTAAACTGAGAACACAGATCTGTTAGGCAGGTAAAACGTGTTGATCTGAAATCTTCTTTAAAATTTATTTGTCAGTTTCCGAAGAAATTAAAATCGGGTGAATACAGAGGGCGCCTTACTGTGACTAAGGATGGAGAGCGGGTTGGTAACCGGTACTTCAACCCTGATATACACGGTGATGATGTCGACAGGCCATTTCCGCTAGTACAGACGGACAAAGGCATCTACAAGGCTGGACAAACTGGTGAGAGAGGTTAAGTCATATAGGTGATTGGATCTTACAAAAGGTAGTGGCCTCTTATTTCATTACCAGGAACACATTGTCTTTTCCTCTTAACGGATTTTAAACTAATCACTATATGTAATAGAAGTTCTATGTTAAAGAAATGTTTGTATATATTTTGATAATTTAAATACAGTACGTTTGTTGTCTGATTCTAGCAGTTCTATAAACGTATACATGCTTGGTCGTCTGACACAAAAATATTTCTTAAGATATTTTCTTCCTTCTGATATCATTATAACAAGGACATATTATTCTAGCACACCAGATAGGCATTTCCGGTGAATTTAGCCGTGCTGGAAAATTCCATCTGGCACCCCCCCATGCCAGATGAGTCACGCGCTGTGACGTAATACTTTTTATTTATTTTATAATGCACTTTATGTAACCATTATTATGCGATTTCAATAGATAAGCTCCATAAACATGAACTTGACAAAAATATATCTTAAAAACAAAACAAAATAACCCTTAAAAGACGTGATATCGTAGGAACTCATTGACGTATGCAGTAAATACAAATTACTACGCGTCATGACGTCAATAAACCTCATCACACGCGCTTTTTGGTGAAATGAACAAAACAACGCTATTTATGTATTTTCTTCACAAAACAATGTGATTTAAAGTATGCTAGAAAACATATCTATCATGTGTGTCCGTTCCGGATAGAAAAATCCGACCCTCGGGCACGCTGCGTTGCCGGTAACTCGGCAAGCCTCGTTACCTGGCAACGCAGGTGCCCTCGGGTCAGATTTTTCTATCCGGAACGGAAACACATGACAGATATTATTAATATAAAATGAAATTCATCTTATAGATCATTGGAATTTCAAAAAGTACAGTAACGTTTATTTCTACAAATGTTATTATTTGCATATCTATTATTTACCGGTGTGTATTCTTAATGAATAAGCAGACAGTCTTAATCTAGTAATACAGCTTCGTAAATCATGTGGTAAATATTCAAGTACCGTTCAAAGACTAATGTACTTTTTATATTAATATACAGGTTAAGAACACTACTTCCAGCCTTGTGATTACACCATGTTTGCTTAAATGTATCAATAGATGTTTATTTGAACAAACTAACACTTGTCTTCACATCATATAAGACGTATTATAAAAAATATATGCATAGGCATGCTTGCTCAGAATATTTTTGATATAAGTAACCAAACTATAGCCAACAGTTTTGAACAGACACATTACATATTTCCCTGATAATAACATAATCTGTTTCAATAACATTGATCAATTCCCTAAACCTCTGACCCATAACTTAGTATTGAGCCCACAAAGGTTTCAAATAATTGACAACTAATTTTTGGTTTGATATTGCAAGAAGCTAATAATTTATTTAGTGCCTTAAGGGTTTTTCCAACTAGGTTTTCATAGCTCCTGGCAAATGTATCCGTGTAACTGGAAACAGTCCCCAAATATTAGGAGTCACCAACAATTAAATTAGTTTTTGTATAGAAACTTTGTATTTCTTAAATGACCATCTCATTAATTAACGACATATGATGGCTTTTGTTATCCCCCACTGAATCGAAGATTTCGGGAGGGGGATATTGTTTTGTCGTTGTCCGTCCGTCCGTCATTCCGTCCGTCCTTTCGTCGGTCTGTCACATTGTTTTCTGTCTGGTACAATATCGTGATACGAATGAGTCAGATGATGTTTAAACTTGGTCAGAATGTCCTTCTTGATAAAATCTCGATCTCTTATAAATGTGGGTCACATGGGGTCAAAAACTAGGTCACTTGGTCAAATCAATTAAAGGGTTATATTTATGGACAACTTTTCCTTACTGTTATCACTTCAGACAAATCTGAACTTTCACTTTGAAATCATTCAAATTCATAGAAACTATTACAAATGTTACTCTATAAACAAAACTTTTATTTCAAATAATTCAAAACAAACTCAAACTTTTATCCAGCGTTCATAACAGTCCATTTCTCTGCAGCCATATTACAAGTTAATATAGGAATATTCCACCTACTTTTCATTTCCAATATTTATGCGAAAAGCTACAGAAACAAGCTCAGTTTAATGGCACTGGGGTAAACGCCAAAGACATGTAGCATAATATATTAACAAGAAACATGGAAGAACAGCACACAACTCAACAAGATGCACAGTGCATACATACTATATATAAAAAACTAGGTATGTTTATCAAACCATGAACTTTGCCTAATTAGGCAGGGGTAAGCAATTCAACGAATTTGCTTGGTTTACTTATATTTACATCTAGGCTCCATTTATTAAAGTACATTTCTTATAATGACAGTGACCTGCAAAATACTAAAGTCAATAGATAAAAACATGCAAATAATTAATGCTTATTATGATAATAAGAACTGTTATTCGTCTATGCAAGGCAAAAATTGTTTGTGTTTGAAACTCCTCATTTTTCCAAATGGCTATATTAAGTCTTATTCCATTTTTGTCTTGCAGAATTTTCAATAACTAAATTAATTTTAACATTTTAACATTTTTAATTAACAAGTTATTTATAACTTGCTGTGATTTGTCATTTGACTAGTAGTCTTAGTAAAGTTTGAAATATTTGTTATTGGCTATAGGCTAAATGAGATTCCACATGCTCTATAAACTGAAATAGAATATTTATATCGCGAAATTGTATTTCAGTCCAGTTCCGAATCCTTGTCATAAACGAACAACGAAAAGTGCTTCTGGAAACATTCACCATAGACATATTCGTAAGTGTTCTTCTTTCTTTTTTAAGAATAATATGATTAGTAAAATAGTGTTACATTACTTGTTAAGGTTGCGTTTAGTTGACATACGCCTGAGTATATATTGGGTCTTTAACACAAACCTGAATAATTCGCTGAATTTAACAGATGGAACTTTGACTGTCGTTTTCAACAAAAGCTTTCAAAACGATCAAATCTGAATCGTTCCGGCGATTATAATGTTATCTCTAAGGCGTAACAACCATGTTTTCTTCCGAATTCCCGACCATCCCTATCTTTTAACCCGACCTTAATCATTCGAATGCCAGCATGCAGTTTGTTTTCTCCTTTCGGGTGACATCTTCTGTTGTTTCTTGCTCGGGAAAAACGCTTTACTGTACCCAGACTAAATAGAAGTGATAACTAATATTAAACATGATTTCGCTGTAATAATAAGCTTAAAAGCCACACAGTTAATACAACCGTGTGTGATTTCACACACATCGCTGTCCAACAGACACTTAAGGTTAGAAACAAAGTCTTGGAAGGATACTTCAACATCTCAGATTCAAGTCCTAAAGCGTATTCATTGCAAATGCGTTTTTACTTATTTCTTAAAAATATAAATATGTTCGGTTAACTAAAAAGCATTTATTAACTATAGATCTCTCATTTATATAACCCTTTACTAACGACTTTGAATACGTATTCTGTTCATTAATGATAAAAAAAACAACATTATTATGATTTATAGAACGCATAAATTATAATTTTGTTTTTTCCAGGACGCGGATTCCAACCGCGTACGACGCTGGGCCAACGTTTCAGATATTAGCGGTGTATACTTTGGTAGAATTGAATTGTCCAATGAACCCGTTCTTGGGGAATGGACTATCAAAGTATCCAATGAGGTATTTGTTAGAGCATGCATATCACCTAAAATTTCTGTTTAAAATGCTCAAAGTTGCATCTTGTAAATGAGTCTACTCAAAGGCTTATAACTTGATTCAAAAATATAATTCGTCAAACATTTATCCGGATATCTCGCGAGCAACACGCCTATTTATATAATTTCATTCAGAAAATTACTTGTTTTAATTTGATATTACGTTCAAAACTTTTTTATCTAAAATGTTTCTTGAGGTTTCCTATTTTTTATTTTGAGATTATTACACAGCGTTTTTTTTAAAAAAAACTTAAATTGTGGGCTTAGCTTGATCGTGTTATCTGGCGTACATTTTTCGAGAAATTTGTTGCAAGTGTTATATAGCGTTTATCCTTTTAATTTCGCGAGGTCCTTTTTTAACATTTTTTGTTTTCATTTTGTCTAATTTCACGAAGTTTATAAATAGCGATAACACTATTTTACAATTGGAAACAATGAGTTTGTGCCTCAAGTTTATTGTCATTTTGGGACTTTGCCTTGTGCCCCTTAACAATGTTTTTTTAATAATCGGCTACTGGGCTTGCAGTTTTCATTGATCAATTAAATGACATGATAAAAATGTGAATATTCAACATTTAGAAACATCAGCAATATTTGCAGTACTTTGTAATGGAACTCAATCACTATCTATGTGAAATTGCATATGATCAGTTTTAAGCAGAGTAAGTATGTGTAAAGATCACTTATAACTTTTTGGTCCATAAATATTACAAGTATTATTGATGTTTTGCTTTAATAGGCTATATCCCACGAACTAATTATCAATGACGTTAAACCGTGTTAACATTCTTACATGATTACTCAACATTTTACCTAATAATGGCTGTATGCAACTAAGAAGTTATAAGGAGTTAAACACTATTGAAATAAGAAAATGTTTTGTATGTGATGTGTTATGAGTAAATCAAAATGTAAAAGGTAGAAAAATACATGTACTTATATTTCAGAACTTTACATCAGCAACCTATTTCGACGTTGAAGAATTAGGTAAAACTAATTTAAAATCTATCAACTCCCATATTAAGCTTAAACCGTAAATAATCTGCATGTTCTCTATATATTGTCCATAAGTGGTTTTCCGGACTTCCACAAATGATAAAAAAATGGAAAATTAAGCTTATTTTATAGCTTCATTCCGTCAAGATGGTTAGGTGTTATGATAGCTGTTGTCAACGTGCTAAACAAAAACGTATTCACAATTGATTATGAACCACTCACATCGTTACATATTTAAGTACTTTCTGGAAAAGTTTAGATTGAATATATTTATAATGAGATACGATTTACTATATAAATATATAGTAAATCGCATTTCACTTTAGTAAAAGATTTCCGGATCAATGGTATAACTGCCACAGTATATTAATCTTCAGAGAGGTTGCGATACCAAATTTGTGCTTCTACTTATAAGAGTTCGAAGCTATCCATGCAAGTAAAACAAGCAGTCGTTGCCAATCTATCATCAGTTCATTTCCGATGTAATTATCAGTATCCATGACGCCACGCGTTTAAACCTTTGCACTGCCCATGTACCTACATGAATCATTAAAAATAGTTTAAACGTATACTAACTTATAGAAATGCTTTTGCGACCCTTCTTCTTGCAATAATGATTCGCTCTTTTGAGTTGTAATATGTGACAATGATGCGTTTTAATACTACAAATCATTAATAGTGGCATTAAATGTATTCATGTCATGGTGTCTGAATGTAACGACTTACTGTATTATGTAAAATGTATCAAGACTTATGGTTGATATGATTTTTATTTATTTCATGGCTTGACATTTAAGACAAAGTAGTACAAACCTGTTGTCTTAACCCTGATTGCCCTCTTGCTTAAATGATAAGATATTTGTCCTAACACTTGCATAATTGATAAACATAGGATCTCAAGTGAGTGTCTTTTTTGTAACGAAATTATTAAATGAGTTCATTTTTATATGACGAGTTTTTTTGATACAAAATAATAACGAATTTCAGATTATATTTATAATATAAGTAATTATGGTCGAAGTCTAGGTCAAAGTTTTTTTTAACTCACATTCTCGTGTTCTAGTGTGAAGAATAACATTGTTTGTTATTAGAATGCTTTATCCACAAACAAATTTACAATAACCCCCCCCATAATTTATGTTCAATTATCAACACATTTTCAAAGATTTCACTTAAAAACAATACAAATACATATTTCAATCCATTTCAAACCATGCAAATCAATAATAAGAGCAATGCCATAACTGCGTGGCGTCATTAGTAAGTACGCGAGTGTGTACTTGTCATATGGCCGTTGACGTTGAAAAAGAACGTTAGTCAACGTCACAATCGCTTTTAATAGTGCGAATTCGCTTTGAAGCCTGTGAATTACAGCATGCATTTATTTCATTTTGACGCATGTGCACATAAATATTACCTCCGTGAATTGGAGCACCAAAACTGTTATAAAATCAATAAAAAAAGTGAGATTTGATGTGGTTTCAGTGACTGGTGAACAGTATAGCATTTTGCATGGAAGTAGACTAGCCTTTTTAAAATGCCGTCCGGGCTTCTGATAATAAATGATGTTGGATATTTCCTTCTGTTGATTCGGATTTGCATGGCTTTAGTTGTTTACATATGCAATGTTCCTGTGTCCCGATATATGCATAATCTGGTTCGCAGAAACATTGTTGTCATTCAATATCTGGACGAAGTATTTTTGACGCTCTGATCAGGGAGTCGTTTGTTTGGATACACCCCAGCGTTCTTCATCATTCGTTTCATAGTGAAGCTGAGATGGTTGTCACCGACAGTATTTCTTTTGAAATAATGTTTTCTCTATTTGTTCCCAGTACAATGATGCTTTTTAAAATAAAACTCTATGAGCACACCGTTTTAAACCTTTTATTTTCATAAGGCAGGCTGTGTGTAATGTTTATAGTTTCAAACTATGACTGCATCGTATATTTGAAAAGTTTTTGCATTAGGTGTTATGAATTGTATTCCTCCGTCTGCAGATAGAGTTGGGATCTCTAACTATAGAAGTACTTGGGGTTTACCTATAAATTTATTATTATTCTTTGTTTTATTGTTAAGTTAACTCAGGTTAATGCATACTTTGATAAGATTAACCTTTTGCGTTTTATCTTTATTCAGGATTGTTGGGATAAGAGTGAGAATTGTGCACATAAACTAGTTTAACCCCCCAGTAAATTTACATTTTACTGACCGTTCCAAGGCGGTACTTAACAATCCTTGATAAACATACCTAGTTTTTTTATTTATAGTATGTATGCACTGTGCTGCTTGTGGAGTTTTGTGCTGTTCTTCCTTGTTTCTTGTTTGTTTCTTGTTTGTGATTTTATGTTTTATGTCTTTGGCGTTTACTAAGTGCCATTAAACCGGGTTTATGTTTAAACAATTTTCTACTGAGATTGTTTCAGGAGCTTTTCGCATAAATATTGAGCTAACACTTTTCTCTACATTAATCGATGTGATAGAAAGGTTGATTATTTTTATAAATTAGACTTTCAGTCGCGCCCCAGGTTTCCCTTCTATTTTGTTTGACTCCTTTTGGGTATACCGTTTCTTTGACAAGCCTAAATATCCAGACTTTATGTGAAAAAAGTTTGTCTAAAATGCCATCACAGGGGCCCAGAATTCATGAAATAAAGCACCCAAAGGGGGCGTGTGTAGCCGGTCGTTTATTTTTTTACTTGAGACAGTTCAAGAAACAGCCATTTATACCCCTGCACTACAAGTACATGATATTTGGTATAAGATTTCAGATTTCAATTAAATGCGTCATAATGGTTTCATTGCACACCAAGGAGTTCTAAAATCATTGCAATCATATCACATTTGAAATCGTTTCAAATGAAATTAGATTGATATGTAGGAAACAGTATTAATATTGCTAATTGTATATGCTATCCCTCATATACTATTTCAGAATATCCAAAATTTTATGTGGAGATAGATTTCCCAGAAACCGTTTCCACGGGTGTGGATGACTCTTTAAAGGGAAAGGTGTCGGCACTGTAAGTTCAATATTTCACTACATTACCTAAATAACATTATGGTTTTTAAACTATATTCGAGCAACTTGATAGTTCTCATGAAATAAACGATAATTGATAAAAATGAACAATATTAGATTACCAATGCATGTAATCAGATAAAACATGCTTATACATAAAAGGTTTAAAATAGCATTTAACAACTTTTCTAATTGGTTAGTTTCCTAATTTCTAATAGTGAAGATGTAACGAACGGTATCAGGATGATAATATATAGCATCCGGAGGATACTACCTAATATCTGCAGGATAACAGAATGACCAATGAATACTACGTGATATGAGGAGGTAATGGTAGAAAGAAAATACTAAGGAAAATAATGTATTTGTAGCTGGATGAATGATTATGATTTAATGAGGAATACAGATGGACACAGGAGGACATTATATTATAGTTTGATAGAAGCAGTTGTGTTATCAGGGGATTAAATTTCATAAATCTATAAACCATAACTGTTTTATAGGTACACGTTTGGAGAAGGAGTGTCAGGTGACATGGAACTTACATTAAAGTACTCGAGCTTCAGTGTAGTGAAACGATTCAAGGTAAAACTCCTTCTTGATAAAACTGTAGTGCAACCGAGCAAATGACCAAGAAGCGCTAGCGCGCTTCATAGAATTTGCTCGCGTGCCCTACTGCGTTCATACAGCATAACAATTAAAGCGATCAATCCTGAATGGACTCACTGTTTTACTGTGTAAAATGTGTACGAACACTTTGTTAAGAGCCACAACGGTAAAACAGCAAACACTTGGAGATACATAACGTAAACACACAGACAAACTACACGTAGATAAAATATCTGTAGCAATAAATGTTGATCATGCTACTTTGAAGCCATAAGCCTCTGCTCAATGAACCCGCCCCTCACACGAGTGCCATAAATTATCAACACAATTTATAATGTAAGATGCTGAGTTCGAGTAATGTAATTTACCAAGTGTTTTTAAGAATTTGTGCCGTAAATAAACTCTTAAATACTGGAAAAAGAAGAGACTGAACTATTTAAAAAAAAAAAAAAATAATCAATTTCAGTTACGTATTATATTATTCTGTAATACTTTAGGGTCAATACACCTTTTTGAGGTCGTTACTATCTGCAAAGGCCTGTAAAATTGTTTACAGCTCGAGTGCGTAGCACGAGGGTTGTAAACTATTTTAAGAGCCTTTGTTGACGGTAACGATAGAAAAAAATGTGTATTATCGCATATATCGCATTATTGCATAAAAAACACACCATTAGTAACTTTTGGGTTTAAAAGGGTGTTAATTGTCACGAAAATGCAAAAATAGCTAGGTCAAAATAATCCCCATAACAGGTACCTGTGTGATATGTGAGCGATGTTCTTAAAAAAAGTTTGATATAATGCTCGATAATTATGCCGCAACATTACTGGACAGTTGCATTTTTGTTTCGACGCCATTTTTTGACGCCTTTTTTCAGTGATCAGTCGATTGGAAAGGGTTGTTTTTTTAGAATTTAATAGATTACTTTCATTATTTACACACAATACCTTTCGGTAAATAATTACCGATATGTTTCTACTTTTAACATGTATATGTTTTGGCAACTAATTTAATCGGAAAGTTTTGTTAAAATGTTCTGGATAAAATGCTTCGTTGGCTTAAGTTCAGCATCTTCAGCATCAGAAAAGAAAAACATATTTGAAATACTTCTTTGCCTACGACGTAATTGAATCATGTCCATATAAGTCGTTTGTTCTAAATCGACAGCAACTAGAGTCGGGATAAGTTTAATGTTTAAGACTTAATTAAGTGCTTTTAAAACAAACAAAAAGGGAAACAACTGCAGAAAGTACTATCAAGTAAACACCCATCATGCAGCCAGGAAAATACAACTCCGAAGAAAAATTAAGTAAAATGTTGTCTTTTTCATTTATTCAATATTTGTATACAGCTATATATGCTGAAATATTTTTTATGTGCAAACGTTTGCATCGTTGACCCACTTTCGGCCAGAAACCAGGTCGCACAGTAAAACAAAAAGCCGGTCATTAACAGCACTCAAATTTACTGAATAATGCACGTATTTTACCGCTAACGCCCGGGTTTTGCATTTTAACACACCACGATAACGGACCGAAAACACACATTTAATGCAATAATCTCTAGTATTCTTAATAAATTGAAATGTTTCAATATTTTATCTTTTTTTATAGGTAAAAGATGGCTCCGTCGATATCAACTTGCCATTTACAGAACTGAGCTCAGACTTCAAAATGTCAACTTCTGCTAAGACGATTTTCAATGCCTTGGTTGGTTATGGCCTCAACTCTCTGTACGTACTTGAATAAGTCGTGTTTATTAAAAGGATTTAGGAACACACATCTTAAATATCTTTTCGCTCAAAAAACTCCCACGGTGGACGCTTTTGAATCTCAACATAATTGTGGGGAGACTAGGGCCTTACTAGCAATCTAAGTAAACACCGTTTTTCATCAACAACCTTCACTGGGAACAGACTATTGGTTTGTTCATAACTTTTTTTATTATTGGTTTTGATTTAGGTTTCTATTCTTTTTTAAATTATTGCCGCTTATATAACTGTTTGATCCACGTCGTATCAAAACGCGAGTAGGCGCTTAAAGTATTCGGCTCATCTCACAGAATGGAACAATTTGCCTATCGATGTGAAATATGCTTGATTTCAGCAACGCCAAAAAAAATTCGATCCTCAAAGATAAAGTAAATGTCAGTTTACAGTAGTTTTGGCTATAAACGTAAATGCATAACCATTGTGTATCTGTAAGCTCAATTTAGTATCAATTTCACAACACAGAACGTAATACAGTAATGTTATGATCACTAAATAAAAACTGATTATAAAATATTACCACTAACGATATCATTTTTCATGAAGTGACCATATAAAATTCGTCGTTTTGTTAAAATATAGCTTATGTAATATTGGTAAGAAATACAATAATACAGTATTTCTTTTAATGTTTTTGTTTTGCATTGCAAGACGGCTGGACATTCTGGTCAATGTTGTAGAGGATGTAACTGGAGTGAACGTGTCCGCGAAATCTTACCTTGACGTCAGAGTATACGACATTTCTTTGCAACTTACAAATAAAAAGACATTTGTAATTGGACAAGACGTAGACATTTCGGTATTTGCTTGATCATTTATAGTTTCTATAATAATATCTACGTATATCAATAAGGCCATGCTTAAACAGATCCGGTAAATCTTTTGTTATAAATCAAATTCAAAATATTTAATTGCTTTGTGTACAATCAAGCTAGGGTTAGTTTATTTAATGTATTCGATGTGATATCTGATTATGCCATGTAAGTATGGTATTATTTTTAAGGATATTGCATTCTATTCACTTATGTGTAAAAGATATGGCCAAAATACTTAACATGTAAAGATAGGGCATTTCGTGTATTCGTCCTTAGTTTTAACTGAAATCTTAGCCTAATATTTCAATAGTTAAATGTCAAAAACAGATCTTTTATCGGTACTATTTACACATCCTTCCTCTACCGAATAAAGTTTTTTTTAAAGAAACCAAAATAATGAAAAATCAAGGCGTAATAAAGCTCCTCATTGTACATCGAATACTTTAAACTATTGCTTTATACCTCAGCAAAGATTTAAATTACAACATTTACAATTAAATAAGTTCATTTTGGTTATTTGTTGTATTTGATTTCATTTTATTCAGGGGGAAATAACAAGGATTTCGGGCGACCCCTACCCACGTATGGCATCGGCGGATGTTGATCTGATGGTTCAAGTAAAGATCTACTTTGGTGGTAGGACGATTACTCGCGATCATTTAAGTGTTCATATTGATAAAAACAACACAATAAGCTATACCGTTGAAGGGGAAGTTTTACAAGCAGACGTGTCATTTATCAACATCATGGTAAGTATTTTATTTGAGACAATATGTCTATTATCACATAAAACTCTGTTATAACTTTTAAGTTACCAAACGCTAATTGCACAAGTACGTATTGACCACAGGCTAAATGTTACGATATTTACGTGAATGTGAGGTGTTCCATGTTAAACTGCTCAACTGAGCAGGTTCAGATGATTCAGGAATGTTTGATTTTATCGATAAGTCTATGCGAGGTTTAGAAACACTTACATGTATACTTTCGATGTGTTTTGGCGTTGCTTCAACGGGTTGGCTATTTATTACTTCAAAAGCCATCATACGGACTTCTGAGATTGATTATATGTTGATTAGGCAGTGTTTCGACAACCCGGAACATATGCAATAATTCGGGCACAGGAATTCGAACTTTTCCCATCCATCAATTCATTGGTCAACTCCTCTCTGACAATTAAACAAGTATCAGGACCCAAAGAAATGGTAATACTGTTATCTATTCATTTATTTGTGTAATATGTTTCCTTCGCAAGAACATATAGTATACTTTATGATATTCTAACGGATAATTTACAGTTCAAATAATTCTCGTCAGTCGAATAAGTATGATTTTCAGCTGGCCCATATATTTCACACAATAACTTCGTCTCATTTCATTTTCCAACAGTACATGATTTTAGTCAAGTGTATCATATGTTTTTACTCAAATGCAATTTGTGCTCTAGTAATAGGCCTAATTTAATTATTTTATTAATGTTTATTAACATAATGAACAATAGTATGCCCTTTTAATAATAGGAAAACATAAGTGAGTTTAAATACTGTTATGTTGCGATGCGGAAAATGGAGTTGAGACGGAGTATTTCCGTTATGTACTGGCCTAAATTGAGACTTAAAAAGTATTACAGAACGATAATAATATGCTCGTCGTAGGTTTTACTCGTTTTTACTTTGGATAAACAGTTGTAATGAGCCGTTCATTTTTGTTTTTATGAAGAAGGTTGGTGACAACGCTACATTTAGGATTTCAGTTACTGGAGATAACGTTTCAGCAACATACAAGGTATGCTTTTTTCATAGACATATAGTTTCTGTTTAGAATGCTGTTAACAAATGATTTCAGATTTTTTTGTAATTACGTTTCATGTTCCGTTAACTGTGTGTTAATCATACTGAGTGTGCGATCACCAAACTAAGTGATAATTGTTAGTGTGAATTTAGTTCGTTTTGATCATAGAGTGCAAAACTACTAAACATCAGTTGGGGTAATACCATTATACTCAATATCAATCTTAATTTAAACGAGTTATGAAAAGCTACACATTACATTGTTTCATGACTAACTAATAATGGCACGATGAATCTAGGTTGTTTCAAACGGATGGTATGTTGATGCGGGAGAGTGGCTTGACCTCTCTGAAGGTCAACCGAAGGAAATCACTGTCACTGCAACAAAGGAGATGAGACCAAACTTTGTCGTTATGGCGTGGTCTTTGGAAACAATCCAATATTATTATTCAAATGGTGTGTTACCTTTTATTTTTGAAATACATTTAAATAAGATATAATGACATTCATTGATTAGATATCATGTGTAAATCAGTTTTTGCATGCTTTGTACCGTACCGGCATCTAAACCCTTAAACGATATTCCTGAGTAAGAAAAACTACAGCTCTTTGACGCATATTTTTCTTTTCATTAAGGAGTCAACCAAGGAACTAAAGCTCTCCAAGTGGACATTGCACCCGATGAATCGATTGAGGTGGTCATTTCAATACAATCTCTCATAGATACTTGTGATGAACAACTATAAATAGTATTTTAAGCAAATCATATTTTATTTGATTGCCATTATAAACGTTAGTGTCATTTCTGTGCTAATGAGTGTTAAACCTTGTTTAATTATCTAGGAACAAACACGTATATCCTTCGACGTAGAAGAGGTGCGACCAGGTGATGCTGCCACAATTATTCTTAAAGGGAACGCAGGTTCAAACTTCTATCTACTAGCGGTGGACAAAAGGATCCTGATTCTAGATCCAGGCAATGATATCACGGAGGTATAAATAGTATTAAACGTTCAGTTATTTTCTACTTTGTTTTTATTTTTCACAAAGTTATAATGTATGTCTGTCTTCTGGTTATTGCAGAAAATGTCGCCGTTATCTGGTGATGTGAAAAAGACCGTAACACTTGATGATTCCTCGTTTAAAAACATACTGCGGGTGAGATTTACTTCGATTTCGGGTTTCTTTAAATTAGTTTATCTAAAGTTAAACACAGGTGGACACTAATATGATTTTCAATGATACTTAATATATAAAGAAAATATGTTTTGTTGCAGTCGGTATGGTTTTATTACACCGAAATTCAACTTATGGAAAAAGGTTTGTTCATATTTGCTTATAACCCTAATACAGAACGTAATTGTTACCATTTATTACAAACTAGTATTATGCCCCCCTTCGAAGAAGAGGGGTATATTGCTTTGCACATGTCGGTCGGTCGGTCGGTCGGTAGACCAAAGCTTGTCCAAGTGATAATTATTCCTAGACGTATTGTTAACCAAACTTGACACGAAGGTTAGGGCTGTCCGAGTGATAACTCGACAATGCCTGCACCTATGGCCCTCAAACTTGACTTGGAGGTTGGGCCTAACCAGTAGATGACAACTATTGATGTTAGGGGTCATCGGATCAAAGGTTAAGGTCATAGTGACCAGTGACCTTGAAGGCAAACTTGACCATTCATGGATCTATTACCATCATACTTGACGTGAAGGTTGGGCCTGACCAGTAGATGATCCCTATTGTTTTGGGGGGTCAACAGGTCAAAGGTCAAAGGCACAGTGACCTTTAACGCGTAAAAGTTAACAAAGCTTCACCAGTGATATATTAACAATGCTTGGTCCTATGATCAACAAACTTGACATGGAGGCTGGACCTGACCAGTAGATGACCCCTATTGATTTTTATAGTCATCGGGTCAAAGGTCAAGGTCACAGTGACCTTCAATGCGAAAATGTTGTTCGAGTTATAACTCGACAATGCCTGCAACCATGGTGCTCAAACGTGACTACGGGGTTGGGCCTGAACAGTAGATGACCACTTTAGATTTTAAGGGCCATCAGGTCAAACTCACAGTGGCCTTGATTGCGAAAATTATGTCAGAGTGATAACTAGACAATGCCTGCACCCATGGCCCTCAAACCTGACTTGGGTGTTTGACATGACCATTAGATGACCCCTTTTAAGTTTTGGAGTCATCGGGTTAAAGGTCAGGGTCACAGTGACATTAAACGCAACATTGACATTGTCATTGACATATAGGTTGGGGTGACCTGTTGATGACTCCTATGAAATTTGAGGTCATCGAATCAAAGGTCATGGTCATAACTCATATTCATCATTAATATTTCGTCATATTTACCTATTCCCTGCTGCTAAGAGGATACAGTTTTATCTGCAAATATCAATCATCATCTGTACATGATTAAAAACTATACATACTTTCCTCACTCTTTTAATTGTCACAATCTTAGAACTGCCTAAAAGGCATCCAATGCCCTAAAAATCAGCTGACATTTCGGTCTTTGCATATTTCATTCAATTGTCCAAATAATCCTGACAACATGGCGCTCAGGGGCGCATAGTACTTAACAAAAAAATCTCGTGTTAGTTTTGGTTCGGTTAAAAATATTTTAAAGGAGCTATTATATAGTGACAGGCAGGCAGAACACTTATGCATTAAGCACAATTTACTTAATGCTTATGATCATAATGGCATTGACTACACATCTCGTGTCGTTCGAGATGGACATTGCAATAAAAATCGTATTTTTGAGTTGTGAAAGTCACCACTAATATGTTATCAATTATATCTAGCTGATGTTTTTTTTCTTAACAATTAGTTTGTTTTTCTGATCCTCTGTTACAGTGAATGTGCCTTATC
Source organism: Mya arenaria (assembly GCF_026914265.1). NCBI lineage: Eukaryota > Metazoa > Mollusca > Bivalvia > Myida > Myidae > Mya > Mya arenaria. Next base: position 56,472,220 of record NC_069134.1, on the reverse strand, counting down.
CTTTAAGAAAATATAATATCGATTTTGAATCATATCGCCAAGCCGATTAGCAAATTGTCATGAACATGACATTCAAAGTTCAGTTCAGCAAGAGACCTTGGAATTGTTTTGTGATTGCAAACTCACTTTCAGGATGTGCTTATATTTATATTAATATATCAGACATGACTACCGCACGGGTAGCTTTTACAACAACGGTGGACATAGGGGGTACATCACCCGATCTTCATTCAACAACTTTTGCATTTGAAACAACATCTGTTTTTGAAACTTACGCGACTACTACTAATCGACAAGCGGAAACAGAAGAAAGGCAAAGAAAATCGGTGACACTTCGAAAGAAATTTCCTGACACGTGGCTATTCAACAATGTTTCTTCAGGGTACGATTAAGGTGTTGTTTGTCAGTTATGTAAACATGCTGAACATATTTTGATAATTTAAAAACAAGAACAACGCTTTTAAAAAATATTTGAAAGGGTCTTTTTAAATCAGTTTAAAATGTATGGAATGCTAACTATCACATACGTAACTTAAAAAGTACCCAGCAAAGTTTGAAAACAACGCGTGTTTATCCGAGGAAGAAAACAGATGCGGTTAATAAATTTTTTAATGATAATATTAATATAATGAACATTCAATGAAACGAATCGTTTTACAGAGAGAAGGGTATTGCGGAGTTTATTGCAACAGCTCCTGATACAATCACCACCTGGGTGGCTACATGCTTTGCTATTGACGGGAACTCTCGGTTGTCATTAGCAGTTAGACCTGCAGAGGTACTTTAGACATTTTACACGTATTCATAAATCATTATGTTGTTTTTTTGTGTGACTTATCATAGAGTTCGTCAAAGCTATATTAATTAAGTTTAAACCTTTTGTTTTCAAACATAAGTGTTGTTGAAAAATATATATTTAAATATTCAGATAACAATAAGTTTTGAATGGTTTACATTTTAATTCAAAATGAATATGATTTGAAAATATTATCAATTTTTCACTCAATAATAACAATGAATGCCAAGACAAATATTTTGAATCAATGGTATTTATAAAACTGTTTTCCCTTGCGTATCACCCTTGCAAAATGGAATTCAGAATATTATTCCGATACTTGGATATTCTTTTGATACGTGCATTGGATCATGGTTGCTATTCGTAGAATCTAGAACTATATCTTCTGAACTTGACGAATATTGCATTTCTATTCGCCTGTGGTCAGTCTTAAAACAGCTGAGATTTTAACCCTTAGTAAATTTACATTTTACCGACCGTTCCATGGCGGTACCTAGCAATCCCTGATAAACGCCCCTTGCTTTTAATATATCATATATGCGGTGTGATGATTGTGGAATTTTGCGTTCTTGTTTTGGTTTCCGGTTTGTGAATGATTGTTTTTCAGTTATATGTCTTTGACATTGACCCTTTGTCATTAAACGGGGTTAATATTAAACTTCCGACTGATGTACTTGTTTCTATAGTTTTGGGTAGTTTTGTTAAGAAATTGGTTGTGAGAGTGTTCCCTTTTTGAGAATGGAACAAGTTGCAATTGACATATTTTTACGGTGACACAGACGTGATATTCGCAATACTTTAATTAAATTGTGGCTACAGCTTAGTAACTTAGAAGCCGAAACTTAGTAACTTGATGTTACAAATTAATAACTTGTGGCCACAACTTTCTTAATTGTGGCCACAACATTGTTTGAATTAATTAAATCGTGGCCAACTTAATAACTTGTGGCCACAAATTAGTTTAGTAAATCAAAACATCTGTGTCATCTTTGACTCGATATGACTTTACCGGTGATAATACGGTACTACGGATACGTCAGATGTTTCGCCTCTACATACCGACTTTATTTAGTCCTCATGGAAGCAATAGGGAGAAGAAAGAGGATGGAACGCTGACCTGGTGATGTGTGATGGTTTTGGACATATCCAACGAAATCTGAGTGACGTATACTGCTTACGCCAATTAGGCTTTCGTGGTCAAAACTGACTTTACATTCATACAATAAACGATACGCAATTTCCCAGATCTTGTTATCTGAATATGCATATCAATTAATCAGGCATTCAACGAACAGCCTGTCCCATGAGACAATTAAGTGTTTCTGTAACTAGACGACGTGATTTTCCAGCTCCAAAAGAAAATCAAAGATATATCTTGACCTCACAAACTGATATTTAAATTGCAATGAAGCTATAATTTGCCAAGTTGCTTATAAAGTGCAGCAAAATAGCTTGGCTAATTCAAGCACAGAACCTCATAATTTTTTTTAGTTTGATAGACCCTAGGTATGCTCGCATATTGAAATAAATACCAAAATCATCTGATGTAAACACGAAAAGTGTGAAGAATGGACATTGAGCATCAGGTCTAATTGTGTTAAAATTGTGTAAAAAGGTTCTCTATTGATTTTGCTTATCACACCAATTTGTCATATCTCTATACATAAACTTCAAAACCTCATGTTAATGAAATCCTTTAATCAATAACACAATTGACTAGATACTCCAAACTGTTATTTCCAAAACATATCCAAATGTTCGACAAATGACAAAACATATGTTTTATACAGGATAAGCCTTGGGCAACTTTTCTTTTCATTGGGGCGATTATAAAAACAAAAAAACAACAACAGTCAAACAATACGTATCGCAATATACCATGATACGGCTCTAGTGCATCGCAAAATGTATACACACACACACAGATATATATATATATATATATATATATATATATATATATATATATATATATATATATATATATATATATATATATATATATATATATATATTTATTTATATATATATTTATATATATATATATATATATTGACTACACATGAGCAGTCACGTTGCGTGAAATTGAAACCGAAAAAAACCCATCGCAATATAACGTGATACGGATCTAGCGGGACGCAATTTATCGTGATACGGATCTAGCGTGTCGCAATATATCGTACTACGGATCTTGCGTGTTGCATTTTATCGTAATTCGGTTCTAGCGTGTCGCAATATATCTTTATTCGGATTTAGCGTGTCGCAATATATCGTAATGCGGTTCTAGCTTGTCGCAATATATCGTAATACGGTTCTAGCTTGTCGCAATATATCGTAATACGGTTCTAGCTTGTCGCAATATATCGTTATACGGTTCTAGCGTATCGCAATATTTTGTAAAACGGATCACGAATGTCGCAATATATCGTAATTCGGATCTAGCGTGTCGCAATATATCGTAATACGGTTCTAGCGTGTCGCAATATTTCGTAATACGGATCTAGAATGTCGCAATATATCGTAATACGGTTCTAACGTGTCGCAATATATCGTCATACGGATCTTGCATGTCGCAATACACATCGAGAAACTTATTTTTGGCGTATCGTTAAAACTATAATGCTCACATTAACAGGAGTAGAGCCGTCACGAGGCGTTAAATTGAAACCGATATAATATCATTTTAAAAATATTTCTTTATGTTTAATATGTTCAATACTTCAAATCGAGAAAGGCGAGCGAGTCACAAATGCCCAGCCAAAAACATATCAGAAAGCTGTCTAGACAACATACTGTACACTAATAATAGGCCGTGCATATATTAATCAGCGTGAGGCTATTTAAGAGATGTGGAGATAATAGTACCGGGTTATCTTTCTGACTTAATAAACTTAAAAATAAAATGTTTTCCACTGTTTCAACTAGATAGCCCGAACATATAACGATTATATATTGTAATATTGTGTAAATAGTTTAATTCACTTGCCAAATTGACGAATACATACGTATATACAAATTATAATTAGGTAACTAAAAGTTGGCATTCTAAAAGTACATCTTGAAAATAGTCCCCGTTGAGTCAAGTAAGTGTGTAAGGTATTCGAGTACTTGTGCAAACTTTATTTGTTCCCAGTTTTAGTTATTTTACATATATAGTATGTATGCACTGTGCTATTTGTGGAGTTTTGTGCTGTTCATTCATGTTTCTTGTTTGTGAATTTATGTTCTATATCTTTGGCGTTTGCCCAGTGCCATTAAACCGGGTTTATGTTTAAACATTTTGCTACTGAGCTTGTTTCTGTGGCTTTTCGCAAAAGTATTAGTCAAGTCATTTTAGCAGAAAAGAGTTTCAACCCAAATATAAATAGAATCAAACCTCTCTTATGCTGATTGTCGAAATAAGAAATCGTTAATCCTATGATTTCAAAAGCGTTAAACATATTAAAAGTCTTAATAAAGCACATATATTTTCGGAAAGTATTATATATGTCTAAGGTTTGAATTGTGAATTTTCAATTTCAGTTGCAGGTGTTCTTGCCATTCTTTGTAAGTGTTCAGCTTCCATTTTCGGTCATCCGGAATGAGCAAGTTGTAATACAAGCAAATGTTTTCAACTATCACTCGGAAGATATCTTCGTAAGTACTATTCTATTGACAGTAAATATCTATCGATTGCTTTTAATGGGAATAACATCCATATGAATGTATGATTACCTATGCTAGAATGTTATTTTGAGATGTGATCGCGCCTACAAGTAGAATTATTGCCTATGATGAATTTTGAAGTCCATAGCATTATATTTAAAAACTTGAAAGTAATATATCATTTCCCGTACATCTTTCTGAACTGAGCAAATGTTATAAACCGTCTTTACATGACCTGTATAGATTTGACTTCTTTATCGATATAGATCATTGAACAAGTCTTTACATGACCTGTATAGATGTGACCTCTTTATCGATATAGATCATTGAACAAGTCTTTACATGACCTGTATAGATGTGACCTCTTTATCGATATAGATCATTGAACAAGTCTTTACATGACCTGTATAGATGTGACCTCTATATCGATATAGATCATTTACCAAGTCTTTACATGACCTGTATAGTTGTGACCTCTGTATCGATATAGATCATTGAACAAGTCTTTACATGACCTGTATAGTTGTGACCTCTGTATCGATATAGATCATTGAACAAGTCTTTACATGACCTGTATAGATGTGACCTCTTTATCGATATAGATCATTGAACAAGTCTTTACATGACCTGTATAGATGTGACCTCTATATCGATATAGATCATTTACCAAGTCTTTACATGACCTGTATAGTTGTGACCTCTGTATCGATATAGATCATTGAACAAGTCTTTACATGACCTGTTATCGATATAGATCATTTACCAAGTCTTTACATGACCTGTTATCGATATAGATCATTTACCAAGTCTTTACATGACCTGTAAAGATGTGACCTCTGTATCGATATAGATCATTTACCAAGTCTTTACATGACCTGTATAGTTGTGACCTCTGTATCGATATAGATCATTGAACAAGTCTTTACATGACCTGTTATCGATATAGATCATTGAACAAGTCTTTACATGACCTGTAATCGATATAGATCATTGAACAAGTTTTCTAATTTTCAACGTGTACACATGCGCGTTTGTATAATTAAGTGTAAAATGCATAGGACACGATCGACTAAAACTCGTTCGGTTTTACAGGTTATCGTCACACTAATCAAAAACGACTCATTCAGAGGACTTGCTGTTTCCAAGAGGGGTAAAAAGCGGAAGCTGAAGGAAAAATGTGGCAATCTTGTTATGTGTATTATGGTATAAACTGTATTCGATACCATCAGTCAATAAGTTCATCTATAGCAAATTGATTAAACTACATGTATTATATCACAATGATATATGACTCAATGCTAGTGTTCAGAAGTGGGAAAACCATTTCTGCAGTTATAACACACCATGCATGTTGACAATGCAAGGAAATAAGTATATGAAAATTGAACCAGAATATTTCAGTAATTTACTTGATGTCGTTTGTCTTGCTAGACAATTCTTTAAACTGACTAAAATGTGTACATTTGCAGGCGAAGTCAGGGAAGGCTACCCCTGCATTTTTCCCGATCGTTCCCTTGGAGATAGGCGACATTAAATTGAAAATTACTGCCGATTCGAAAATGGCCCAAGACACTGTAGTAAAGAAACTGAGAGTGGAAGTATGTACCGAAAACGTACTATATAGTTGTGCTGTTGGTTAAGCTATTTCGTCAATGCAAGAGCATAATTATACTACACGTAATAGCAAACAAAGAATAGATTGTGTGTAACCATGCTTTAATTAGTCTTATTGCAGATTCAATATTATCTTAAATACAAATAAACATGTGCTAAAATGAAAGTCTTTACAAACTAGCCGGAAGGAGCAGAAAGAAGCGTGGCGTATCCTGTTTTTATTGACCTGACGCAGAAAAACACGTTTAACTACAGTTTTGTGCTTACATATCCCCACAATGTGGTTGAAGGCTCCGAGCGAATGAGACTAACTGTAACTGGTGAGTGTCTTTATTTTAAAGGAAGAATTTCTCCCTATTTTAAGATATTCATCAACTTCAAGGGCCTTATCACTTGAAACTAGCATTGTTTGCCCTTAATAAGTATTTTTTGTTATTTTAGTACAAATGATTATATTTACATCTCAACCTCCGTTCCTTAAATGAACTGCCTTTCGGCAATAGCGTTTATCAATCGATAAAAGCAACATCTCCGGATATGTTCGGATCGCAATTCATCGCATAACATTATACTTGAACAGTATTGATCTTGTTATTGTTTGTATTGTGTCCACAGGTCCCGTAAAATATAAATACACATTTTAGAAAGTGTTAATTTATTATATTTTAAATTTAATGTTGCCATAAGTGTTTCAAATTAACGTTTAAAAGAGATTTCAAGTGGTTGATCTTTCCCCGCGTTATTGTTACGTCATTTGAAAAAATCTTTCCGGTTACAGACGGGTCGTTCTATTTACAGAATGGGTAAGATAGGATTACTGAAAATTTTTCTTAACTGAAATAAAATATATTTTTTAACAGTTATTGAATGAACTATTGGTGTAAATATTAGTAATGAATTGCGGGATTGATGTCATTATTGTGGATATTCGAACTCCACACACTTCGACTTGCCCAATTGCGTTCATACCCCGATAATGACATCAACCCCGCAATTCATACCTAAAATAGATGAAGGTTTTTATACTTTCACGCGTTGTGGGTGTAAACATATAAATGTTTGTAATTAATACAGTAAAATCTGCTTCCTATTAAATAGGTGATGTAATGGGATCTACACTCGATAACATAGAAAAACTTGTTAGGTATCCGACCGGCTGCGGAGAGCAGAATATGATAAAAACAGCACCGTCTGTGTTTGTTATGGGATATCTTACAGCCATTGACCGGTTGGACGCAGACCTGAAGAAACGGGCAGAAAGCTTTATTGGATTTGGTAAAAACCTCAATTCATAAACCGCCAGATCCATAAAAACAATCAGGAAATTAATATTTAATTATACCAAAAGTATCTCTTGGTCAAGTATTTATTCGTTATTAGGTAAACGTTTTTTAGATCAATTTAATTTCACTCGCATCTCTAAAGCGAGTATATGACGTCTCTATCCTAGGGATACAGCGTCAGATGAATTACAAACACTCGGACTGGTCTTTTAGTGTTTGGGGCGGATCCGGATCTGGAAGTTCATGGTAAGTGTTGCAAGTCTGAAGTTTAACTCTTGTCTTGTACTTAAACACAAACTGAAAGGTAAAACGAAACGTAAACGTTTTCTAGCATTTGATTTCTTATTGTCTGTGCGTACATGTATGCGGAGAAAATATGAATTCAGCTCTTAAGATATAATTATAATTTAATCATTAGATAATGTTTTCTCTTTGGTTTGCTTTTGAGGCGATTTCCTGCAACACGTAGTTTGTGTTTTTTTCAGGTTAACTTCTTTTGTTCTGAAAGTTTTTTCAAAGGGGGCACTCTACACTGACGTCGATGACCGCGTTATTACGTTACCGACTGAGTATCTTCTCTCAATTCAGAACAAGGACGGAAGTTTTCCAGAACGTGGACTTGTCGGTAGTCGCTCCATGCAGGTACACCTTTCAGTTAACTAGTCAATGTTCCACTTTTTAAAGAAACAAGACAGAGTGCAGCCTGCTTTATTTACAAAAAACAAGTAAACAAATAGCTGACGATAAGACATTCAAACACATATAAAGCAACCCTGTTTGACCGTGTGTGTTCATATTGGCACTTTTGATTTTAGGGAGGATCAGTTGGAACAGATAAACGTATGACTGCTTACGTTCTGATCGCATTGTTGGAAGCTCAGAATGCCGGATACAACAATATCCAGGTTCACAGATAAGAGGCATATATAAGCGATAGGCTACCTAGCTTTTCAACTGATGTTTGTTAACGCAATGAAAGACCTAAAAAAAGTATTTTTGATTTTTTGAAATCATCAAATGTAAAGCACTGCGGAATAAGCTGGTTAATAACGATAACAATGCACTATTTGCAGAAACTTCCATTAGTAACACACATTTACATCAATGAACAACTCTTGTTTTGGTTGATTGCTGTCAAAGAGAACTATGTCGGTATACATGTCGAAAATTCTATACAATTAATCTACAATAAACAATTGAAATTGCAGGGACACTGCAGGAGCCTATATTTTAACCAAGATTTAAAGGGACGCGAATAAAAGGTCTTTGTATTGATATGTGTATAACAGTTATTCATATTTTTACATATGTGTTCACAGCCTAAAACTGTATATTTACAGTTTAGTGCTGTACAAGAACGTAGACTAACAGCGGGCATAAAAAAGGGCATGAAATTCCTTGAACGAAATTTGAAAAACATATCATCTGATTACTCGCTCGCAATTACAACATTTGCCCTTGGACTTGGAGAATCTAGATTAGCCTCCGATGCTCTAAAAAAATTGATGAGGAAAGCAAAGTCTGTTGGAGGTAATATATGTGTTCGTTTAATAGCAGATCCTTCGTACTGTAGGCCCGTTATAAATCATTTATCATATACAATAAGTAAGAATGACCCTATATAGAAAACTTTTCCTTGTTTTGTTCCTTTCATGAAGTTTCTTCACGTTAAGCCCATGGAATGGAATGCTGATGTTATTTACTTAAGTAAACAATAAATTATCAAATTAATATATTCGTTTAACCCTGATATTTTATGCTAAACAGACGACATGCTCTTCTGGGAGGAGAAGGCCCCTGTCCCCTCAAAATACCACTACGGGCCATCCACTACGGCAGTGTCCATTGAAATGACAGCATATGCTCTTCTCGCACTTTCAAAGGCCGGTGACAAGGTGGATGGAGCACGTGTCAACAAATGGTTAATAGGTCAAAGCAGTCCTTACGGTGGATTTATTTCTACCCAGGTAGGAATACATCTTTATTTGTTTTAAAAACAGAAATTATTAAACGCTCGGATTTAGAAAATTTACGTACCACTTACTATCGATTTTCAATGAAAAAGCTAAATGTATTTTTTTATGCAAATGCGCTCCGACATATATCTTTTTTAATTTGTTATTTCATCTAATTAATTTATACAATTACCAGGTGAGTATCACAAAGGTAAAATAATGATGTATTTAGTATTTAGGTATTAACGAGTTTCAGTTGCAATATTCTGTTAAGTTGTTAATCAAGTATGCAAGCGGTTTACCTGTTTTGATGAGTGTATGGTCGGTTTGTTTTAATTGTTTTCCTGTTAGTGGTGCTTATACCTAGTCTATGTCTCTCGTTTAATGACATATTCGCCTTTGTCTTGTTCCTATTAACAGGGTAAATTTTTGTATTGTTGACTTATTGGCTCTATGCAGTTTCAAAGTGTCATTTTATCAGTGTAAATTTGACAATGTATAAAAAAGAATATATCTTTATTTATCATAGGACACAATGATTGGTCTAGAGGCCCTCGCTGCATTTGGGGCAATACTAAAGTCACAGCCAACTGACATGACTATTTGGGTGTCATACATGTACGATAGTCTTCAGAAACAGAAATTCCGAATAACACCGGAAAATGCTCTATTGTTGCAGTCAGTTGATGTGAGAAGGCATTAAATCATAATTTTTCGTTTTTATTGTCGCCTGTGAAACAGGGCTAAACATAGGGATACATTTGTCTGGCGTCATCGTCATGGTCCTTGGTGTCACAATATCGCTATCAATATATAATAATCAATATAATAATAACAAAATGATTTTACGTATTGAATATTGTTAATAAATGACCCTTCTCAAAGGGTGAAGCATTTAATCAGCGGAAATGAGTAAACAATATAAGTAACCATTGCAATGATATGGGTGTTAAAGCGTGTCGCAATTATATTTAACACTAGGTATTGACTGTATTTCTTAAATTTTAATAAATCGTACATTGTTATTTGTTAAGAATTACAATTTTAGTTGCAAAGGCCTACATGTATAAATTCCACATGTATATTTGTGCTTACAAACATTTCAACATACTTATTTTCAATATTTTCAGCTTCCGACAGATTCCAGCGAATTCAACGTGCATGCACTTGGTCATTCGAACGCAATTGTTACGGTAGGCCCCCCTGTATATATGTTTACGTATATATTACAAATAATTCGCACCAAGTTCGCAATAATTTTTGTTTGAACTGTAGACAATGTATTTTGACAATAGTATGGGGACTGTTGGAAATAAGTAAGCTAAAACCAGCAGTCCCCCTTACAAGATAGTTGTATGGAGTGCATTTAACTTCAACCTGGAACAATGTTACGTCATAATTTGACATGAAATTCAAATATTTGGAATCTGTGATTCCACACTATCGTAGATGATGCTTTTGTTCACTAGCATTTTGATATTAATGGCAACTTTCTTGTTTATAGGTGTCTTTGTTTTACAATATATTCATGGACCTTGAAAACCAAGATCTCCGTCTTGATGTTGATGTTGTAAATGAGTCGGTTAACGGATTTACGGCTCGCTCCTGTATTAGGTAAGCTATATTAAAGACACATATAAAAATGACTACATGTACAAGAACAACGAGCGAATGAATTTGTTTAACTTTAACGTTGTTCCTTTCGGTGGGTATTCCGACTGAAGTGATATAAACTTTACCGTTTAAAGCTGCACTCTCACAGATTGAAAGTTTAGACAACTTTTTCTTATTTTTTGTCTTGGAACGAGCCAATTTTTGAGAAAATCCATGGAAACCAGTTATATAAGACTGCTGACAAAATATAAGATAACAGACTTTTATATTTAAGTTCAAAAATTGCTGTTTTATGCCCTTTTCATCAACCGTTAGTAACGGTTTAAGACATAAAACATTACTTTTCGAACGGAAAAATGAACATCTTCGATCAGAAGTCTTATTTCATTGGTTTGCAAATGTATACGCAAAATTTTGCTCTTTCGGAGACAAAAAAAATAAAAAAAGTTGTAAAAATGGTATATCTGTGAGAGTGCAGCTTTAAAGAGTGTAGTACATTCCGGTAAAGAACACTGTATTGTCCAGTCAGTATTTGTATGATATGTAAAGAAATCAAATATTGACAGATATCAATAACATAGAGTAAGACCAATGAAGTGCTTGTACTAGCCTCATACTTTATATACGTTGACTTGGTTGGTAAAATGTCACACTTTTGTTAGGCTCAATATGTTAACAAAGAAACAATCTACTGAAAGTTGATTATAATTTCAGAAATAGTTTTGTTTGAAAATAGTATTTGAATATTAAATGTTCATCGATTTGGTGTATGAAAATGGAGGCGCTTCTTTTGCTGTCTTTGTAAAAAAATGTTTAATGACAAAGTCACTTGATTACGACTCTGAACATTATTTTAACTCATATCTAAAGTTAGAGACCTATTCCGATATATATGTGTATATGATTGAATCAAGATTGAATCAAATGCTTTTCAATGTGTGCAACAGTAATTTGACTTTCATTGCTATACATATATATAAAACAATTAAAGTCAAATTACTGTAACATTCATTTTTTACTGGGGTATACAAAAGAAATAGGTGTCTATAGCATATTTATTTATTAAATGGGACCTTTGTTTTTATTTCTTGTCCACTTGTGATTGTATAAATTTTTATGTATGTAAAGTCATGGACATACTGTATACACGTACATAATTATTATAAGTGAATACTTTAAATACGCACGAGCATAAGTTAGATATCATACTGCAAACACCTTGTATACAATCTATTGGACATTATTTTTCACGTCAATCGTCGGGGGAAATCCTTTAGCCAATACATGTATTAAAACAAACGTTCTTGCTTAATGAGGATATCAAGTAGGCAGACGGTATAAATTGATTTTTTTCGGAATGTGGAACAGGCAACCAAGCAACAAGCTAGTCATTTTAGTGTGATCTCCTTTTTTTAATATTTCTGCCAAGGACTTTGTTAACTCGTGAATATGTACATTAATGTTGAATATATGTGATTAATGACAGGTCAAAATAAAAATATGATTGTTATGTCACGAGCGTTCTGATTAAATTCAATACACATATTTTGATATTGGACACATTACAGTTGGTTGGAAGATGACATTAGTGGCATGGTTGTTGCTGAGATAGGAATTCCCTCAGGATTCAATGCATTTAGATACGGAATATCTGGACATGAGCTGCTTATGCGGACCGAAATTCAAGAGAAAAAAGTTGTTTTGTATTTTAATCAGGTAATGCGTTTTATCTGTATAAAAGAACATGAGCACCAGCATCCTGGTTTCAACATAAGCAATTCAATCTTTGTTTTCGTATTTTGGGGAATGTTATAAGTTTGTTATGTATCTACACCTCTAAAAACACTCTTGTAATAGTTCATTTATTAATTTTGTAAATTGGTATTGAATTTCTATAGATAACTCTAGAGAAAGTATGTGTGGATATACGCATGGTCCGCGACACGCTGGTGGCCTCAGTGAAGCCAGTCCCATGCAAAGTGTATGAATACTACGAGCCAAGCAAGTATTTTGTACTTAAAACGTTGTTTATTGTGTGTTTTTCGTTAAATACAGTTGTTTAATACTGTGAAGGCAGGACACGGTGCATAATAGTACATAACATTCGAAAAGGAGCAATTATTTCATACAGTCTATGTAACAGGCACTGAAAATAAATAAATGTTTTGTAACATTCGTAAGAGCAAATATATACATGATCTTTGTTGAAATAATTAATATCTCAGGGAACGTATCCGATGTCGAAAAGCGTGTCCATGCAGGACATGACAACGAGCAATAAGTGGCTAAAAGCCATTAAGCATGTTAAAGAGTACTTTATTAAATTTATGAAAAAAGCTGTCATTTAAAAACATACCCGTTTACACTAATTTAGGACGGTTCTAATCATTTTCGACGCATACATGTGCAAAATTGACAATAGAAAATATTATACATTTAAAGATGCACTCATACTCCCAGATTAGTTTCAATATTCCAAAAAGGATGGATAAATGTCGAAAACAATGGTTCTTATGAAGGATACCAAGTTTAATTTGAAAGAAATGAGCATAAATTACGGTATTTCTACCTTATGAGACTATAGTAGACCACAGTAAATCTTTTAACATTCACCAATCATTTAATATTTTAGAGCTTCTGCTTTTAAATTCACGGTTACAATCTTGTTATCAGTAATTAGTATTTTCCATAAATGCATTATTTAGTAAGAAGTTAAAGGTTTATCCGTCAAAATTGAAGTTTGTTATACACGTGTATGTACTGATTTTGAATAAGAATGTCACTTAAATGAATAAAGCACAATGAAACGAAAATGTATGGATCGTAAATAGAACGAACGGTAAACTGAAATACAGTATATTCAGTCTGATAATCGTATACTACGGGAATGTAATCTTATTTCATTGGAAAGTATGCAACTGATTTCCTATCAAAAAAAGCCTGTACCATTTGTTTTGAAAGCATGCTCGTTTTGTTTTATTTAGCCTTACAAATTATATTCTATGCTAAAATGTTAGCAATGGTCGATTTAGTTGGCATTCAATAAGTTTGTAACGTCGTCATATCATATTGGTTCCATCATTTATAAATCAACCTGGTATTGTGAACACTTCGATACCTCACGGGAACCAAACATCAAATGAGCAGCAAAAGTAGATGGTTTAAGAAAACATCAGTCAATATAACTTTCAACAGTCATAAAATTATGTCTGTAATAAACAATGGCTTTACTAATTAAAAGAATTATTTTCGTTTTTCAGGTAACGAGATGACAGTATTTTATGCTCCAGTAAAAGCAAAACACTCGAACATTTGTGACGTGTGCGGGGCAGAATGTGGCTGCGCGGGAGATAACGCCCGCAAGTGGATGCCTCTGGTGAGCTTGGTTACACGCTTTTAATGGTGAAATGGTGTTGTCACTAGTCGAAAATGTCGCTTATTGACACTAAACATGACCATTCAATACCATGGACATTTGTACAAACTGTAGTCCAAAACTAAGAATAAGTACATTTGACGAGAAACAGGCAAAGGTCACCCGGATTTTAAAACAAAAATACAAATTTTGTCATTTCAGAAGTGGTGTAAGGCTATGGTTTCCAAATAAAATGTAAGTGGATAAAACTATTTTATCTTCACAACAATTATACACAAAACAAACGCCTTTATACATGTTCAATGTTTTAATAGCCTTAAGAAGCGATGCATCTCCTAGATCTACCATTCATATTGCATATATATATATATATATATATATATATATATATATATATATATATATATATATATATATATATATATACCAGCATCTGTCTCAGACACCTCATATATCTACTTATAACATTGCTTTAATACTTTAATATGTACACATGTCTGTCAAGGATATATAAAGGAGTGTATTATGTTCTTTTATATCTGAAATACGTCTCTTCCACGTTTGATCGTCGTATATTTCTTATTTCAGGTTCAAGTTCTACAATACGTTTTCACCATCCGAGGATGACGATCATTTGAAATTGCTTCTGCAAAGTTATACATAAAGTTGATAAATATTATGCTTTTTCACATGAAGACAAATAATATGAACCTTACCACAAATATTAAAAAAAACGTATTATAAATAAGTAATATTTTATTCCGTGTTTTCATTGAATTATTATGATTAAATACAAATACCAATCGTCGGATTCTTTTCACATTTTTCGAAAACGAAGATACGCTCACAGCTTTTATTACGTCTGAAAATATGAAAATATCCACCATCCCTAAAGATGATCGTTCTCGAGCAATGTGTCTGACGACGAAAACTGATACGGATCACAAAAAACCCAAACCATAACGGTTTTATAGAACACGGTCGTTAGCTGTATTTCTGACGAAACGAAAATATTTTGCACAGAAAAAACAACAACATGAATATCTTGGAAAAGGTGCATGAGTGTATGTCCGCCACTTATTAGTGCTTATTGTAAGCTCCTGAAACAGAAAAGAAACACGTAGAGATCCTAAAGAAGTCCGAAGTCCGGAGGTGTGCAGGTCTCCCGCCGTGTATCTGACGAGGAAACTTGATGCGAAAAAGAAACAGCCACATAAAGAACTATTAGAACAACGCCATCCTCTTCCATCCCCTAGTTGTGTTCTTGAAACGAAGCATGATACGGAACAGAAAACACACACACACACACACACACACACACACACACACACACACACACACACACCAACACCAACGTCAACTTTAGTGTTCGTTCTCTGTTTCTAAAGACGAAGCCTAACCTAAAATAGAAAAAAAATGCTGAAAAATTGCGATACATGGACGTTCATCATCAAGCTGTGTGAACGACCCACAACGTCGATGACTGCAGCATTCGTTAAAGAACAATAAATGAATTACATTTACTGAAAAGTATGTTTAGAATGAGTGTTAATCGAGGACGTTTTTCACCCTAAACAGAAAACTTTGACGCACCTGACAATACTGCCCTTGATTGTATGGTTCTTGTTTTTTAAAGACTTGTTTTTGTTTCCACATGCTCTAAGAAACCTAATACACTTGTTTACACGAGTGCAAGGTTGTGAACATATGCATTGGTTTAAAACCCCGGATGAATTTCTATATCGCTGGCTGTATCTAGGCGGTGACTTTAAAACCTATCTGGGCTCGTTCCACTAATTTCCATTGTAGAATTATCCTCCGCCGAAAAGTCGATTTCTCCGTCTGTCAGGTTTCATATCTATGTACTGAACAGAAATTATTCCAACTGTCAAGTGTGTATTTGCACGCCAAGGCTTCGTCATGATAGGGTCAGCTAACAATGGTTCATCCGCAGCCATTTTTCAGTAACTGCTTGATTATAAATTTATGTCACTTAACACTATTACCCATTAAGTAATGAAAAAGCTTACATTTGTCCATTCCGAGCAATAACTATGTAATGGAAGAACGGTAATTAAGGAAACTTGAAGTGTGTGTAAATAAAAAGCTCTTTACTAATGAGCAACATTTTTTATACTCATTTATTTCCGTTTGAAACCATTTAAAGATGAATTTGATTTAAACATAAGTTAACTTTTGGAGCTCGATTGAACTACTCTTTGTGGGTTTTTGTTTAAAATATTTTTTATGCAATTTTTTGATACTTCGACGATCATTCATCAGGGGAAAGGATATCAATCGTCCATTTTTCTTTTCACCTTTATATGGAGTTCTTACAGATGATTACCCTGAAAATAAAGCCAGGGTCTGTTTGAGTCCTTAAGAATCATTAATAAATGATTTGCAAAACACCCCTTCCCAAAAATATTGAATAATTTTGTTATTAAAGAAGATATATATATATATAATAAAAATAATTAAATAAAAAGAAGATAGGGTCCATAATTAGCAATGCAGTTGGAAACTTCTGAAAATGATCAACTTTTTGAAGGGAGACTTGTACGTGTATGTGTAGTCCTCATTTTGAGGCGCACAACTTCACAGGCAGATTAGCATCACGTTCAAACTTTTTATAGGATTATATCTCTTACTTAAATAATTTTCAGACAAGTGTCACACTTTATTCCATGATCTATATGTCTAATTATGTCTTAGCTCATAACTCTGCAAGGCACAGCCCTAAATAAAAGATGTAAAACTTCACATGCTGGTAAACATCCATTTTCAGTTTCATTACTCGGGCTCATATACGTATTGACAAAGGGATGACAAAGGTGCCATGCTTTGTATGCATTGTTTGACTAAGTCAAGGACAAAACTCAACTTAAACTAGAGTGAGCAATACTATTTACCAAAGTTACACAACTTCAAACGTTCCTGTCAAGTTTCACGACCTTTGCTCTCATATTTAGGAGGAAGATTACATGCTCCCTTTGTCGTGGCCGTAAGTAAATAGGCTAAACTTAACAATAATAAAGTAACACACAAAACCACAGGCGCACACTTTCTGCTTAAAAGTAGTTTTAATTTTCATCTCTCTGGCTGATAAAAACGCGTTGCACAAGGTAACATGCACTTTAGGTCTTTTTATAACTTAGTATAGAACTGTAATTTTGCAACAGATGTAGCCACACACAAAACCTAAGGTTCAGTTCAACATGCTGGTTACCATTCCTGCAAAATGTATCACTCTGACTAATAAACGTTTGAAGATACGCGCAACTCTCGATTGCATGCTCTATGAGCTACCTAAACAATGTCAAGGTCCATTACCTTGCAATGATTGGACGAAGCAACAATTAGAGCTCCAATTGCACAATTTCAATTATTAACTTTTTGTAAGTTTAATAACTCTGCTTCATATATAGGTGTGCCACAAAATTACATAATATAAAAGTTCTGATCTCAGTGGCATGTAAAAGTTGGAGCCACACACAGAATCCCAAGTGCACCTCTTCACATATTGCTTAACATCCCAGCAAAGCTTTTATTAAATCAACATTCTCGATAATTGTTAAACTCCTTAACACCCAAACAATTCGTATATATTTGTTACTGTTGCGATAAATTGTAATAAGTGTAAACAATGGATGAAATGCTTGTCCTTTACAATCATCTTTTGGACTGTGGCGGAGCCCGGATTGACCCTATCTTCTGATGACCACCATCATCTCAATGACCTGAATGTACCAAGGTCAAGCGAAAATAATAATAATATCCCTTATATTTTTCTTTAACGTATTTTATTTCAGCACAATACAGGTCCTCTCTTACAAGCTGCTTTATTGTAAAACGTTTACACATTCAATTATTTGAAACAACATCAACAAGCCAAGCAAACACATATTATTAATGATTAAACGAGGATCGAAGCGTATTGCACACTCTACGAGACACTCACAGCATCACATGACAAGTAATAGATATTACAAAATATAAATATTGTTTTAAAAAACGTACGGATCAAAGCCTGATAGACACTCTATGAGACACTGACAGCACCACATGGCCAGAAATAGAGATTACATAAATTTTGTGTTTAATATCACGGGTTCAAAGCCTTATAGACACTCTATGAGACACTGACAGCACCACATGGCCAGAAATAGAGTTTACATAAATTTTGTGTTTAATATCACGGCTTCAAAGCCTTATAGACACTCTATGAGACACTGACAGCACCACATGGCCAGAAATAGAGATTACATAAATTTTGTGTTTAATATCACGGGTTCAAAGCCTGATAGACAGTCTGTGAGACACTGACAGCACCACATGGCCAGAAATAGAGATTACATAAATTTTGTGTTTAATATCACGGGTTCAAAGCCTTATAGACACTCTATGAGACACTGACAGCACCACATGGCCAGAAATAATGATTACATAAATTTTGTGTTTAATATCACGGGTTCAAAGCCTTATAGACACTCTATGAGACACTGACAACACCACATGGCCAGAAATAGAGATTACATAAATTCTGTGTTTAATATCACGGGTTCAAAGCCTTATAGACACTCTATGAGACACTGACAGCACCACATGGCCAGAAATAGAGATTACATAAATTCTGTGTTTAATATCACGGGTTCAAAGACTTATAGACACTCTATGAGAGACAGTCAGCACCACATGGCCATAAATAGAGATTACATAAATTTTGTGTTTAATATCACGGGTTCAAAGACTTATAGACACTCTATGAGAGACAGTCAGCATCGCATTGCCAGAAATAGAGATTTCATAAGTGTTTTGTATATATCACACGGATTAAAGCATATAGACGATATCCTTACAAAACTTACAACTTAAGAGAATATTTTCCAATGTCATCGTAACTAATATAAGTCAATATTTTTTTTACACATTATAATTGATTCACGCTATACAATAACATAATTTTGTCTTAGATAATTTCGTCAAATGTTGTTTTTGTAAAGCTGTATGAGCAATATATAATATACACAAACAATAAATACAGTAAAGAAGCACGGCTGATGATGATTGAACTATAGTTATAGGTGGCACTTATCAATAATAGTAAAGTACGATCGCTTTTTAAAATCCTTTTTTACTGGGATGTTAAAATATGTTATTTCAAACAAGAGTCATTGCTGTAAGAAACACTCTATGCTTTATTTGATTAACAAGTTAAAATTTTCATTCGACTTTTCACACTCGTTTAGTTTTCAATTCTCTTACGATGTGGACAGGTAACATTATCCCCATAGACGAACACCTATTGCCACTAGATGTGTTATGAAGATGTTTGGGAAGTATTGGCTTGCCCTACATTTAAGATCGCCTGCATATGTTGTGTAGAAGACGTGGGTCTGATCTCCACAGCCTGCATACTGGGTTGATGCCAACATAAAATCTTTTGCAAACTTAGCCTCTTCGGACGAGCAGCTTCCGGAAGCTTGGACGTTCAAGCAGGAGGCATAAGTAGAGAATGCACTGTAACAAAACATGCACCGTAAGGCAATTTCAGAAGCTAACAGCATTACTTTACATATAATGACCCCTTAAAATACACAAACAAGTTTTAATAGGTGGCTACCAATTTTCAAAGATCTGACTTGTCTCGGACATTTATCATTTTTTCTAATTTAAAAATCAGTATTCACATTTAATTTTCCGAAAAAACATATTGATCATATTAGCATACACATTAAAGAGACTGGACAACAGATGATACAACAGCAAAACAAATGAAAATCGTTAAAAATACATAAAATTGATGTCGTTGTGTACTACGCATTGAATCGTAAGTACTGATGTATCACATCGCTTACGACACATATATCTTTCGAAGTTTTTGCGTATTTTTCCAATTCGAACATAACTGGGTCTGTCGACCACGTAAATCCCAGTTGAAATGAAAATAGCGTCGGTATATGTATCTGTACTTATCACGAGACATTAATATGCTTAATATTCTCACTATAAAGTGAGAAACCATTGTGTGCTATTTTTAAACGTGTCAACTCAGCTGAGATAGCGACAATATATTCATTTTATCATGTAAACTGATGAATTATCGGCCTCATTCTAGCTCGTATTGACAATTCTAGTCTTGTTTTGAGAAAATATTGTAAATTGCCGATTTTGGAACCATCTGGAGTCTAGTCACTTTAATTATATATGCTGTATTGATACAAATCATCAATGGATTGCTTTCTCATACATGAACTCAATATATTAAACAGTATTCGTAATTTACCTGCAGAACAATTGCTTATAGGAAGCATAGTTTTGTTGAGCATAATAAGTTGTAACAGCACTTGCAAGGGTCGTACTCATATCAAAAAAGCACTGGTCAAGGAAGAGTTGAGAGACACAGTCGGTAAACATTCCAGTAGTTACTGCAAAATTCAGACTGCAGATTGTATATCAAAACAAAGAAAACATAGATGCTGTAAAAAGAATGAAATACGAGTATGATTCAATTTCTGTTTTTCAAACAAATAATATCAAACGCTCCAATCAAAATTTATTTAGATAAATTTTAAACATATCTCGGATATTGCCTTACGTTCCGTGTTGGCGCACATGGCTCTATACTCCATTTTGACCAAGCTTGGGTCAAAATAGAAGTTCTGGTCCGTCTGATAGCAGTCCCCAACAGCGTCCGTGAAACATTGTATGTTACACTCGACGCTGAAACAAGTATATTATCTTAGAGTTAACATTATGATTAAATAGATATATGGTAACACTATGTATTTGCTAAACAAACAATGGGAGTTATTTACTGTAAAACTAAAAAGGTTTATTTTGTCGACAATTGCGCCAATATTTTAGTCGCAAATATTGATTCAAGCTTTCTGTATTTTATCTAATTTCCATCATAAGAGTACATTTAACTTTTACGCTTTTGGGTAGATGTTTTTTACTCTTTTTTCTATATCGATTTCTTTTTGCACAAAACAAATCATACTTTCCACAAATACTCGAAAGTAGGTCAACAGTTGAGTTATTAATAGCAGCTGTGGCAGATACGCATGTCGCCAATCTGTCTGCAATGTCAGTCAGTTCGCAGCTCTGAGAGAGTAAAGTGTTTCCATTACAACATTGCATAATACACAATTAACTCAAAACTTAAATGCAAACATATTTCCGTTTTTATCGAATCTTCAAACAATATTGCTACGTATTATACTGCTCGAAATAAGTTGATCCAAATCAGCCCCATCAGGCGGCGGTTTTGTTAAAAGGTTATTCGAAGAAACTAAACACTATCAAACCCTAGTAAAAGATCAAAGGCGGGGCTATGGAAGCGGCGTAGACTGCGTCATTTAATATGATCAATAGATGGTATAGTTATCTTTGATTAAAGTCTTCATTTAAAGCAAACTATTGCCTTCCGACGTAGCATTTATGACGTGGCATCCACACACCGTTGTTGTTGTTTTTCATATACATTTACCAAAACCCCTCTCACACGGCTGAAATTATTTAATTACGGATGCTATTTCTTTTTGTTTAAATCGTTTACAAATATTAAAAAAAGAAAAAAATAACTTTTGCCAGTGCTAGATTAACTTAAAGCTTGGGAATAACTGAATATACTAATTGATTTATACAAGTTTTTTTATATGGTCCCTACCATATTTAATGCATTATTAACATACATTGATAGTGATGTCATTTGCGAAAAAGAGTCCTGAGGAGCAATCCATATGTTCATCAAAATCCAAATTTAAACAGACAAATGGGTACTATTTTGTACAAGTATAATATTTGACATTTTATTTAAAATAAATCAAGAATTCTAATAATATCCAAACTATGCAATAGTGATTATGCCACTTTTACCGCTACATTTTCTCAAATGAAGTCACAGTTGTTAAATTAACATGATCAGTTCAACTTTTCCGTACTAGAAAAGTTAATAATGAGATTTAGTGATTGATGACCTGAGTGGCTGCTCGTCTTTGTCGATTGCCTGAGTCACTATGGAGATTTTGAATGCGATCCACAAAACGCGCATTTCTCCTGGCCATATGTCTTAAGGTCGTTTTCACGTCAGCCTGCATACCTAGGGCCTGGTTGACCATCGTGTAGATCAAAATATGCATGATGAAAAGCCGTGTCATGTTTGGATGTCTACTTTAAAAGATACAAAAAAATAATATTAATAAAGGGTACTGAAAGGTGCTAATCATAATCTTTTTTTCCAATTTAACAATAACTGTAATGCTTGGAATGCTTTTTCGGAGACGATTGATGTTTAAATTGTTTTCTCTAGGCAAGTGCCACAACGACAATGACAAGAGACACAAACGTATAAACACCAGATACACAAATACAAACACAAAAAGATCACACACGCTTCGAAAAACATAACCAATATAGATGGGATTACCATCTTGGAATGGTCAGTGATACAAGAGTATAATGGGGGGTTATCGATTAGTAATTATTAATATAATTTGTTTAATCAAGTCTTCTCAAGTTAATGCACACTTTGATAACCTTTTACGTCTTTACGTTATTCAGGATTGTTCGAATAAAAGTGAGGTTTTTACACATAAACCGGTATAACCCCCAATAAATTTACATTTTACTGACCGTTCCAAGGCGCTACCTAATCACCCTTGATAAACATACCTATTTGTTTTATAGTATATATGCACTGTGTTGTTTGTGGATTTTTGAGCTGTTGTTCCATGTTTCATGTTTGTGATTTTCTTGACTGTGTTCTTTGTCTTTGGCGTTTACCCTGTGCCATTAAACGGAGTTCATGTTTAAACTTTTGACTAATGAGCTTGTTTCTGTAGTTTTTCACATACATATTAAACAAGATTGTACAGCCATAACCGCCTACTTGTCCCTACAATTACTAATTATCAGAGGCGTAGCCAGGCTTGACTGAATGATACGCACGAAGGGGTGGGCGGGGGAATATCCCTGTAGCCGATGGTGGGCTCGGGGGTCTCCTCAGGGAAAAATGGAAAATGGAACTACCATGTTGAGCTCTGAGGTGTATTTTGAGCGATTTATATGTTTGAGGCCGCTGGATTTGTAGTTACCAATTGATTGATTTAGGCTCAGAAAGCTATCAAGCACATAGAAGCAACGTATGTTGACCTTATCTGATCTTCATTTTAATCTCATATCAATTTTTCGCTTAGCCCTCGACTTTGATGCAATTTGGTCCATTATTATTTTCATTCTTCAAATTGATGTTACGCAAATGGGTAAGTGCGTAACGCTGGCTACGCCCCTGATTTATTGACAGTTTACATCATCATTGAAGTCCTAATATTTAAATTATCCATTTGTTTTAAAACATCCAATATCTTACAAAAATAGCAAACGATTCATAAAATCCTCACATGTGCAACTTGCTCAATCGACCCGTTTTCAGAAAATCCTTACATGTGCAACTTGCTCAATCGACCCGTTTTCAGAAAATCCTTACATGTGCAACTAGCTCAATCGACTCGTTTTCAGAAAATCCTTACATGTGCAACTTCCTTAATCAACCCGTTTTCAGGAAATGGCCATTGAACAATACAATCCATTGAACGATCCACTATTCAAAATTACTTGAGCGGTCGCTTTAATAGATGTTTACACTTAGAGGCTCTTTTATCAAAAATCAAAGGTTATATGAATGGTATTTTGTTACTTCGGCATGAAGGGATGAATGAATACATTGTAATAATGATGAATAGTACGGATTTTATTTGCTAATTTGTGTTTTTGCATTTTTTTGCGAACATGCGCAAAGTGGCAAGGCGAAAATGTACAAATTTACCGAGCGAAAAAAATATTACGGCGCATTTCTTCCTCGCACATTTTGTTCGCCCCTTCGTCGCTTAACTTTGGGCCATTTGTCTTTTCGTCACTTCGCATTAATTAATTATTTTCGCAGTTTCATACCGCCACTCGGTTCAATTTCGCCTTATCAATCCGAAAGTCAAAAACGAAAGCAGCACGTTTTCATTTTTGCGCCTTATTGCAGGGATAAATGCCCAAATAGGCGAAATATTCGGACGAATGTACGTCAAGTAGGGAGGCAAAAATACGCTAAATGGCAGGGCAAAAATACACGACATTTTTGCGATTTTACACTGTCACTTTGTGCATTTTGTCTCGCCAAGTGGCAGATTATTTCATTTTCGCCCATCTACTTTACGTTTTTTCAATCCGCAATTTAAGGTATGTTGCCCTTCCTTTGAGAAAAATAACTCAGCTACTCAAGTCAACCACATGTGTGCCAGGCTTCTATCTTAACAATCCCAGACCTTATATAGTTGTGGTTTATAGCATAGTCAACATTTATAAGAACAAAATCAAATATGCAGCAAAACGAGTTTCGAAATGGTATATTCCGCCATTTAGGGACATATATTTTAAAACAAGTAAAATTAGATTTTAGATCAAAATTGCTATAGAAGAATGGGATAGAAGGTGTGATTGGATGACATTTGTACAATGAAGATGTTTTAGGAGTCGTCTAGAGTCTTTGTGACTTAATTCAGAACACAATACTTCAAGTCAACTTAAATGCAACTTGATTGTACAAGTTCATTTAATTCAAATGTACAGCAAAATCTTCAACTGTTTTCTTATCGAAATTATCGTTTCATCAATCATTTCAAGATACGTCAAACCTCTCGGCATCCGCATATTTGTTATAGATTTAAGGAGCTTTCTAAAAGTGGGTTTTCGGTTCACTAGTTCCAACAATAGCCGGCATGACACAGTGATGCACAGTTAAAAATATATACTACGTACAAATTAACTCACAGGAATCTTGATGAAACGTCCACCAGCATATATACGTTACACTGCATTTATTATTTACGCGTACATTTATTGAGCGCCATAAATTCGCGATTCCATCCAATTCGTAAATTTCAGAAAAATAGAGTTCAAAACAAATTATTTCCACGAGATTCACACAAAACAAGAAAACAATCCATACGAAATTTACACAGCATACCACAAGGAACTTACCCGCTTCGTCTCTAGGATATAATGAATGCTGCTTTGTCCTGCATATTGATGAAGTAACCAGCTCAATCATCTAAACGTTTTCAAAAAATGAATTGCGAAATTTAATCAGCCGTAGAACGATGACGCAACTGTATTAATCACTAATGCAGTCTTATTGAGTGAAACGATCTGAACGTTCATAGCATCAATCACAATACGCATAAACTGATATTCAAAATCTTTCAAAGCACAATGTCAACCAAAATTGCTTTAAGTATTTAAGGACATCCCACAGTACAAAAGTGGGTGGGGTAGGCACACAACCTAACCCTGAACAATTAAGTTTGTTGGTACGATAGATTTAAATGTAAAACATACTTCCGGAATGTTTAAAGAAGTAGAGCAAATTTTACGAAAGAAGACTTTATCAAAGGTTTGTATAAGTTCCGTTTACATTGAAAGGATTTTTTTTGCAACAATATAAACTTCTTTTGTCAACAATGAACATACCATCTAAACAATAATTTATAATGCTGTTTGTCTTTTTGGTGATATCATGTAAAAAAAACAAGAATAAATTTGTAAATATAAGCAGAAACCTGTCTTAAAATTGAAGTAATCACCAGAAAGAAACTTAAATTCAGCTTAAGGGAAAATGTCCAACTTTTTTGTTCCGAAAAGAAGTTTGTAAAATGCACATTTTACGGATTGTTTTAATATTACAAAATAAAGCATGGCTTATTATTATGAGTGTTAAAACTTAGATACTGAAGGCTTGATACCTTCAACAAAAATAATGTTAATATATTTTCAAATACTGTCTTTAAAGTCTACAATTTTTGAATAGCGTTACTTACTGGTATGTGATTGCTAGTGTCAATCAACCCATGTTTTTAAAAAAGGTTTAAATTTTTGTGAGATTAGAATTAGTCCCTATGGGCGAGTGGATAAAGTATCGATTTTCTACTTTTTCCTTGACTGTACCGATCTTGGTTTGCTCCCTACTTAAACAATGTGTATAACAGTAAAATGGTCATAATCATAATAATTGTTTCCAGATGCAATAAATTTAAGTGTAATTGCCAAAACATGAGCGAGTCCCTTTAAGATGTATCAAGTATTTGCAGTGTGAACCTTAACATAGCCTAAGACATACATATGTAGTTTATTCAAACTTACTAAGGGAGGAGTTTATGCCATTTACACTAAACATGTCAACATGCCTTCTAAAAGCAGTTTCTTTATATTGTTAAATGCCTAGTTGAAGGAATGTTGGGCATGACAATCCCACGCTGTGCATTTGCTGCTAATTGAACTGGTATCACAGTAGGGGCCAATTCCTGTGTAATTGTTTAATGGCTGATGGCCATTTACAGTCCATTTCTATAATAAAACCTTCAAAACTACTACTCAGAGATTGTGTACTAAACACCTATTTGTGTGTGTGTGTGTGTGTGTGTGTGTGTGTGTATTTGTGTGTGTGTTTTTTTGTATTTTTTTTGTTGGGGGGGGGACTTTTAGAAGGCTTAAAATAGGCCCTTATGAACTATTTTGTATACTTTTAGAACAATAATTTATAAACGCTTGTAGTCCTGGTTCGCCATGTTAGTAATTAGCTGAAACATTGATGCATGAATATATTATCATATCTTATAGTGTTATTGATACATAACTGATTAAAATTGTTTTGTACCTTTATCTATTCTGATAATAATGTGCAAGTTTAATACATGGTTTATTATACGTCCGTCTATATTGCATTATAAGACTATTGAACTGTTTGAATCATGTGTCTTATTGACTTTACTTAAAGACAGATGTTTTATATACTGATCCTGAATATAAAGTGTTTTCCTTTACAAATTTCATTCTAAAATGCCGCATTCTTACCAACAATAGACTTGACATTGTTTTCCCCTTGAGGTACACTTAAAAAACTTTATTTCTTAAAGTAAACGAATGGATTTATCATTACTCAAACAACGCCGTATATAATACAGTAGCTGTTTTGTTTTGAAATGTTGAAAAGGAATAATTTGCATTTTCGAAAAATATGAAAAGACCATGCAGCGCAAATGAATTCATTTGTGCATGTTAAATGGATTCAGTCCCGATAAACATACAGTTTTGTATGAACGTGGCTATTGATTACTGATAATGTTCGTATTTATCATGTTGCTGTAAAAAAATGAAATGCGCTTATATTGATCAAGTCAATGCAGTTATTTATTTGAGTTTCACAATGAACTTTATTGATGGATGAAAGTGAGCACAGAAACTTGAAATGTAATGAAACAATTCTAGTATACGTTTTGTAAACTCAAATTTCATTTGGCAGCTTTCCTTTTACAATATCATTTTTGTAAAGGCAAAACATGTGTTTTATGCACCACTCTTTAAGGTGCGTCCGCCCGCTCGAAACCATGTGAGATGAAATACTAGAAGAATTAATAAAATTTAAAACTTGTCCGACTCAGTATAATTTCCATCCATTTGACCGAATTTAGAATATATTGCATTACATTAAAGATATACACATTTGTAAAATCATATGCTTAAACAACGAAAATAATTCTACTTACCAACAAATTCCTAATTTGATGCAAATGTCTTTGGTTCAGCTTGACCTACATCCTCAAATTTGGGTTAAAATAGCTCATGACAACTACGGGAGATAACACCCAAAGTAATAAACAATACGAAAGAAAGTGGTTAAAAACACTATTTCTATGAACATTACACTTTAAAGAATATATTTGACTGAACAATCTAGGGTGACAAATTGTTTAATGGTTGATTTTACGATAAAAACTTCATTACTTTCTTATTTTTTACGCTTCAACTTTGCGCACGTTTTTCTCGAAATCGAGGCTATCGGTTTCGGGCCAAAAATCTCATGACGCGTCACATATTTGAGCACCATCGCGAAAGACCCGGTTTGGTTGGTACCACAATCGATGGTTTTTAAACAAACACTTCATTGAGAGCTAATCAACTTTCTCAGAATCGGCCAATGAAAGCCGATGTCATGAGCAGTTTTCACTTAAACCAACATTTAATTTCTGACGATAACGACGTTAAATTATTTCTTTCAGAAAAACAACAATTAAATATGTGTGAATTTGTGACCCTTCACTTACATTATAATTATGAAATTGCAGTAGTAAAAGTCGTTTATGCTTTTTGAAAATGTTTTATCAAGTTGACTACCAAAATGGACGTCGACATCTATGGCGATTCAGCATTGATATTTTTATCCATACGGCGGTTATTTACTACGTTAATTTAATTTGAGGTACTGAACTCAAGAACAATGTATGTTGAGAAATTGACCTAATCCTAAGACCTTACGACGAAATTATCTCTTTTTGTTAAAGTGACACTCTTAATCAAAATCAATACAAACACATGTATAACAAACATACATTTTAGCCTTTTATTTATAAGCTGAAAACGCAAAAAAAACCCGACTTGTGAATGCTAAAAGATTTACTGCAATCTACTTAAGTCTCATTAAGTAGAAATACCGTGTTTTCTGCTAGTCACATTAAGTATGTTCGTTCAACCATTGCAATAAATTGTACCTTGATAATATCTTCTGATAACTGCAACAGTCTGAAAGATCTGATGGTATCAAGGCGCTAATTTTTTCCCCTGCGTTTTCGGTTTCAGGAAAATACTTGTTTTCTATTACAAACTTCTTCATTGTACTAAATTATAAAGTATCTAAACATACGCTTTTTTGGAAAACAGCAACGCGCCAAGCAGATTTATTTTTATTTTAAACAGATGGGCAAAGCAAAATAGAAACTATACGAGGGACACAGCATAACATGATCAGAAATATATTACATATATGTTGTATTTAAAACACAAGGATCGAAGCCTATGCAACATTCAATTAGAAACAAGAAGCACCCCATTTTTTACAACAAATAGATTGCAAAATTACATTGATATCAAAATAAAGTTATATCTTAATGGCGCTTTGAACACACAACTGTTATAATGTTATTATACAAATCTTAAACAAAATGATAAATTATAATCACTAGCTATCCAAAATTACAAACTTATATCTATCGTCTGAAGTCATCATACTTCAATATATCAATGTTGTTCTTTTTGAAATTAGGACTAAAGGATGTGCTATGATAAATATTTTTTGGTACTTAATTTATATAAAAAGTACTAATATCGTCGAATATTGTTTACAATCTGTATACATAACTCATAATATACGCTAACAATGAATGCACAATTGATGATGATTGAACTTTCCATATAAGGGCCACTAATCAACGATGGTATAGTACGATCGCTTTTTCGAATGTTCAATTTGCGGTTGTTACGAAATATTATTTTAAACAAGTAGCCTGGCTTTAAATATTATTCTATGATTTCTTTACATTAACAAATTGAATTTCACTTAATTTCGGACACGCGCTCAGTATTAAATTCTGTTACGATGTTTTAGAACATTTCTCGAAAAGATGGCCCCATTGTCAAAGTCAAGATGCTACAAATGTCAAATTCATCAAATTCGAAATGACACAATGAGAAGGAAAATTTCTTGTACCATTAGATCCATTCCTTATTCCAACAAGGAAATGTTCACATGGACTTTGTCTTTTTTGAAGAGCACGTAAATGTGTTTTGGTAACGTTTGAACCTATTGTAACAGCCCAACGTTGTCCTTCTGTAAATGTTGTCATAAACGCAGAACCGTTTTTTTTAAGCATACGGTAAAAGATCTTCTGTTTAAAAAAACAATTACAACAAATGATATTTGGTCACCAGTTCATGTAAGCAGAACTCATGAAAGGCAATGTTTGTTATTTTAGTTAAGTATAACGTTTAACTTTGTTACTTGCGTTTGAACAAGATCAACGAATTAAACTCGACTGGTTTTCAATGTCAACATGCATTTTATATGTAAAAATATTGTTTAATCGCAGGATGATGTGGTTTAAACCTAGTTTATTCCTCCATTGTTTAATTATAAAACAATATTCGTCGCTGTTATAATCCTTCCGTGTCATGAACATGCATTACCTGACTTAATATCAGTACTAGAAAAAAATATGATGTAAGATATTGAAGAGTTCGCTTTCGATTAATGCGCCGTGTTGAACAACTTCGGACCAATTGAGGCCACCTTTGTTTAAATGAACAAATACCAAACAAGTGATTGGTATTTTTTATTTATTAAACCTTGTGTTAACCTAAAGGTAACTTCAACTAAAGAAATCTTTAACACTTGATCAGGATAAAGATTATAAGTTTCTTCCATGGCCGAGAGTGTAAGATAGGTTCATTCCGACCCGAGCGTAGGGTGTTTTGCGGAAACGAAGTTTACCCTTTCTTACGCGAGCGGCTATGGTAGATGCTTTTTCTCCCACCTCAGTTAAAAATAATTAAGTAAAAATGAGTTTTTTGCTGGAACTCTTTTGTGCATAGTGAAAATAATTGCGTATGGATATGAGATAATTCGTGGTTGTCATGGATATGCGCGCAGTGATTCTGATTAAATCAATAGTAAAATCGGTCTTTAAATAGTCCTAAGGAGAGTGAACCATTATTTCTTGAATGGTGCGTGAAAACTGTTTTATGGTGACATTCGAAGCGAGAAATAATTAACTAGCATTCTAAATATTGCCACAAGACAAGGTTTCCATGATGCTACAGACAACAGTCTTCAACAAGGGAGGTAATTGCAATGTGGTGACCATTAAAAAGGAGTTCCATATGGGCATTTTATCTTTGCCCGTGGGCAAGATAAGAATATCTAGCATGGTTAAATTATTGGATGTACTTATCTGAGGTGGGAGAAAAGTTGTATCCATAAAACTTCACATAATAATATATCGGCAGTAAATAAATAAAAATGTTAAACATCCTGATATTATATACACGACGTGTATATAATATCAGGATGTTTAACATTTATTTATATATTAAACGTGATATTATTCAATAATCCTATATATATATATCTTTAATTCATAAAAATAAAAACAGTTTGTCACATTTCAATTCCTCCATGCTTGTATACAATATCAGTGATACAATCACATTACATAATTTGCAGTCCAGACGACAACCTTTATATGGAACTGCAACCTATCTCTTCAAAAATCGGAGCTGCAACCTATCATTTTCTTTTCGTGCTCATATCTTTTAAAATCATTAAAATATTCGTTGCCAAATGCATATGCCTGTTATGTTTAAACAAAACTTAAGTGTTTTTTTGCGATTTTCCCAAATTACAACCTCATTTTCTGCTAAATCCGAGCCAAAATGATAAATGGAACTGTAACCTACCAGTCGGATTTCGTACATTTTGGAATCATTGCAGAAGTGTTCTCGAGAATGGTTAAAGTTTCAAGGAAAACATGGATATGCTAATACACACTAGGTAGGTGGGCATATGATAGGCTATGTTAAAAAATAAAGAAACTTTTATAATTATATGTATTGCCTTGATTTTCGGCTCGAGTCGAGCGTTTTGGTGACGCCATCTTGCACTGAAACCTACCATTTGGTCACGTGGATTCCCCGCCGTGGTATAACGATGACGCAACCATGTATTAACCACCGATGAATTCTTATTGTGTAGGTTAAACGATTTAAACGTCCTTTTAATCAATCACAATACGCATAAACTGTTATTCAAAATCTATCAATGCACAATATAACCCAACATTGCTATTAAGGACCTTCCACAGTACAAAAGTGGGTGGGAAAAGCAAACAATCAAACAAAAATTAACAATTAAGTTTTCGGGTACGATATTTTTTAGAGTCAAACATACTGCCGGGATGCTTTAAGAAGTAGAGCAATTGCTACGAAGGAATAATTATATCAAAGATTTGTATAAGTTCCGTTTGCGTTGAAACGAAATTGTTTTCATCAATATAAACATCTTTTGTCAAAAATGTTACAAACTCTCTAGACAATAACATAGTGTTTTTTGGTGAACAACTAACTAGGAAGTATAATCGGGACAATATTGCTTTAAATGCTCTTCCTGGTTACAAAAAAGCAAATACCTATATCAAAATTGAAGTAATCACCACGAAACTTATTATCTGTTTAAGGGAAAATGTCCAACATTTTGGTTCCAAAGACAATTATTTTAAACGGAATCGTTTATGGTTAGTCAAATGCAGATTTTACGGTTTGTTTTATCATTACGAAATAATGCGTTGCTTATCATTAGGAGTGTTAAAACTAAGACTCTGACGGCTTAGAACCTTCAGCAAAAAGAATGTTTATATACGCTCAAATATTGTCTTTGAAGTCCACAATCTTTGAATAGCGTTACTAATGCGATTCAACTAAATAATTAAGAGCTAATCAATGTTCATACAATTGGCCAATGAACGCCGATGTTATGAACATTTTTCTAACGTTTTTTCACTTAAACCAACATTATTTTCCGAGAAATTGACCTAATCCTAAGACCGTACGACGGAATTTTCTCTTTTTGTTAAAGTGACACTCTTATTCAAAATCAATACAAACACAAGTATGACAAACATACATTTTGAGTGAGTAGCCCTAAACTTCTTACTAAAGAATGCATTTCAGGAAACTATTATTTACTGATAACAATATTATAGCCGTTTATTTAAAAGCTGAAAACGAAAAAAATCAAATTAAACTCGATATCCTTTATAAGCACCATTGTTTTCGACAGACATTAATCGTTTTTGGTATATTAAAACAATTGTATTGATTGTTTTAAATCTTAATTGGGACTAATAGTGCATCTTTAACCCGCGTATAGTTAAGGCAACACCGCAAAGGCACCCAAAGACAACATTTCGGGCGGACCTGTATTTTACTTTGGTAAACTGCTTTGTTCTATTAATGTTTATAAGGGCCATGAGAAATTAGTGTCAAGATGAATTGTCATAATCAATTAATTTTTTTCATATACAAGTAAATATAATGGAATTTTTGGGACAGACATCGTAGCCAAACATTTTACGAAGTCCTTGTTTAACAACATTTCATTTCTAAGGCCTTACATATACTAAACTAAATCATCGGTTTAGTCGAAACAAAGTAAGCCAAAGTCGTTGGGACCTCTGGAAATACTTCGAGATAACGAAGATCCGACGAAACCGACACACAAATAATGTCTCACTTAACCAAACATATTCGATAAAAACATCGACATTACCAGAATAATGAGAAACGGTCGACATAGCGAGTTTTTATTGTAAATGTTTATTCTATTCATGCTTTTTAATGTATGTAATGCTATATTGCTCTAATATTAATAAAACAACACATGTATAGATTGGGAAAGTCTGTCAATGACCAAAGCTATACCTCTGTGATCCAAGAACAAATTGGTCACAAAGAAATCGGCAAAACGTCAGGAGACACAACTTGCGGACGAACACTCATGCGAAGGTAGAAGTACCTCGCGATATGTATGTCTCTTCTATTGGGCGTCATGTTTCGTCGTCAGAGACACACGTTGGGGGACGTACACTCATGTGGACGTCTGAGTTATTCAGGATCGTTGTGCCTTGCATTTCGCTATCATGCTTTGTCATCAGGTATATGTCTCAAAGCGGAAGTACCGTTGTTGAATAAAAATCATACTATAAAGGGGCGCCCGCATGTTGTATTGGTTCAGATATAACAAGTGAACAAACTACTATATGCATTCCATGGCGCAGAGGATAACAACCAGAACACATGTGGACCATGACTGATGAATTCATGTTTCGAAAAACCTGTATAATTTTGTCATATTCACAAATACACATAAGGCAGTGTTACATACTTACAAGTCTAGTAGATCGCATATGATTAAGTATCATCGATGTTAAACTGTTTATTCTATTGAGATTAACTAGAGGCAAGTGTTATGGATGTTATAATGTCTATGCCTTGGCTGGTACAAGCCACTTACAATTATGGATGATATAAAGCTTATGAAATATAGGTAACCTCGTACTAGACACATAGTATATACATGTATGATATCTATTATGCTAAATTAACTAGTACTAGCAAATAATTATGAATAAAGTTATGTTTATGCTGTGAAGGTTAACTCGAACAAGCTAATTACTATTTTGAATGCTGTAATGTTTACGCTGTTGTGGAGGTTGATTCGTACTAGCCAAGTAGTATTTGTATTTATGATGTTATGTTTAAGATATTGATTAAAACGCGGTCTAGCCAATTACTAATATGGATTTTGTTATTTTTGTGCTTGTTCCAGCCAATTACTATTATGGAAGCTGTAATGTTTAAAGGCCTAGTTAAAAAAATGGTTGACATGATAATCCCCTGTTGTGCATATCCTGCTAATTGCACTGATGTCACAGTACGGGCCAATTTCCTGTGTATTTGTTTATTGGCTCAAGGCCATTTAGGGTCCATTCCTATAATAATACTTTCAAAACTGCACAGTAGGATGCTCAGATCGGAGATCTGATAAGAGGGATCAAGGCAAGCAGATTAAGATCAACATTTTGTTTTTTTGTTGGGGGGGGGGGGGTAGAAGGCTGAAACTAGGCCTTAAAACTTTGCAGGATAAATCCGTCCAGCCAATTAATAATTTGGATGCTTTAATGCTTATGCTTTGGAAGTTAATTCGTGCTAACTAATTATTAATATGGATGCTATCATGCTTATGATTTAGAGGTTAACTTGTTCTAACTAATTAATAGTGTAGATGCTATCATGCTTATGCTGTGGAGGTGAACTCGTTCCATCCAACTTTTTTATGTATGCTGTAATGTTATGCTATAGAGGTAACTCGTCAAATAGCTTCTTTAAATTGCTAAGTGCTGCTTTAACAGTGACTCTGCTTATCATGTGTTATTTTGAAAAAAAAAAAACTGTTTATTTATTTAATCTTATCAACATATGATGAATTTGTACGTTTGTAAACATTGCAATAGCTTAAGCTTTTTAATGCTTTAAAATGTTGAAAATGTTAACATATACAAAAGACACTATCAGTATTTGTTAAATATGTGTAAAGAACACGTCGATTTCTCTTTGTTATTTATAATACAAGAAATCCAACGTAAACAAAACATCATTCTTTATAATTCTTTTTTCAGATTCATGTTTGCTTTGGTAATATTTAAATTTCACAGTATAAATCAAGTTTTTTTCAGCTTTTAATGGGAGATGAATATTAGATAAAATTTAAATTGTAAAATTTGTTGAACATTTAGTATTTTTGCTTTACCCTTGCGATATATTGTCTTGATAATATCTTCTGATAACCGCCACAGTCTCAAAGAACTGATGGTATCAAGGCGCTAAGATTTTCTCTGGCGTATTCGATTTCAGAAAAATACTGGTTTTCTCTTACAAACGTCTTTATTGTGCTTAATTATAAAGTATCTAAACATAGATGTTTTTGGAAAACAGCAAGGAGCCAAGCAGTTTTTGTTTTCATTTTAAACATAAGGTCAAAGCAAAACAGAATCTATATGAGAGCCACAGCATTACATGATCAGAAATAGAGATTACATATATGTTGTAATTAAAACAAAAGGATCAAAGCCGAACAAACACTCAATGAGAGACAGGAGGCACCACATTACAACAAATAGCAAAACAGCAAATCACATTGATATCAAAATAAAGTTATTACTTCATGGCGCTTTGAACACACAACTGTTAAAATGTTATTCTAAAAATCTTAAACAAAATGATAGATTATCATCAATAGCTATCCAGAATTACAGACTTACATCTATCGTCTGATGTCATGATACTTCAATATATCAATGTTGTTCGTTTTGAAATTATGATTAAAGCATGTGATACAATAACCTACTTTTGTACTAAATAATATCGTCGAATATTGTTTTTAAGCTGTATACACAATTCATAATATACGCTAACAATTAATAAAGCAGCACAATTGATGATAATTGAACTATCCATAGAGGGGGTACTTATCAACGATGGTATAGTACGATCGCTTTTTGGAATATTCTATTTTCGGTTGTTACGAACTATTAACTTAAACAAGTACCCAGGCTGGAAATATTATTATGATTTTTTTACATTAACAAGTTGAATTTCAATATTTTTTGACACTCGTTTAATATTTAATTTTCTTACGATGTTTTAGAACGCTTCTCGAAAAGATGGCCCCATTGTCAAAGTTAAGATGCTACAAATGTCAAATTCGAAATAACACACTCTAGACGAGGAAGATTTTCTAGTAACATTAGATCCATTACTTATACCAACAAGGAAATATTCACATGGACTTTGTCTTTTTTGAAAAGCAGGTAAATGTGTTTTGGTAACGTTTGAACCTATTGTAACAGCCCAACGTTGTCCTTCTGTAAATGATGTCATAAACTCAGGACTGGTTTTTTAAGCATACGGTAAAAGATCTTCTGTTTAAAAAAACAATTACAACAAATGATAAGTCAATATACACAACCACAAATTATTTATATTTAGCATGGTTGAAAAGAGTGCTTTTGGGTTTGTTCATTCAAAATGTACGCACTAATTTATTCCATCCGCATGACTTGCGCTACATTCAATATCGCCTTCATACGTCGTGAAGAAGGCGCTCGTCTGACCTCCACAACCTTCATACTGGGCTGATGCAAACATAATATCGTTTGCAAACTGAGCCATTTCGGACGTGCAGCTGCCGGAAGGTTGGACGCTTAGGCAGGAAACATAGGTTGATAATGCACTGAAACCAAACATACACCGTAAGACGACTTCAGGGGTAAACAATTTCAGTCAACATCTTTTGTACTTTTCAAAATACGCAATAAACTTAAAGATTTGATATTTTTTCTCCCAATTATCAAACGATAAGTCTAATTTCGGACATTCATCGTTTTTTAACACGTATAAGCATACACATTAATTGCCTAATACTGTATCGATTACAATATTTAATCATTTGTTTTCTAAAACATAAAACCAATATATTAAACTTTATTCATACTTTACCTGCAGTAAGATATCTTATAGTTAGCATAGTCCTGTGGAACATAATAGTCTAAAATGGCGCTTGTAAGGGCCGCACTCATAACTGACAAGCACTGGTCATCGAAGAGTTGAGAGGCACAGTGGGTCAACATTCCAGTAGTAACTGCAACATACAGACTGCAGTTTGTATCTCAAAACAAAGCAAACATAGTTGCCGTAAAAAATATGGATTATGATTCAATTTTAATTTTCATTTTCTAACCAATACTTATCAGATACGCCAATCAATACTAGATATTCATATTTCTCGGATATTGCCTTACGTTCCGTGTTGGCGCACATGGCTCTATTCACCATTTTGATCACGCTTGGGTCTAAATAGAAGTTCTGGTCAGTCTGATAGCAGTCTCCAACCGCTTCCGTAAAACATTTTATGTTACACTCGACGCTGAAATAATTATATTACTGTTGACATCATGAATAATTAGGTGATAATTAAAACAATATGTGTTTCTAAGTAAATCACGTAAAATGGAAACTATTTACTGTAGAACGAAAAAAGTTTAATTTTGTCAACTCTTTGCCAATTCTTCAGGCGAAAATTTTAAGTCTAGCTTTTTGTTCATGAGTACCTATTTGGGGGAAGAAAGCCAAAAATGTGACAAGAAGACCTCGTGATGTTTATAAAAATCCACAGTATCTAAAAGTTTATTTTTGACAATAACTTTATGCCAGTGCCTCATCTGTTATGGTGAGTTTTTGTTTAGGGTATATGTCTCTTATATGTTTTTTTGTTGTGTGTTTTTCTTTTTTCTCTAGATATATATTGCTGTCTGTACAAAACAAACCATACTTTCCACAAATACTCGAAAGTTGGTCAACAGTTGAGTTAGTAATAGCAGCTGTGGCAAATGGGCATGACAGCAATCTTTCTCCAATTGTAGTCATCTCACAACTCTGGGGGAGTAAAGGGGTTCAATTACAACATAATACAATACACGATGCACTTTAAATTAAAATGTAACCACACGATACATTTCCCTTGTTATGGAGTCTTCAAATAAATATTGCTGCAGTTTATACACTTCAAATTCAACTTAAGACCACACATTTTAAAGTTATACGTTCAGCGGTCATTAGAAAAATACGTGAGCATAAATAAAATTAAAATTTTATGATATACTAGTTCATATCATATTCATTTGATGTTACATTTTAATTTTTTATAAAGAAAACTCGCATTTGTTGATATTTTGGAGATCAAAGATATCAACTTTCGAATTACCCGCCACAGTTCGTAGCCGTTCGTAGCCAGCTTCGGAATCGATCATTTGCATAATACATGAATGAAGCGCCCGTATGTAAACAACCGATACTGGCGATAGCGACTTTCATTCAGCTACCAACATGATCAAAAGAAATGTTTCTACCAGTTACTCTTGAGGTTAGAGCGTTATTTTATTTTACTTCTAACCGACCTTTTAATGAGGTAATGAACGAACTTGCATTTTATTGTTTATATTTTCTAAATTCTACCATAAATCAAAAGGCATGTCTACAGTAACTGAAGTGGGTGGGGTAAAATTAAGTTAATATTCAATCGCGCCTAATTTATCATAGATATCGTACAGTATTATGTTTGGAGCAACGCATACTTGTAAGTAAACGTGCATTTGATTTCTGGACCATTAATTCATGATTGGTTGACTTATTTCTATTGTAAAAAAGATGAAACTAAAAGTAAATCACGTAGTGATCTGCATGGGTGTCAGGTAGATAATTTACTGTACAGTATAGATAAAATTCTTATTTTTGTATTTTCAGTCACCTCCAAGCATTCCCTTATTATTTTTGTATTTTCAGTCACCTCCAAGCATTCCCTTATCCCAAATTGATATGAAAAGAGAATGTTGATGAGCCTGATCCGTCGATTCAAATACCATAACTCAGCCAACAGCGTAAGTTTATAACACGTACATCATCTTAGAAATCCATTTTAAATGTGTATTTGAATGTACTTGAATGATGCAGAGAATTAAGAATCCAAAACTAGATCACTCTATAATTTGACACTTCACATAAGTGAAACCACAAGTTGATCAAGTAATAATTAATATGTTTGGGGGGGGGGGGGGGCACAATTATGTTTGGTGGGTACTTCTTTCCATATTGTTTTTTATATTGTATATTTTAAAGCTGAATTCTCCCTAATTGACCGTTTTGACTTCTTATATATCATTTGTCTTTAATTGCCATTATACTTCCCAAATGTTCTTCAAGTTTCCAAAACATGTCAGTATTTGCAATTGAAATGTGAACATGTAAGAATTATGCAACAGTCAATTGTAACTACGCCCCCCAATCCCCCCAGGTCCGGCGAAATGGGCCGTGTTTTACCTCCAATGTGAACCTGGGTGAATGCGGTGGTTTTGTCTAGTGCTTAAATAGCGGGGAATGAGCCTTACCTTTGATCCCCGTGGGTGCAGTTGCATTTGGTGGGGATTTTACCAGCAGTTCAGGGATATTTTCTGGACCTAAAGTCAAAGTCCCTGCTTCCCGCACCGGTGGGGGGGGGGGGGGGCATGGTTACAACTAACTGGTTTGTTGTTTTGGAATAAATGTAAACAAGTTGATCAATAATGAGAGTAAGCTTCAGGGCTTTTTCTATAGTACCCACAGCTCAGACTATCAGACCCATTCCCAAAGCAACATATACAATATTTTTTCCCAATCTTCAGAAAAAAATCCTAGTCAAACAAAGGCAAAAAAAACAAACGTTTTTATGGAAGTCTTTTTACCTGTACTGGCTCATTCAGCATCCTAATTAACCATGTGTTATGTAATCTGAAGTTTTGGAAATATATGAAATCAGAAATTATTGATTTTCATCACATTCAGAGATCGATCAGTATGAAATATTTTGTGTCATGATTTATTGCGAAAGATATTTATACCCCAAGTATTGATATTTCAGGCATTTAAGGTCTTTTGAACGGGAAAATAAACTTATTTATAAAAAATTCTCTATTCGCAGGAGACTGAAAGTCTTGTTTTTTTAACTGTAAAATTTCCCTATTTAGGAATATTTGCGACTCAAAATTCCCAAAATGTCTAGTGCCTTTTGCCAAACAAAGCGCTGCGCTATTTTAAAGGTACAATTTTACTTGTAATATTATTTATTATCTTTAGAAACAAGTGAGCAAGCTGACAAAGCTGCAACTTCAGGGAGCAATTATAAGGGTCATCAAGATGGAGCCAGGATTCATGATGCTCGTATTAGAGGTGCTGGACCAGAGTCTGAGGAAGGGAGTAGAACTCGAAGCTGGTTTGAGTGTGCTTCAACTGCCGGGACATTTCAATGCAGAGTTAAAAAGTATGTTGTCGCCGGGAGGCCAGTCTTTCTCAAACTGCTGTAAGAACCTTATAGAAACTAAAATTCAGTATAGATCTAAGACATGAGTGTACCTAAATGTTAAATGAAGTTGATATTTATGAACAATATTATAACATTTCATGTGAATTTAAAAGCTGGTTTTACATTATTTAATACTGCTAATGAGTTCTTGAAAATTTGTACTGAAAAATGGATACTTGACAACTCATTTGCATGTTTGTACTTCATAGGAAGTCTAGTGTTGTATTTTTCTAAAAAATATGGTTTTAAACATCTTAACATGCATGTAGTCACACACAGGCAGACCAAGTTAAATTGTTGGCATGTATGAAATATGGGCAGTGTTATTTTATAAACGTTTAAAAGCTATTTTATATGCTGGCAAAGTTTGTATCTACTAAGTTATTAAAAGCACTCCTGTTTAGGTGAGTGCTGAGAACTTTCTTGAACATTCGTACTGAAGTAAGTATGACTTAATAGTAGCACATCACTGGATATTTCTTATTTTTAATCTTAGTATCTGTGAATTATGCTACTGACTTTTGATAAACCTTCCCTCTTTCAGGACTCTGACCTCCTTGTTTTGAATGAAGAAGTTCTAACCCTTGCCCATTTGATGAGGCAGGATTTCTTGTGTTCATTGATGAGGAGGACCAGGCGCAACCCAACCGCTACTAGGCGTCTTATATTGTGTTCTGACACAGAGTTATTTTTGGGCTGGTGACAAGAGGGCTATTCCCTTATGTTGTGTGGAGAGTCCAGGAAACCTTCCCGATTCCCTACGAACAATACACTGGCCTTGTGCAAAGGAGGGTTCAGTAGATGAACACAATTTTTGCAGACGGATCGTATCTGTTCTCTTGATTTTCTTAAATATTAAAATATGATATAAACAATATCAGGTCATTTTTGTATACTTTTGTGAATGACTTGTTATTTTATAAATACTGATTTGTACTGTCTTTGGTTGCTAAACTGTCATTAAGTAATTATCTCGTTTCAATTTGAAAGCCAGAAAACCTGCATGTTATGTATACTCATGTTATTGTTTATATTTATGCCCCCTCCGAGGA
Organism: Mya arenaria; assembly: GCF_026914265.1. Taxonomy (NCBI): domain Eukaryota; kingdom Metazoa; phylum Mollusca; class Bivalvia; order Myida; family Myidae; genus Mya; species Mya arenaria. The sequence continues at coordinate 56,430,499 of NC_069134.1, read as the reverse complement.
AGAGGGGTATATTGCATTGCACATGTTGGTCGGACGATTCGCAGCTTTGTTGGTAGACCAAAGCTTGTCTAAGTGATAACTCAACAACTGAAGGACAGATGGTTATCAAACTTGACATGAATGTTGGGCCTGACCAGTAGATAACCCTATTGATTTAAGGGGTCATCAGGTCCAAGTTCAAGATCACAGTGACCTTTAATGGTATAAAGTTGTTAAGCTTGTCCGAGAAATAACTCAAAAATACCTGAACGTACGGTATGGTTATCAAATTTGACATGGAGGCTGGGCCTGATTAGTAGATGACCCCTATTGATTTTAGGAGTCATTGGGCCAATGGTAACAGTCACAGTGACCTTTAAGTTGAAAAGGTTAACAAAGATTCTCTGAGTGATATCACAACAATGTCTGGCCCTATGATCATCAAACTTGACATTGAGGCTGGGTATGACCATAACTGATTTAAGGAGTCATTGGCCCTAAGTGACGAAAGTGCGTTAAGAATGAACGAGTGATAAATCAACAATGCCTGCACCCATGGCTCTCAAACATGATAAGGGAATTTGGCTTTACCAGTAGATGGTTCATTTTGATTTCAGGGGTAATCAGGTCAAAGGTGAAGGTTACAGTGACCTTGAAAGCATATTCGTGTGATTACTTGACAATGCCTGCACCCATGGTTCTCAAACTTGCCATCTAGGTTGGGGGTGACCAGTTGATGATCTTATAGATCTTGAAGTCAGAGGTCAACCTATATGCATGATTAAGTATTTTGTCATATTTACTTATTTCCTGCTGCTGAAAGGATATATTTTTATCTGCAAATATCAGTCATCATCTGAACATGATTTAGAACTTTACTTACTATCCTCACACTTTGAACGGTCATAATCTTAAAACTGCCGCAAAGGCATCTAATGTCAATGACAAGTCAGCTGTCATTTCAGTCTTTGCATATTTAATTCAATTTGCGGAATAAGCCTGACAACTTGGCGCTCCTCAAGGGGAGGGGGTTCATATGTTTGACAAACATCTCTTGTTTTTCTGTTTAAAAACGCTTTCAAATGACACTCAAGCAGTATGTCTGTTTGAATCCAAATTTCACATTTTATCTTTAAAATGTGTCATACCTTTCTCAACCTTGTTTAGAAATAATAAAATGGACCTAAAGCAGGCTCAATTTTGATACAGCCCATTTCTTAAGTAGAACAAAGATTAATGCAAAAAAACACTTTCCCACAAAGAAGTAAATAACTGAAATAAAACCATGAAGATCCCACAGTTTGTTGACTTCTTCTTGATTTAAAAACTCAAATCTTATATATCCGATAACTTGTGTAAGCAAAATAGTAAATAAGAGGGCCAAATGGCACTGAATCGCTCACCTGTCATATATTGCACATTCTTCCATTATATACAAATATTAAAAACCTAAGCCTATGAACACGGGGCGTGGCCAATTTTGACCCCAGGGCTAAAGTTTGAACAATCTTAATAGTGGTCCGATAAACAATGCTTCATACCAAATATCTAAGGCCTTCGCCTTTTGGTTTCGGAGAAGAAGATTTTTTAAGTTTTCATCATATACATATATATAAGGAAACCCATGACCGCCCGGGTGGGGCCATTTTTTGACCCCAGGGCCAAAGATTGAACAATATTGGTACAAGTCAACTAGATGATATATCATGCCAAATATCTAAGCTCTTGTCACTACTTGATTTTACATGCGTATCTATATATGTATATTTGTTATTAATTGTTGTATGTGGCCCATATTGAAAATTGGTATATGCACTAAATATGTTATCCAGTTTAAATTAAGACGTTACTTGTCTTTGTGAGTTCGGAGAAGATTTTTTAAGTTTTCACTATAACACATATAGAGAAAACCCATCAGCCCCGGGGTGTGGCCAATTTTGACCCCAGGGCCATAATTTGAACGAACTTTGTAGAGTTCCTCTAGACGATGAATCATGCCAAATATCTAAGCTCTAAGCAACGTAAGTTCAGAGGAGATGATTTTTGAAGTTTTCACTATAAACATATAGAGAAAACCCATGACCCCCCCAAGGGGGCAGGGCCAATTTTGACCCCAAGGCCATAATTTGAACAATCTTTGTAGAGGTCCACTAGACGATGAATCATGCCAAATATCTAAGCTCTAGTCCAAGTCAGTTAAGAGGAGAAGATTTTTGAAGTTTTAACTATAAACATATCAAGTATACCCATGACCCCCCGGGGTGGGGCCAATTTTGACCCCAAGGCCATAATTTGAACAATCTTTGTAAAGGTCCACTAGACGATGAATCATGCCAAATATCTAAGCTCTAGTCCAAGTAAGTTAAGAGAAGATTTTTGAAGTTTTAACTATAAACATATAGAGAAAACCCATCAGCCCCGGGGTGTGGCCAATTTTGACCCCAGGGCCATAATTTGAACAAACTTTGTAGAGTTCCACTAGACGATGAATCATGCCAAATATCTAAGCTCTAAGCAACGTAAGTTCAGAGGAGATGATTTTTGAAGTTTTCACTATAAACATATAGAGAAAACCCATGACCCCCCCAAGTGGGCAGGGCCAATTTTGACCCCAAGGCCATAATTTGAACAATCTTTGTAGAGGTCCACTAGACGATGAATCATGCCAAATATCTAAGCTCTAGTCCAAGTAAGTTAAGAGGAGAAGATTTTTGAAGTTTTAACTATAAACATATCAAGTATACCCATGACCCCCCGGGGTGGGGCCAATTTTGACCCCAAGGCCATAATTTGAACAATCTTTGTAGAGGTCCACTAGACGATGAATCATGCCAAATATCTAAGCTCTAGTCCAAGTAAGTTCAAATGAGAAGATTTTTGAAGTTTTCACTATAAACATATAGAGAAAACCCATGACCCCCCGGGGCGGGGCCAATTTTGACCCCAAGGCCATAATTTGAACAATCTTTGTAAAGGTCCACTAGACGATGAATCATGCCAAATATCTAAGCTCTAGTCCAAGTAAGTTAAGAGGAGAAGATTTTTGAAGTTTTAACTATAAACATATCAAGTATACCCATGACCCCCGGGGTGGGGCCAATTTTGACCCCAAGGCCATAATTTGAACAATCTTTGTAGAGTTCCACTAGACGATGAATCATGCCAAATATCTAAGCTCTAGCCCAAGTAAGTTCAAAGGAGAAGATTTTTGAAGTTTTCACTATAAACATATAGAGAATACCCATGACCCCCCGGGGCAGGGCCAATTTTGACCCCAAGGCCATAATTTGAACAACCTCTGTAAAGGTCCACTAGACGATGAATCATGCCAAATATCTAAGCTCTAGTCCAAGTAAGTTCAGAGGAGAAGATTTTTGAAGTTTCAACTATAAACATATAGAGAATACGCATGACCCCCCGGGGCAGGGCCAATTTTGACCCCAGGGCCATAATTTGAACAAACTTTGCAGAGGTCCACTAGACGATGAATCATGACAAATATCTAAGCTCTAGGCCAAGTAAGTTCAGAGGAGAAGATTTTTGAAGTTTTAACTATAAACATATAGAGAATACGCATGACCCCCCGGGGCGGGGCCAATTTTGACCCCAGGGCCATAATTTGAACAAACTTTGTAGAGGTCCACTAGACGATGAATCATGACAAATATCTAAGCTCTAGGCCAATTAAGTTCAGAGGAGAAGATTTTTCAAGTTTTCACTATTAACATATAGAGAAAACCCATGACCCCCGGGGCGGGGCCAATTTTGACCCAAGGGCCATAATTTGAACAATCTTGGTAGAGGACCATTTGGTGATCCTACCTACCATATATCAACGGCCTAAGCCTTGTGTATTGGGAGAAGAAGATTTTTAAAGTTTTTCCTTTTGGTTGCCATGGCAACCAGAGTTCTGCATGGAATTGAATTCTTTGAACAACTTTGATAGAAGACCACCCAAGGAACATCCCTATGAAGTTTTATTAATATTGGCCCAGCGGTTAAGGAGGAGATGTCTTTTAAGTAAATTGTTGACGGACGACGCACGCCAGACAAAAGGCAATCACAAAAGCTCACCTTGTCACAAAGTGACAGGTGAGCTAAAAAAAGAGCTGCCTCTGTATGCACCCGAAGAGTTGTTCGGAATGGTCAGTATGTATGATTTGCTGGTATGTGACAATTGCTCCTTAAGTGCTTATTATATTTTGAAAGTTAATATAAACAGATGAATTCTTGAAAATGCTAGTCAATTTACAAAATACCCAACCACAACACTGTTCTGAAATGGTCTTAAAAACGTTTGTTTAGGTTAACATCCCCAAAATTTTAGGCAGGTAAGGTAGAGATGTTATTCAAAAAAATGCTCTATCTTGTGATTGTTGTCATTTCTCGCAAACATCACTATTTCTAGCCAGTGTCACTTATATAAAACTGTTGTTACGGAGCTATATAATGTCAAAAGTTAATGAGAGTTAATGTTTAAAAAAAATACTAATGTTGGCCCAGTTATCTAAAAGCTAACTTGTCTACATGTTGTGTTTTTTTTTCTTTTACAGAAAGATTCCATGAAAAACAAAAATTTAATTTGACATTTTTTTTATTTTTGAGAACTTCACCAAAATAATCATCACATATAAATCAATATACATGTATGAACTTCCAAAGTATCCTATGTGCTTTTGATATACCCTATTTTCAAAGGGTTTTGGTCAAGTTCCATCCACTTTAATATAAAATCAAACTTTTTTTAAATACTTAAAATGCGTTAGCATGTCGCAGGTAACACAACTTATAAAGCTGAAGAGAACAAAAATACACACAAATTTACATGATTGCGAGTACATATTTTGCTTTTAGTACCCAAGTATTTCTTAAAAAGTGACCATATTTTTTACCGTATGTGACAAACTTGATCTCCCTTAACATTTCATCAAGGTGAACATTCTCACTAAGTTTGAACACATGTAATCTTACAAAGCAATATCAAGGTTTGATTCTATAATGTTTTAAAAATAAAATCAAGTGACTTCCATTCAGTCCACATGTGACCTAGTTTCAAACAAGACAACAATGAGACCATTGTCATTAAGTTTCATGAATATTGGAGCACATAGTAAACCTCTAGAAATGTCTCTTATTAAACCTAGATTCTTGCTCGCTGTACAATTCCCTTCTTGGTTAAGGAGATAACTGTTCAAGGTGGCTAGAGATTTGTCGAGGATAGTGCTTCTCCATAACAGCCTTTCTACCCATATCGAAAAATTGTTGGTCAAGTGACACATGAAGATCAGTTTCTTCAGCGACTCTGTATGGATAGGTCTTTTTTCTTTCACTGTGTTTACTGGGGAATATTGCCATCCTCTTCTATTGTTCCATGCACGGTTTAGTCTGCATACAAAACAAGAAATGTTTCATTTACAGAATAAGATTTGACCACATCACACACACACACACGCACAATTATCTAGAAGTAAGATAGTTATCGAAATAAATATTTCCACTTATAACCAGACTTAAAGCTGCACTCTCACAGATATACAAATTTTACATTTTTATTTTTTTTGTCATGCAAAGAGCACATTTTTGCGAGAATATCTGGAAACCAATAATATAAGATTGCTGACAAAAAAATCAGATGGCAGTTTTTCATATTTCCGTTCGAAAAATAATGTTAAATGCATAAACATCACTTTCTTTAACTTAAATATAAAAATCTGCTCGTTCCAAGACAAAAAAAATAAAAGTTGTCAAAACGTTCAAACTGTGGGAGTGCAGCTTTTAAGCCTGAAAATGTGATCAGATCATTTCAATTTCATGAATTATGATGCAGTTATTTTATGAAATGCTTATTCTTGTTTCCTGTATAAATAGCCTGAATTCCCTGATTTTTAATAATATAATATATAAAAGGGTATAACTTCAAACTTCTACTAATATAAGATGTGAAAAGAGTCAAAGCTTGCTGTACATTAAATTTATTTACCTGTATACTAGATAGTATGCATCTTTGATGGAAGGTGGTTGTCAAGGACAATCACTCTGAGGGCTTTAAGGGTACTAAAGTGTTTTTTTATTGTTAAGCCATGGTGAATTCCTATCCTCTTGGCTCAATGGCCCATGACTTTACTCATAATATTGAATCGGGGGAGGCCACTCATGCTCATCCGTCAAATGATGGAGAAGAACAGCTGAGATGCCCTTAAAATAAATAGCATTTCATTTTATTTTCATTTATCTACTTATATCATCAATAAATGTTATATGTTAATTATCAATATTATAAATACTTAATCAATATACCAACATATACTTCCAAGCTCAAATCACTGCATTTTCATGACACAAATATCAGGCCTTATTTGATAAAAAGGATATCAACCTCTTTTCTACCTTTTCATGATTTTTAAAGCTGCATTCTCACCTATGGACTGTGTAAACATATTTTATTTCAATTTTTGTTTTGGAATTCATCAGCCACTTTTTAAGCTTATATCATGAAACCAGTGATATAAGATATGCTGACAAAAGAGGTGAGTGCAGTTATTCATACTTACTTTCAAAAAGTATAATGTTTTTTTGCCTAAAAGCCTTTCTAACACTTATGAATAGAAAATGAGATTTTGGAGTTGATAAAACGCTGCCTTTGATTTTCTATATTTGAAAAGTTTGAATGATATTTTTATATTTGCAAAAAAACTGTACTTACAGTACACTTGGCATGTTCAAGCCAGGTTAAAATCTGTGACATCACCAGCCTCCTGACATCGGAGTCTTGAAGCGTCATGTCAAAAGATACTGAAACCCAAAATACTGTAAATTTTTATTAACTATTATTATATTATGTTTATATAGAAATTTCAGCAAATCATTTATCTTATTATAATTAAACCCTTGGTACATGTATTTTGTAGAGTTCATATACAAAACAGAAATATAAAAAGAAAAGAAATATAATTTTTTGCATTATTTTTTTGCATAAAAGATGGATGGATTACCTTTAACATGTTAACTAGTATCACATATGTACCAATTTCTATTTAAAGCCAGGTTCTTATATTATTGATATAAAAATGATAAAATATTTTTTTTCAAATGCCATTTCAATCATGAGCAGGATCAAAACAATCATTGAAATTAGACTTTTTGATGAAGAAGCCCTGATTCGTATACTTTAGCTTTGAATCAAATTTCAAACAAGCCCTACTATAAAAAAATCAGAATTTGGGTAAGACCCGAGGCATTTTACCAGTGCATGGCTTACTGGCTTGTGTTAATTTCGACCATTTGTCAAAAGGAATGGATTTTCTTAACAAACGAATGCTTTATCACAGCTTATTGAAGGTCTGTATTTACACATTTGGGGGTTGGGCTCAGGTCCTTCAGTTAGTCAAAAAAGACATCAAATGCAATTTTTTGGTAATGAAAATATTTCAATACAAATTACATATATTGAAATGCCAATAAATGTGCTGTATACAATTGTTCTTTTCAATTGAATTGCAGTTGCTATTGGATTTAGCTTGACTTTTTCAAGTTCTTCACGATATCTCTAACTTGCATATGATGCCAACTATTTTGCCCTTTTAACATTTGACTTAGAAATTCTGGATTTTGCATGTAATCTTATTTTACAGTGATCCAGGCATGTTTTGCCAAAGCCTGTCAAAGGCGGATCCAGTAATTGACACAAGATTGGAGTCACTCAGGGGTTGTAACCTTTCAACGTGTGTCCCCCCCCCCCCCCCCCCCCCCGAACTGAATAATTCTGGTCAGCAATGATGGCAAACGGCCAGGTTCACCCTCTAGGAAATGTACATAATATCTAGTCCGAAATGGTACATTTTGGGCAATTTATTTCTTTTTAATCCTATATAAAAATATGCCATGACTTTCAACGAGTCTTTTGACCATTTTTATTACTTAAGCGTACAGGGAGAAGATAAGAAATGTCAAAACAATAAAAAAGTATGCCTGATTGCTTATTAGTGTACCAGTACCATTGAAATAGGCAGTAAACAAGGAAGTTATGGGGTTAGGTGTGGGGTGTGTCCCCCATATTGATATTGCAAGTGCTGAAATCCTTAATGCTTATGTACCAGTCATTTGTAACCTGAGCCCCGTAGGTCCGGGGAATAGCAGGGACTTTGACTTTCGTTCCAGCCTACCCCGGGTAAAATCCCAACCCTGCCGGGACGACCAGTTGGTAAAATCCCCGCACCCCAGGGACCCTAGGTAAGGTCCATTCCCCACAAATTTTTGCGAACATAAAACCACCCCATTTACGCGGTACTGCGAGGCCACCTGGAAGGTAAAACCACGCCCCATTTCCCCAGTATACCCCCGGACCTGGGGGGGGGGGGGGGGCGTGGTTACAACTGACTGGTGCATTATAGCAATGAAAAAAGTCGATCATGCTGCCTCTGACAGCTCTTGTTTGATTACGAAATTATTTTGGATTTTGAATAGGAACTTTCACTAACATTTTGGCGAATAAGTACATCCGTTCTCCAAGGAAATGGGGTATGTGCACCCGCCCGAAAGATAGCCCTACTGATTGTTAATAAATAAACTATCAATGTTTTTCAAACATCAGGTAAAATGTTAAAGATAAAACACAAACCTATCGTGATGTTTCGTTTCCACGCCCTCCATTTTCCCATTCCATTTGAAGCTTTGAATGCTATCCTTTTCTTTCAATGAATGCCTAAATAAACCATCGACGTCAATATCTTTCCTACATTTTTCATTTACCGTCGCTTTCTGATCGATTTTGGCAATCTCTGTCTGCCTCTGTTTCTCTTTTCATTTTCATCTGTCCATCTTTGTTTTGATTTGCTGACCTCATTGATTATTCATAACTGTCACGTGCTTGTGCTCCGTATACTTTCGTAGGCTTACGGAACTGCTCGGAATAACTCCGAGTAGGCCATAGAGGATTTTTTGGTAACCACCAAAAAATAAATATGGTCTGAAAATCGTGTTAATCTCAGGCCATCGGAGTGGAATCTAGAGACGAAATTTCGCACAACGCTAAAATAAGGATGCCTTTTCACGACAGTTGTGTTATTTTTGTGTTTTATAACCAAAATTCTCGCTGAACGTACATCTTTAATGGTTATATCTTTTATAGTTTTAATTATGACCAAACACAGCGGCGTTCGAAGTTACATTTTAAGCTTTGTTATAATGAGTATGCACCTTTATACTATTTGTGTGATCAACTTTGGAAACATTGATGTCAAAACTATTTGTGGGCAAATGAAAATCCCTGCCGTCTTAATTTTAAAAGGAGATGAGGAGTTGACATGACATAAATATTGTTTTGCGATCTTTGAGATAGATTTCTTTGGGGTCCTTCCGTGGTAGCAATGAATGACGTTAGCAATGTTGGTTTTAAATACCACTTATATGTAGGAAACGAGCTGTGTTTTCAAAATTTTGTCATGAAATGCATTTGTTTTATTGGCTAACGAAGCTTGACCATAAAGGGCTAGAGTGACTTAAGTGTTATTCCAAAGGTCCAGTAGGACCAACTAAAGAGGTGTCATTCACACTTTTCTGATTATGACACGTTCGGACACGTGTAAGGATCCTCTATAAAGGATCATATCGTGCACCTATTAACACGTAATGATCAAGTATTTGTACCTGTTGAGGACAGGAAGCATTTCCCCAATAAACATATAAACACGTATACTGACCTTTCGATTTTAGTGCAATTGGCATGTTTCCCCTTAAATGAGTTATAATCATTTGTTTTTTTATCATCTTTTATAGTGTTTTTTCATAAACACTTTTAATTACCCCGCTTACAAGGCTGAAATAATTTAATTTTGGATGCTGTTTCTTTTTGTTGAAATTGTTTGCAAAAAAAGGAATAAAATTTCCTGTGCTAAATTATTTAAAGGTAAGGAATAACACTATTCCAATTGAGATAGAAATAACCACATTTTAAGGATTATATTTGGTAATTTAAACCTCAAGTAAGTAGTCCTGACATGTTGTTTGTATCATTTAAATAAAATGACCGAATTAGTCTTTACATTAATTATTCTTTACTTCGTAAAATATTTTAAAATATTATTTACGTTCAGTTTCCATGATGGAGAAATGCTTAGGTTAACTACTTTATAGGAGACAATGATTTTCAAAACTATGCTTTTATCTATTAGTTTAACTTATTTATATCTATAAACCAACGTTGTTCGTTCAATGAAATCATTTCACATCCACCCTATAATACATATAAATGCTTAAGCGTTTTGTCAGCATTGCGGTGTTTACAAACCATCGTCTGCAAAATTGAGTTCTGAGGAGCCATTCATATGATCATAAAAGCATATTTAAACAAGCATAATTATGGTAATAAAATAATATTTACACAAGTTTGAAATCAGATTATGACATATTGTTAATTTTAAATATCAAGATTGCTTATACAATCCAATTGAAACTTGATTATGCCTCTTTACCTCTGCATGACTCATTTTTGCAAGGACGTCATGGTTGCTAGTTAAACATGATTAGTATAGCTATTCGATTGTACTTTTTCTAGAACAAGTTACTAATAGGATTGAGTTATTACCTGATTGGCTGCTCGTTTTTGTCGAGTCCCTACGTCACTGTGACTTTGAGCGCGGTCTACATGGCGTGCATTTCTCATGGCCAAATGTCGATAGGTCATTTCGACGTCAGCCGGCATTCCTAGTGCATGGTTGACGATCGAGCAGATCAAAACATGCATGATGAATAGCATCGCCATATCTGGGTGTCTTCTACAAAAGGTATAAGGACAAATAATTTAAGTAAAGGGTACTGAACGGAGCTAATATTAAGCGATCTATCATCCAATCTAATCATAATTGTTATGCTCGGAATATTTTCTCGGAGAAGATTGATGTTAAGATTATTGATTGAGTTTAAATATTATAACTTAAATCCACACAAGTAACATCATTACCCAATTTTAAAGTTGTTTATAAGGTCCTGAACCACGTTACTTGCTCAATCGACCCATTTTCAGAAAATTGCTATTTAAATAATGAAATCAAAAGATTGATGGCGTAAATATTACCTTCAGCTTCAAGATTACTGGCATGTCCGATTTCAATAGTTGTAAACATAATGGGACTGTTTCATAAATTATAATCCTAGTGTATTAATTGGTTAAATCATGACAGGACGCTTTTCTGACGTCTGTATAACGTCGATTTCGATGTATAAACGCGTATCAAGACGTTATTATACACCGAACAAGACGTGATACAGGTCGTCAGAAAAGAGTGCTGTCGTAATGTTCATTAAATTAGTATCTGTCTTTTTTGATTATTTCATGATTTCATGAACGCAACAAATTGAATTAAATCCAACGATACTGCAGTTAGATTTTACGCGATTTAACTAGTAATTTCAACGTCGGAAAACAGCAATTGAATACATTCGTAATCGTTTATTTAGGAAAAATGTTACGTTCCTTACAAACATGTTACTAAATAGTTAATTTACATTGTAAAAAAACTTAAATATTCACCAGACTATAAAAGGTACAAAATTTGCTACGGGTAAGGAAAACAACAGAACTGTATTTTACTGTCGAATATGGAAAAGGCAAGTTATAGGCGAATAAAAGAGGTATGTGTTTTGGTCATCAATAATAAAATATCTACCATTTGTTGCTTTTACATTTACACGATAAGGGGCGAAGCGAAAGTGTGAAATGATAATGAGACCTATTTTGTCCTCTAGCTTAAGAAAATTTCGGCCCGTCTTAAATGTAAGGCATTTTTTCTTAGTAATTTACACCGAAACCTGGCAAATTTTGTCTCGCCTCGTGGCATATTTATTTTCATTTTCAACCAACACGCATTTCGCCCCGATAATTGGCGCATTTTGCTCTTTCATCGCGAAAACAGGAAATGGCAGCTTCAGTAAAGTCAAGGAAATTCAAGTGAGCAGAAATAAACGTCAGTAGAAAAAAGAGACGTAAACATTATATACAGGTAATGTCACACATTTATAGTTGATCCAGTAAGATAGACATTCTCTATTTGCTGGCAGTCAACCAAACCTGTGAATGAAACTGCCTCAACAAACCTAGAGCTCATTTAATACGCTATTGATACACACATCAAATATACAAAGACAAATATTATATCTTTGAAATTGTAAATCCCGAAATTCATGGAGAGATATATATTAAACAAATTCAATAAGATTCAATACAAAGGCGTAAAGGTGTATCTTTGAAAAGTTGTAGCATTAGGTACTCTTAATTGTATTCCTCTGTCTGCCGAGAGAGTTGGGATCTCTAATCATGGAAGTATTTGTAGTACCTATTACTTTATTACTATTTGTTTTATTATTAAGTTTCCTCAAGTTAATCCATACTTTGATAAGACTTATCTTTTACGTTTTTTCAGGATTTGTTGTTTCAGGATTGTTGGGATAAGAGTGCGGTTTGTGCACATAAACTTGTTTAAACCCCTAGTAAATTTACATTGTATTGACTGTTCCAAGGCGGTACCTAGCAATCCTTAATATTAATACCTTTTTTATATAGTATATATGCACTGTGTTGTTTGTGGAATTTTGTGCTGTTGTTCCATGTTTCTTTTTTTGAGTTCTATGTCTTTGGCGTTTACCCTGTGCCATTATACGGGGTTTATGTTTAAACGATTGGCTACTGAGTTCGTTTCTGTAGTTTTTCACATATCTATGTGAATGGATAACATTTTTACAGTGAAGAGGGCACAGGTGGTTTTTAGAGTCTTTATGACACATTTTGTTACAAATATTATAAAAGTCAGCTGAAATGCAGCGTTGTTGTACAAGTTCAAAAGCTATTTCTACTCAAAACGTTCTTATTAATTTGCCACTGATTTTAGCAGTATATTAACATTTTTCAGTTAATATATCAAAATTAGAATTGGTAGCATCAGTTGATATATTTTTCGGATTCAACGAGCTTTTTAAACTTGCCTATTAGGTTAACTTGCTTGAACATAATCTGCATAATTTTGAAAATATAAACCATTCACACAAATGCTCCTAGGAATCTCCATGAAACGGCCACCAAGATAATATGTACGTTTTACTTCATTTGATATACAGTCAAAATTAAACATGGTCAAAAAAGTGTCATCAAGCCCGTACTATTTAGAATAATAACATTCTTATCCTCTAAACCTGTTATTCCAAAAGAAAAGTCCTCATGAAATAAACACAAAATAAATAAAACACAGAAAATTCAAACAAAATTAACAAAGCATATCACATCGTACTTATCCGCTTCGGTCTAGAGATGAAATGATGCTGACCTGTTTTGCATGTTTATGACGTATTTTATTTCAATCGACCCGTTTTCTGAAAATGCGGGTTGCAACTAAATCAGCCATAGAACGAGGTCGTCGCGATAAATTTATATAATGCATTATTATTCAATAGGTTTATTGACACACTTGTCAGAAAGGAAATGTTTTACAATGTTTGAACGATAAGAAAACTTGGTTAGGGACGAATTTTTTTATGTGTTCTGTATTTGATATACTTAAATCTCCTTACAAAGATCTTTAAAACAGTACGGAAATACATAAAACGTTATTGACATTAAACTTTCTTTGTAGTTTGCAGGGGTAAGCGATTTGTTTTGTTGACACAAACGTATGAACATTAGATAAACAAATACTTACACAGAAACCAGACCACACACGCATAAAAAAACTTAACCGATATAAATGGGATTACCATCTTGGAATGGTCAGTGAAACAAGTGTATAATGGGGGGGGGGGGGGGGGGTTATCAATTAGTTTAATATTATTTGTTTTATCAGGTTTTCTCCAGTTTATGCACACATTGATAAGATTAACCTTTAACGTGTTTACTTTATTCAGGATTGTTGGGATAAAAGTGAGGTTTTTGCACATAAACTGGTATAACCCCCTCCCCCCAAATAAAATAACATTTTACTGACCGTTCCAAGGCGCTACCTAATCATCCTTGATAAAAATACCTATTGTTTATATATGCACTGTGTTGTTTGTGGATTTTTGTGCTGTTGTTCCATGTTTCATGTTTGTGATTATCTTGACTGTGTTCTAAGTCTTTGGCGTTTGCCCTGTGTCATTAAACGGAGTTCATGTTTAAACTTTTGACTTATGAGCTTGTTTCTGTAGTTAAACAAGTATCAATTATATACACAGTTTACATCATCATTGAATTCATAATATTTAAATTATCAAGTTGTTTAAAAACATCCAATGTCTTAAAAAAGTAGCAAACCATTCATAAAATCCTTTCATGTGCAACTTGCCCAATCGACCCGTTTTCAGAAAATGGCCATTGAAAAATACAATCCATATAACGATCCACTATTCAAAACTACTTGAGCATTTGCTTTTAATAAATGTTTACACCTTGAGGCTGTTTCATCACTTATCAAAGGTTATATGAATAGGTATTGTGTTTCTTACGTATGAAGGGATGAATAAATACATTGTAATAATGATGGAATATTATATAAACATAGTACGGAATTGTTTTCGCAATTTTGTGTTTTCGCATTTTTTTGAGAACATGCGCAAAGTGGCAAGGCGAAAATGCGCAAAGTTACCGGGCGAAAAAATATTACGGCGCATTACTCCCTCGCACATTTTGTTCGCCCCGGACAACTTTGCAAACTGGACCCCGCGAAAACCGTTAAACGAATATTCATATACAGACTTCTTGAATTCCTCGAGAATCCAAGTCAAATAACAGGATCTTTCCCCGACATATACAAAATATTATGCAAATACAATTTTTTGGTTTATGTAAACCAATATCTAGAAAATGGCACGTTTCCAGAAATGAGTACATGGAAAAACATCTTAAGAAATCTATCTACGAAGTTGCTAACGCAGAATATCAATCAAGGCTATTGAGTGAAGACAGTTTGCGTGGTTTTCTGTCTATAAATAATGCAATATTATCATGTATTATATGGAGGTTCAGTCAAATATATCGCGAGCAGCTCAAATATTGCAGGACGGTGGCTCTAGCTTTAAGTAAAATATTTAGTAGACCCTACGTTACTAAGTGCACACTATGTTCTGATCAAACGTATTTCATTTCAGAACATGTTTTGTTATTTTGTCGTTCGAACGATACTACTAGGTAATGCCTTTGGCGAAAATTAAATTTAATGTTCACAGCAAATCAGTATGACGAATTTTGTCAAATGCATTATTCCGAACAATTATTAGAAATGATGTCCGGTTTCCGATCTTTTACGCTCAGCGACCACAGTCGAGTAGATATTTTCAAGACGGTACTACGATACTTACATTATCTCAGCAAGCCACTGGCTCATTATTTACCGCATATGTAATGTACAATGTATGTAAACATACCCTCATTTGAAGTCTTGTTCACTTGGGTTGTTTTTGTAAAAGTAACTATATATTTCACTATACTTTACTTATACTTTACATATAAATAGCACTCCCTTTATATCATTGTCAAACCTCTATCTAAAATGCAGGACGATGTGTAATGTAGGGACATATCATTTATTTCCCATTCTTTGTATTGTTGTGTACCCTGAAATTGATGTCATGCATATCATTTTCCTATTCTTTGCTATGTTCTGATTATATATCAACTGTATATTCATGTATTGTATGCTATAAATATGTAATGCTCTCCATTGTTGGAGGAATAAAAGAATCTATCGCTTAACTATGGGCCATTTTGCCTTTTCGTCACTTCGCATTAGTTATTTTCGCAGTTTCGTCCCGCCACTCGCCGCAATTTCACCTTATCAATCCGGAAGTCAAAAAAGAACGTAGCACGGTTTCATTTTTGCGCCTTTTTGCAGGAATAAATGCCAAATATACGGACAACTATACGTCAAGTAGGGAGGAAAAACTACGCAAAATGGCGGAGCCTCGTTTTTATTGTTTTAAAATGAACTCGTTTAATAATTCGATACAAAATAAACACTCATTTGATATCATCTATATAAAATTAAATATGCAGCAACACGAGTTTCGAAATTGTATACTCCGCCATTTATAGACATATGTTTTAAAACAATTTAAATTAGGTTCTAGATCAGAATTGCTATAGAAGAATGGGATAGATGGTGTGATTGGATGACATTTGTACAATGTTTTAGGAGTCGTCTAGAGTCTTTGTGACTTAATTCAGAACACAATACTTCAAGTCAACTTAAATGCAACTTGACTGTACAAGTTTATTAAATTCAAATGTACTGCAAAATCTTCAACTGTTTTCTTATCGAATTGATCGTTTCATCAATCATTCCAAGATAAGTCAAACCTCTCGGCATCCGCATATTTGTTTTGGATTGAAGGAGCTTTCTAAAAGTGGGTTTTCGGTTCACTAGTTCCAACAATAGCCGGCATGACACAGTGATGCACAGTTAAAAATATATACTACGTACAAATTAACTCACAGGAATCTTGATGAAACATCCATCAGCATATATACGTTACACTGCATTTATTACTCACGCGTACATTTATTGATCGCCACAAATTCGCCAATCCATCCAATTCGTAAATTTCAGAAAAATAGAGTTCAAAACATGTTATTTCCACGAGACTCACACAAAATAAGACACAAATCCAAACCAAAATTTACAAAGCACATCATAACGAACTTACCTGCTTCGTCCCTAGGATGTAATAAATGCTGTTTTGTCCTGCATATTGATTAAGTAACCAGCTCAATCATGCTAACCGTTTTCAGAAAATGAAATGTGAAATTTAATCAGCCGTAGAACGATGACGCAACCATGTATTAATCACTGATGAATTCCTATTGAGTAGGCGAAACGATTTAAACGTTCATAGCATCAACCACAATATGCATAAACTGATATTCAAAATCTTTCAACGCACAATAAAAAACAAAACTGCTCTTAAGCATTTAAGGACCTTCCACGGTACAAAAGTGGGTTGGGTAGGCACTACCTAAACCTGAACAATTAAGTTTTTGGGTACGATATTGTTAAGAGTTAAACATACTTCCGGGATGTTTTAACAAGACGAGCAAATTTTACGAAAGGAAATTTTATCAAAGGTTTGTATAAGTTCCGTTTACATTGAACGGATTTTTTTCAACAATATAAACTTCTTTTGTCAAAAATGAACAGACCATGGAAACAATAATTTTGTTGTCGTTTTGGTGATATCATTTAAAAAACACAAGAAAAATTAGTTAATATTAGCAGATATCTCTCTTAAAATTGAAATAATCACCAGAGGAACTTAAATTCCGTCTATGGGAAAATGTCCAACATTTTGGGTCCGAAGGGAAGTATGTAAAATGCACATTTTACGTATTATTTTAATATTACAAAATAAAGCGTGGCTTATCATTAGGAGTGTAAAAACTAAGATGCTGACGGTTTGGTATGTGATTGCTCGTGTCAATCAACCCGTGTTTTTAGGTTTAAATGTTCGTGAGGTTAGTATGAGTCCCTGTGGGCGAGTGGATAAGGTGAAGTTTAATCTTTTTCCTTGACTGTACCGATCTTGGTTAGTCCCAACTGAAACAATGTATATAGCTCGTACTATTTTTTTCCGCAATATTTCGGTATCAAATATTTAAACAGTCATAGTCATGGAAATTTTTTTTAGGTGTTAGTGCCAAAACATGACCGAGTCCCTTGAAAACGAATCAAGTATTAACCGTGTGAACATTAACATAGCCTTAGACATACACATATGTTTTATTCAAACTTACGACAGGAGGAGGTTATGACATTGACACTAAACATGTCAACATGACTTCTTAAAGCAGTTTCCTTTGTATTATTAAATACTTGATTAAAGTATTGTTTGGTATAACAATCCCACGCTGTGCATTGCCTGCCAATTGAACTGTGTCATATTAAGGGCAAATTCCCGTGTTAATGTTTATTGGCTGAGGGCCATGTAGGGTCCATTTCTATAATACAACTTTCAAAACTACTACTTAGAGATTGTGTACTGTATACTTATATTTGTTTTGTGTGTGTGTTGGGGGGGGGGGCACTTATAACAGGCTTAAACTTGGCCTTTAAGAGCTATTTTGTATTATTTTACTACTATAATTTATAAACGCTTGTAGTCCTGGTTCGCCATATTAGTTATCAGCTTAAACATTGATGCATGAGTTAAAAATAACATATTAGCATATCTTATAGTAGTATTGATACAAAAATGATTAATTTTTTTTGTACATTCTATCCTGATAATATTGTGCAAATGTAATAGATGGTTTATTATACGTCCGTCCATATTGTATTATAAGACTATTGAACTGTTTGAATCATGTGTCTTTTTGACCGTACTCAAAGACAGATCTATTATATACTGATCCTGAGTATAAAGTATTTTCATTTACAAATAACATTATAAAATGGCACATTCTTACAAACAATAGAGTTTACAGTGTTTTCCCCTTGAGGTACACAATCGTTATTGTAACGGCTAACATTATATAAGTGGAGTTAAACATCATATTATTTTCTACGTCAGAAAAATCTATATTTTCATTTCAAAAAGCTTGGTTCTATTATACGCCACCTTTAATAAACACGAATAATTAACTACCGCCCGTTGATTTATTAAAGTAAACGAATGGAGATATTATAATCAAACATCGCCGTTTATAAAACAGTAGCTGTTTTGATTTGAAATGTTGAAAAGCTTTTCATCCTATAAGGAATAATTTGCATTTTCGAAAAATGTGAAAAGACCATGCAGCGCAAGTGAATTCATTTGTGCATGTTTAATAGATTAAATCCCGATTAGCATAACTTCAATTTTGTATAAAAGTGTGATTTATAATTTGGATGTAAAAAATGCCGATATTGATCAATTCAATACAGTTCTTTATTTGAGTTTCACAATACACTTTATTCATTGATGAAAGCGAGCCCAACTTGAAATGTAATAAAAGTATGCGTTTTGTAAACTAAACTTTTATTTGGCAACTTTCCCTTGACACTTTAAATTCTGTGAATACAAAACCTGTGTTTAATGCACCACTCTTTGCGTCCGCTCGCTCGAAACCTTGTGTGATGAAACATTGGAAAAGTAAATAAAATTGTTCTCTCGTCCGACTGAGTATATCATAGCGCCGTCGCAAAATACAAGGTTTAAATGGTAAACAAATTTGATGGTTTTTTAAACAATCACTAACTTGAGAGCTAATCAACTTTCTCAGAATAGGCCAATGAACGCCGATGTTATGATCATTTTTCTAACATATTTCGTTTTTCACTTACACCAACATTTAATTTGTGACGATAACGACGCTAAATTATTTCTTTCAGATAAAAACAACAATCAAATATGTGTGAATTTCTAACCCATTCACTTACATATATGTAATTGCGGAAGTAGTCTTTTTTATGCTTTTTGAAAATTTTATATCTAGTTGACTAGCAAAATGGACGTCGACATCTATGGCAATTCAGCATTGACATTTTTATCCATACGGCGGTTATTTACTACGCTTAATTTAATTGAAGTACTGATCTCAAGAACAATGTATGTTGAGAAATTGAACTAATCCTAAGACCGTACGACGAAATTTTCTCTTTTTGTTAAAGTGACACTCTTCAATTCAAAATCAATACAAACACATGTATAACAAACATTCATTTTGAGTGAGTAGCCCTAAACTTCTTACTAAATAATGCATTTAAGGAAACTATTATTTACTGATAACAATATTATAGCCGTTTATTTAAAAGCTGAAAACGCAAAAAAATATTAAACGACTGATGAATGCTAAAAGATTTACTGCAATATACTAAAGTCCCTTAAAGTAGAAATACCGTGTTTTTTGTACATTTCTTTCAAATTAAACCCGATATCTTTTATAAGCACCATTGTTTTCTACAGACATTAATCGGGTTTTTTTTTTGTATATTAAAACAATTGTATTAAATGTTTTTAAATCTTAATTGGGACTAATAGTACATCTTTAACCTGCGTATAGTTAAGGCTACGCCGCAAGGGCACCCCAAGACAACATTTCTGTTGGATCTGTATTTTACTTTGGTAAACTGCTTTGTTCAATTAATGTTTATAAGGGCCATGAAAAATTAGTGTCAAGATGAATTGTCATAATCAATTAATTATATTCATATTAATATTCATATACAAGTAAATATAATGGAAATTTTTGGGACAGACATCGTAGCCAAACATTTTACGAAGTCCTTGTTTAACAACATTTCATTTCTAAGGCCTTACATATACTAAACTAAAACATCGGTTCAGTCGAAACAAAGAAAGGCAAAGTCGTCGGGACCTCTGGAAATACTTCGAGATAACGAACATTCGAGGAAACCGACAAACAAATAATGTCTCACTAAGCCCAACATATTCGATATCAAATCGACATTACCAGAATATTGAGAAATGGTCGAAATAGCGAGTTTTTATTGTATATGTTTATTCTATACATGTTTTTCAATGTATGTAATACGTGTATTGATCTTATATTAATAAAAACAACACATGTATAGATTGGGAAAGTCTGTCAATGACCAAAGCTATACCGCTGTGGTCCAGCACGAATAAATTGGTCACAAAGAAATCGGCAAAACGTCAGGGGCCACAACTTGGGGACGAACACTCATGCGAAGGTAGAAGTACTTCGCGATATGTATGTTTCTCTTCAATTGGGCGTCATGTTTCGTCGTTAGAGACAAACCTTGGGCGTACGTACACTCATGTGGACGTCTGAGTTATTCAGGGTCGTTATGCCTTGCATTTCGCTATCATGCTTTGTCATCAGGTATATGTCTCAAAGCGGAAGTACCGTTGTTGAATGGAAATCATACTATAAAGGGGCGCCCGCATTTTGTATTGGTTCAGATATAACACAATTTATATCGAATAAAAAGTGAACAAACTACTATATGTATTTCATGGCGCAGAGAATAACAACCAGAACACCCGTGGACCATGACTGATGGATTTATGTTTCGAAAAACCTGTATATTTTTGTCATATTCACAAATACACATCAGGCAGTATTACATACTTACACGTCTTGTAGATCGCATATAATTAAGTATTATCGATGCTAAACTGTTTATTCTATGGAGGTTAACTAGAGGCAAGTGTTATGGATGCCATAATGTCTATGCTAAAATAATTGTCATAAACAGAACATCGAGAAACGTTCGACATAGCGAGTTTTGACTGTGTAAGTTTCTGTTAAAAACAAAATGTTTCTTACATGCTTCCAATGTATGTAATGCGTATATAGCTCCAATATTAATAAAGAACACATGTGTATATAAAGAATGACTGTCAATGACCAAAGAATACTGCCGTGATGCAGCACGAACACAAAGGTCACAAAGAAAGCGGCAGAAACTGACTGCCAGGGGACACAACTAAGGGACGTAAACTCATGCGAAGATCGGAGTACGTCGTGATATGTATGTTTCTCTTCTATTGAGTGTCATGCTTCGTCGTCAGAGACATACATGGGGACGTGTACTCATGTGGGCGTCTGAGTTCTCCAGGATCTTTATGCTTTTCTTTTCCGTATTATGCTTCGTCGTCAGGTACAATGTCTCAAAGCGAAAGTACCGTTGTTGAATGGAAATCATACTATTAAGGTGCGCCCGCATGTTATATGGTTCAGATATTACACAATTTATATCGGATAAAACGTGAACAAAATACTATATGTATTTCATGGCGCAGAGGATAACAACAAGAACACCGGTGGACCATGACTAATGGATTCATGTTTCGAAAAACCTGTATATTTTTGTCATATTCACAAATACACATAAGGCAGTGTTACATACTTACAAGTCTAGTAGATCGCATATAATTGATTATTATCGATGTTAAACTTGATATTCTATGGAGGTTAACTAGAGGCAAGTGTTATGGATGTTATAATGTCTATGCCTTGGCTGGTACAAGCCACTAACAATTATGCATATATAAAGCTTATGAAATATAGGTAAACTCGTACTAGACACATAGTATAGATGATATTCATTATGCTAAATACTGCGGAAATTGACTTGTACTAGCGAATAATTTTGAATGTTGTTTTGTTTATGCTGTGAAGGTTAACTCGAACAAGCCAATTAATATTTTGAATGCTGTTATGTTTATGATGCTGTGAAGTTTGATTCGTAATAGCTAGAGATTGAAAATCGGACCAAAGTCATAATCGATCATCGAAAATAATCGGACGAGCCATTTCGATCAATCATCGATTAAATAATCGAAACGGAACATGTGAATATATTACAAATATATCCAAAACTATATTGGTTTGTACATACATGTCTTTAAATGAATAAACATATTACAATCAGTTATGTTTTATATCTTGTTTTGTTATACATTCCAGGTTACAATTGATAATTTAGTAAATTGTTTTTAGGAGATAACTTAATTCTAAAATAAGTGAGAATAAAAACTTATTTTTTCCACACTACAATTATATACCAGACAGTAGTTTTATATTTATTAAAAATATCAACCATAAACTGATGAATTATTTACGTAATTATCAGCATTTTCATTACTTTAAAATTTGGCTACGAAGTATTACATAGTGATTTGAAAAAAAAAATATTTAGATACTTCAGACTACGTTTACCTTTGTTCGCATAGGAATTCCCGCACATGCGGCATATAGCTGTTTACATTATCAGGTTTGTTTTAACAGGTGGTCCTCCTTCTACTTTCTTGCGAAAGTCAAAGAATTTCCAAACTACCG
The DNA here is from genome assembly GCF_026914265.1 of Mya arenaria. Classification (NCBI taxonomy): domain Eukaryota; kingdom Metazoa; phylum Mollusca; class Bivalvia; order Myida; family Myidae; genus Mya; species Mya arenaria. Next base: position 56,407,761 of record NC_069134.1, on the reverse strand, counting down.
ACCGGGTTGTCCCGGGAAAATCATACAGAATATCGACACGTTCGTCCATGGGAGCTGACATTTTGAAACGGATGTTGCGAGAGTTAGCTCTCCTGATTTCTAATTGCCGTATAACTCCGTATAAGTCCGAACCATTTCCCGTTTTAAAGAAAATTAGTACATACACAACACGGTTACTTCCCTTTGCCGTACATTAGCGATAATCGATTATGGAATAATGAAATCGATTATCGCCGACCTCGGACACAAATAATCGATTTTCGACAATGCTCTATTATCGTTTTTCCCTAGTAATAGCCATGTATTTTTTGTATTCATGTTGTAATATTTAAGATATTGATTTAAACGCGGTCTAGCCAATTACTAATACGGATGCTGTTATGTTTATGCTTTAGCCAATTACTATTATGGGTGCTGTAACGTTAAAAGGCCTAGTTTAAGGAATTTTTATGCATGATAATCCCCTGCTGTGCATCTCCTGCTAATTGCACTGGTGTCACAGTACGGGCAAATTTCCTGTGTATTTGTTTATTGGCTCAGGGCCATTTAGGGTCCATTTCTTTAATAAAACTTTCAAAACTGCACAGCAGGATACTCAGATTGGAGATCTGATAAGAGGGATCAAGGCGAGTAGATTTAGATCAACAGATTTTTTGTGTTTACTTTTTTTTTGTGGGGGGGGGGGGGTCGAGTGTCACTTATAGAAGGCTTAAACTAGGCCTTTAAGCTATGGAGGATAAATCCGTCCAGCCAATTATTTATATGGATGCTATAATGCTTATGCTTTGCAGGTTAACTCGTTCTAACTAATCATTAATATGGATGATATCATGCTTATGCTTTGGAGAATAACTCGTTTTAACTAATTATTAATATGGATGTTATAATGCTTATGCTTTGGAAGTTAACTCGTTCCAACTAATTATTAATATGGATGTTATCATGCTTATGCTTTAGAGGTTAACTCGTTCTAACTCATCAATAGTATAGATGCTATCATGCTTATGCTGTGGAGGTGACCTCGTTCCAGCCAGCTTATTTTATGTATGCTGTAATGTTATGCTATAGAGTTTAACTCGTCAAATAGCTTTTTTAAATTGCTAAGTGCTGCTCTAACAGTGCCTCTGCTTATCATGTGTTATTTTGAAAAAAAACCTGTTTATTTATTTAATCTTATCAACGTATTATGGATTTGTACATTTGTAAACATATCCGTTAACATTTTAATAGCTTAAGATATTTGATATTTTTGTTAAATATATGAAAAGATCTCGACGATTTCTCTTTGTTATTTATTATACAAAATAAAAAAGTAAACAAAACATCATTCTTTATAATTCATTTTTTGGATTCGTATTTGCTTTGGTTTTATCTATATTTCACAGTGTGAATAAAGTTTTTTCAGTTTTAATGGGAGATGAATATTAGAAAAACTTTAAATTGTTAGAAAAACTTTAAATTGTAAAAGTTGTTGAACTCCAAGTCACATTTAGTATTTTTGCTTTACCCTTGCGATATATTGTACCTTGATAATATCTTCTGATAACCGCCACAGTCTCAAAGATGGACTCAAGGCGCTAAAAATTTCTCTGGCGTTTTCGACTTCAGAAAATACTGGTTTTCTCTTACAAACGTCTTCATTGTACTTAATTATAAACATACATTCTTTTTGGAAAACAGCAACGAGCCAAGCAGATTTTGTTTTCATTTTAAACATAGCGTCAAAGCAAAAACAGAAACTATACGTGAGACACAGCATTGCATGATCAGAAATAGAGATTACATATATGTTGTATTTAAAACAAAAGGATCAAAGCCGAACAAACACTCAATAAGAGACAGGAGGCACCACATTACAACAAATAGCAAAACAGCAAATCACATTGATATCAAAATAAAGTTATTATTTCATGGCATTTTGAACAAACAACTGTTAAAATGTTATTCTTAAAATCTTTAACAAAATGATAAATTATCATCAATAGTAATCCACAATTACAGACTTACATCTATCGTCTGATGTCATGATACTTCAATATATCAATGTTGTTCGTTTGGAGTAAGAGTTAAAGCATGTGATACAATAACATACTTTGGAACTAAATAATATCGTCGAATATTGTTTTAAAGCTGTATACACAATTCATAATATACGCTAACAATGAATAAAGCAGCACAATTGATGATGATTGAACTATCCATAGAGGGGCCACTTATCAACGATGGTATAGTACGATCGCTCTTTCGAATATTCTATTTTCGGCTGTAACGAAATATTATTTTTAACAAGTAGCACGGCTGGAAATATTATTCTATGATTTTTTTACATCAACAAGTTGAATTTTACTTAATTTCGGACACTCGCTAGGTTTAAATTCTCTAACGATGTTTTAGAACGTTTTTCGAAAAGATGGCCCCATTGTCAAAGTCAAGTTGCTACAAATGTCAAATTCGAAATAACACACACTCTAGACGAGGAAAATGTCTTGTAACATTAGATCCATTACTTATACCAACAAGGAAATATTCACATGGACTTTGTCTTTTTTGAAGAGCAAGTTAATGTGTTTTGGTAACGTTTGAACCTATTATAACAGCCCAACGTTGTCCTTCTGTAAATGTTGTCATAAACCCAGGACTGGTTTTTTAAGCATACGGTAAAAGATCTTCTGTTTAAAAAAACAATTACAACAAATGATAAGTCAATATACACAACCTCAAATTATTTATATTTAGCATGTGGTTGTAAAGAGTGCTTTTGGGTTTGTTCATGCAACATGTACGCACTAATTTATAACATCCGCGTGTACAGAATTCGCTATTCCCAAAGACGAATACACATTGCCACTAGAAGTGTTATAACGATATTTGTGCCGACATGACTTGCGCTACATTCAATATCGCCTTCATACGTCGTGAAGAAGGCGTGCGTCTGACCTCCACAACCTTCAAACTGGGCGGATGCCAACATTATATCGTTTGCAAACTGAGCCATTTCGGATGTGCAGCTGCCGGAAGGTTGGACGCTCAGGCAGGAAACATAGGTAGATAATGCGCTGAAACCAAACATACACCGTAAGACAGTTTCAGGGGTAAACAATTTAAGTTTACTCCTGTTTAAAATACGCAATAAACTTAAAGTTTTGATATATTTTTCTCCCAACTATCAAAAGATAAGACATTTATCATTTTTCCGGAACACGTATTAGCATACACATTACTTGTCAAATATTGTATCGATTACAATAATCAATCGTTTGATATCTCATACACGCGATCAATACCTTAATCTTAATTAATACTTTACCTGCAGTACGATATCTTATAGTTAGCATAGTCTTGTGGAACAAAATAGTTTATCGCAGCGCTTGTAAGGGCCGTAGTCAGAACTGAAAAGCACTGGTCATCAAAGAGTTGAGAGGCACAGTGGGTAAACATTCCAGTAGTAACTGCAAAATACAGACTGCAGTTTGTATCTCAAAACAAAACCAACATAGTTGCATTGTAAAAAGTGTGGATTCCGATTTTAATTTTCTAACAAATACTTATCTGATCCTTCAATCAAAACAAAATATACTGGTATGTATAATGTTGCCTTACGATCCGTGTTGGCGCACATGGCTCTATACCCCATTTTGACCACGCTTGGGTCAAAATAGAAGTTCTGGTCAGTCTGATAGCAGTCCCCAACTGCTTCCGTAAAACATTTTATGTTACACTCGACGCTGAAATAAGTATATCATATTACTGTTTACATCATGAATAAGTAGGTGATAAGTAACACACTATGTGTTGCAAAGTAAATCACGTACAATGGGAACTATTTACTGTGGAACGAAAAAGGTTTAATAATGTCAACTCTTTGCCAATATTTCAGACGCCAATTTAAAATCTAGCTTTCTGTTCATGGGTAACTGCTTTTAGATAATTTGACATCGCATATTTGGGGGAAGAAAGCCAAGATGACCTCGTGATGTTTATAAAAATCTACAGCATCTAAAATTTTGTTTGTGACAATAACCTTATGCCAGTGCCTCATCTGTTGTGGCGAGTTTTTGGTTTTATGCTATATATCTCTTAAATGTTTTTGTAGTGGTTTTTCTTTTTTCTCTAGATATATCTGCTGTATGTACAAAACAAACATACTTTCCACAAATACTCGAAAGTTGGTCAACAGTTGAGTTAGTAATAGCAGCTGTGGCAGATGCGCATGACAGCAATCTTTCTCCAATGGCAGTCAACTCACAACTCTGGGAGAGTAAAGGGTTTTAATTACAACATAATACAATTATACACGATGAACTTTCATTTCAAATGTTACCACACGATACATTTCCCTTGTAATGGAGTCTAAATATAAATATTGCTGCAGTTTATACACTTTAAACTCAATTTAAGACCACACTTTGTAATGGTTATATCTTTTATATTTTCAATTATGACCAAACACAACGGCGTTCGACGTAACATTTTAAGCTTTGTTATAATAATTATGCACCTTTATACTAATTGTGTGATCAACTATGGAAACATTATTGTCCATCCTATTTGTGGGCTAATGAAAATCCCTGCCCCTTTTAAAAGGAGATGAGGAGTTGACATGACATAAATATTGTTTTATTATTAAATATCCTTCCTTGGTCGCAATGAATGACGTTAGCAATGCAGGTTTTAAATACCACTAATATGTAGGAAACGAGTTGTGTTTTCAAAATTTAGTCTTGAAATGCATTCTACGTCCATTTAGAAGTGGAATCTGTTTTGGGTTTGTTTTTATTGGCTAACAAACTTGACCATAAAGGGCTAGAGTGACTTAAGTGTTAAGTAGGACCAAATACAGAGGTGTCATTCACACTTTTCTGACTATGACACGTTCGGACACGTCTAAGGATCCTCTATAAAAGATCATATCGTGCACCTATTAACATGTAATGAGCAAGTATTTGTACTTGTTGAGGACAGGAAGCATTTTTCTAATAAACATATAAACACGTATATTGACCTTTCGGTTTTAGTGCAATTGGCATGTTTCCCCTTAAATGGGTTATAATCACTTGTTTTTTATCATCTTTTATAGTGTTTTTTATTACCCCGCTTACAAGGCTGAAATAATGTAATTTAATTTGGATGCTGTTTCTTTTTGTTGAAATTTTTTGCAAAAAAAATGAATAAAATTTCCTGTGCTAATTTATTTAAAAGGTAAGGAATAACACTATTGCAATTGGGAAAGAAGTAACCACATTTTAAAGAGTATATTTGGTAATTTAAATCGCATTAGTCTTTACATAAATTATTCTTCGTAAAATATGTTAAAAGATTATTTACGTTCAGTTCCCATGATGGAGAAATGCGTAATTGAACTTTAGTGGAGACTGTGATTGTTAAATTCATGCTTTTATCGATTTGTTTAACTGGTTTATATCTATTAACCACCGTTGTTTGTTCAATAATTTCATTTCAAATCCACCCTATAATACATATAAATGCTTAAGCGTTTCGTCAGCAGTGCGGTGTTTACAGACCATCGTCTGTAAAATTGAGTCCTGATGAGCCATTCATATTATCATTAAAGCATATTTGAACAAGCAAATGAGTAATAAAATAATATTTGATTTTGTTTGAAATTAGATTATGACATATTGTTAATTATAAATATCAAGATCGCTTATACAATCCAATAGAAACTTGATTATGCCTCTTTGCCTCTGCATGACTCATTTTCGCAAGGACGTCATGGTTGCTAGTTTAACATGATTAGTAAAGCTGTTCGATTGTACCGTACTAAAACAAGTGAATAATAAGATTGAGTTATTACCTGATTGGCTGCTCGTTTTTGTCGAGTCCCTAAGTCACTGTGAAGATTTTGAGCGCGGTCAACATTGCGTGGATTTCTCATGGCCGAATGTCTATCGGTCATTCGGACGTCAGTCTGCATACCCAGTGCATGGCTGACGATCGTGCAGATCAATACATGCATGATGAATAGCATCGCCATGTCTGGGTGTCTTCTATAAAGATCATAAGATAATATAATTTGAGTAAAGTGTATTAAACGGAGCTAATCTTAACCAATCTATCATCCAATTTAATTATAACTGTTATGCTTGGAATGCTTTCTCAGTGACGTTTGATGTTGATAATTTTTAAATAACTTATTCAATGCACACTGTTAACAACGCTATCCAATTGTAAAAGTCCTTTAACATGTGACTTGCTCAATCGACCCAAATACGATTGAGCAGAAATAAACGTCAGTAGAAAAAAAGAGACATAAACATTATATACAGGTAATGGCACACATATATAGTTGACCCAGTGAGATAGTCAATCCATATTTGCTGGCAGTCAATCAAACCTGTGAAAGAAACTGCCTTTACAAACCCAGAGCTCATTTAATAAGATATTGATACACACATCAAATATGCAAAGACAATTATTAAATCTTTGAAATTGTATATTACGAATATCATGGAGATATATATTTGAAACAATTTCAATAAGATTAAAGACAAAGGAGTAAAGATGAATCTTTGAAAAGTTGTAGCATTTTGTACTCTGAATTGTATTCCTCTGTCTGTCGAAAAAGATTAGATCTCTAATCGTATTTAAGGCTTACCTATTACTTTATTAGTATTTGTTTTATTGTTAAGTTTCCTCAAGTTAATTCATACTTGATAAGATTTATCTTTAAAAAAATACGATTTTTTTTTCTTTATTCAGGATTTTTAGGATTAGAGTAAGGTTTGTGCACATAAACAGGTTTAAACCCCTCATAATTTAACATTGTATTGACGGTTCCAAGTCCTTGATAAACATACCTGTTTTTATATAGTATATATGTACTGTGTTGTTTGTGGAGTTTTGTGCTGTTGTTTTAGTTTCTTGTTTGTGATATTTGTTTGTTTGATTTTTCTATGTCTTTGGCATTTACACTGAGCCATTAAACGAGGTTTATATTTAAACTTTGGCTACTGAGTTTGTTTCTGTAGTTTTTCACATAAGTATGTGAATGGACAACCTTTGTACAACGAAGGTAAACAAGTGTCATTTAGAATCTTATAAAAGTCACCTGAAATGCAGCGTGGTTGAACAAGTTCCAAATTTATTTCTACTCAAACGTTTTTCTTAATTTGGCACTGCTTTTTACAACTTATTTAACATTTGTGAGTTATGTCAAAATTAGTAAAAGCTTGCTCCATTATATGATATATTGTTCGGATTAAATGAGCTTTTGAACATGCCTAATAGGTTTACTTTTTTTAAACATAACCTGCATACTTCTGAAAATATAAACAATTCACACAAATGCTCCTTGGAATCTCCATGAAACGGTCACCAACATAATATTTACTTTTTACTTTATTTGATATGCATTCAGAAATAATCAAAAATATTGTCATCAAACTCGTACTATTTAGAATAATTTAATTTTTAACCTTTAAACCTGAATTCCAAAAGATAAATCCTCACGAAATTAACAAACAATAAGTAAAACACAGAAAATTCAAATTAAATTAACAAAGCATATCACATCGTACTTATCCGAGTCGTCCTAAAGATAAAATAAATGCTGCCCTGTTTTGCATGTTTATGACGTATTTTTATTCAATCGACCCGTTTTCGGAAAATCAGCTAAATCAGCCAAAGAACGATTTCGTCGCCATAATTATATATAATGCATTCTTATTCAAAAGGTTTATTGACACACTTCAGAAAGGAAATGTTTGAACGATAAGAACATTGGGTTAGGGACGAAACTGTTGTATATGCTCCTGTATTTGATATACTTAAATCTCCTTACCATGGTCTTTAAAACAATACTTAAATAGTGAAATCCATAAAATGCTATTTACAATAAAACAAATTTGTAATTTGCACGGGTAAGCGATTTGTTTTGTTGTTTTGTATTGGTCCTTCGCCAAGGACAATGCAGTTACTGTTTTCCGCGTTGAGTTAAACAAGATCTAATCATCCTCTACATCCTTCCTATCAATTGCGATACGTATAAACGTATATATGAATTAATTCAATGCACTATACAACCATGGTTTTATCAATACTATTGATCATGTCGCAATACATGTATCTAGACATTGATATCATTTAATACCACTTACGCGGGATTTATTCATATGGGTACTAGTATATGCCGTTCAATAAACACAAAGTGCTGTTAAGGACATTCGAATATATAAAAATGGATTGGAAAGGCCAACAATTTTAACATTAACAATAAGATTTCTAGGTACATGATTTGTAAAAGTAAAACACATTTGTTGCCATATGTTTAGATTTCATGAAAAGTTGAGCAAAATTTACAAACGAATATTTTATCAGAGATTTAATACAATTCCGTTTGCATTAATACAAAAGTGTCTTTCAACAATATAATTATTATATATAATACAATATAATATATTCTTATATCAAATATTATCAATACAATATTATGGCTTCTTGTTGATATCATTTGCAAATAACACAATTAATTGTATTGTGTACACTAGAGGAAACATATGCCAAATTATATTGAATACAAAGACCTGCTTACTTTAACAAATGTAAAAAAGTAGCTTTATTTGTGAAACATTTAATACGTAATGTCTGTCAACCAGCATAAATTTCTTTCATTTTGTCTAATTTATGCAATCATGTTGAGTCTCATTAAACCATTTCTTTTTATGATACGTATATTTATACAACGCCAATTCATTGTGTATTTCTTTAATGCTGAAAAACCTATTTCTAAATTACTATGAGCTCTCTTTTTCCATGGTAAGACACATATTTAATACAGATACAGCTATTTAAAACATACACAATTATACACAACCATTCTAATTTCCACCACTCTAAACAATGTCATCCTACTGCGTATGAGTATTCTAAAGCTTTTATTGACACTGGTGTCCAATCTGTTTTTGTCCTCATGTTGTCATGTATGACCTTGGTATTATAAAGATGTATTGTATTGTATTGTATTGTATAGGTTCTTATTGGCCTAATTCAAAATTGAATATTGTATAAATTGATACGAAATAAAATGTCTTCTTATTTACAAACTTACAATCTAAAGTATCGCTTTCTTATCAACAAAGGATGTGACGGTCATGTTATCCACTTTAAGTACATATACAAAATATTGTTATGGTTGCTCATATATATTTAGGACGTTAACTTCATAAAACAATATACGCCATGACATTCAAACGTTCATTTTACTATACGGTTATAAAACACGAATTATAAACTACCGCCCGTAGATTTCTTAAATAAAACATAATGATTATTTATTATTCAAACATCTTTTTAAATAATACAGTAGCTGTTTTGTTTCGAAATGTTGAAAATGTGTTTAAGGCAGAAAGTATTGTTTGTATTTTTCTATAAATGTGAAAAGCTCATGCAGCGCAATCGAATTTTCTTTTTGTCTGTATTTGTTCAGTCCCAATAAACAAAACTTCACTAGCTCGTAAAAGTTGCAGTTTAACATTAAAACCATGTTCATGAGGCCCAATCCAGTTTAAATAAGCAAAATACATTGTTTAAAGTTACCAAATTTAAAAGAATGTATACAACTGTTTTATTTACTTAAGAAGAATATCTACTCTAAAACATGCTGCTTTATAATGTTTTCAAGCAATGTTTAAAATACTTTACCAAGCAGATAAGTGTCACAATTATGAAACAATGTTAGTAGGCCTTTTATGAACTTACTTTTTATTTTGCAACTTTCGTCTCATACCATTACATCTGTAAAGACAAATCCTCACTTGTCTTAGAGCGGCGCTAAGTATGTGGATGAAAATCCTTCTTTTAATTCTAATGTGTTTTGATATTGAATTCAATGGATTTATAAAGCATATGATTTGTGTCAAATATTAAAAATATTAATTTTAATTAGGGAGTTTGTTGCCACGGAGCTGTTTAATTGAAAAATATTTAAAACGGCTAATATTTTTAACTATATACAAACTTTTGTTTTGTTTTGATCATTGATGTTAAATGACTCGAATCTGTATCTTGACCCTTTAATGTGCACCCGTCCGCCCGATACCTTGTGTGATGAAAACCTTGAACATTGTGTGACATATTGGTATTAAACTAGGCATCTTTTGTCGGTAACCTTAAAAATGGAATGTGTGGTAAATGTTGACCAAAATTATGGCCTTTTATTATTTCCCATAGATATTGTTTGAAACTTCCTGTGAGTCACAAGCTTGGGAGGTTAAACTTCACTTTATTTTACAAATGGTCGGATTTCATGTTGAGTGATGGCAACAATATTAACGTTAATTAATCAAATGTGACTTGAAAACTTTAAGTCTTTAAACATAGGTTTTATACAAAGAGTATAGTTCAAGGATAAGTATCGAACCACTTATACATCTTTAAAGGATTTGCTTAAATATTTTACAGATGAGCAAACACCTGAAAATGACAGCAAAGGAATGAAGTTTTAATGCATCCTTTTTACCTAAAGTCATCTCAATTAGTTTAAGAAACAAACTGGCAACAAACTATATCATCGAGTGCGATATCAACTACATGATCACATATTTAAAATGTTTAAGGATTCAAATGTGAACATATTTCAGAAAAATATGATACAAATCAATACCAACATTTCATAATAGGTTGGCTTATTTTCTTCAGCGTTGACATAGACAACACATTTAAAAAAAGGTATTTGATTTTTTTAAAGAAAATATTACAGTTGCATAGTTGATCAATATGAATGGAAGAATGTCATCCTAGCCAATTATTATGGACGCTATAATGCTTAGTCGTCCTAGCCAATTATTATTTTGGATGAAGAATATTTTTTGTAATATTTATGCTATGAGTATTAACTCGTATGAGCCAGTTACTAGTCATTATTCTTTTAAAAAGCCTGTTCACATTGCAAAGTTATGCTCTTATCTGTAGGTTTGTTTACCATTAATATATCATGAGTGCCTACCAACCGCATATTCAGACAGCTATTTATATATTCAAACACCTGCGTAAACATTGCATAAATGAAGTGTTTTTGAAATGTTGAAAATGTATTTATAGGCAAAAGGAACTATCTGTATTTTCAGAATTGTGAAAAGAACCCGACGATTTCATTTGAATATTCATTGATAAGAGTACAGTGAATCCATAGTTACTGCAAACAAAACATTAATATAATTCCTTATAAGTTTCTTCTTATCTTTGCATTTATGTTTACTTTCGTATCATTTATATTGAAACAGCATCCGGATTAAGTTTGCAAATCCGGAATTTTTGCAAACTTATTTTTTTTATTTTTCACCAAATGTTTTTTATTTTTGTATTTTTAAAATGTGTTAGGTAATACTAATAAGAGATATTTTTTGTTTCCTGAAATTTAATTTAGAAATTTGTTTTTTTGGCATTTAAAGTCAACTTTTCCAATGGGAGTCCCATTGGAAAATGGCCTTCCCATTGGAAAAATGGTTTTTCCAATTGGAAAATCAGCCCAATATTTTTTGTTGGAAAATTCTCCCACATTTTCAAAAAAGGAATTAGTGATTAATAACAATCATTATCATTAATGGTTATAATGTTATCTAGAAAAAGTGCGTTTATAGTACTTTTTATCATTTTTTTGTAAAAAAAATCCCGTCGACCATTTTTTCCAATTGGATATTTCCCACAATTCAATATGGAAAAAGTCAGGAAATTGGAAAACTCCAATTGGAACATTGTCCCATTGGAATCTTCCAATTGGTAACATTGGCAATGGGCTTAATCCAATTGGAGGTTCTGGCAATAAATTTTAATGGGAAAATATTTCAACTTTCCTAAATCTCTTAAAAGAACACCTATTTATTTATTTAGGAATATATTTGAAGTTTTGTTTTATTGTTTACCTGTGACACAGGCTGTGTCCTGACATTGTATCAATCCAATTCCAAGCTAATACTTCTGTGCTGATATCTTAGCGATAAGATTTAAGCATCTTTTAATGAATTTGAATGCAATAAATCATATCAAAAATTATCTGAAGTATTCTTACTCAACCAGTGACACAAATTCCATTTTTTTAAATATCTTTACACTAGTTTCATCTCCTCAGACGCCTTTTTTAATCGATTAAGTTGTGGTTACAAACGACTAAGAACTTATTCATTTTTTCAAAGCTATACTCACCTTTACGCTTGAAAATGTTATTTCGGTTGTCAGTACCTTTACACAGAAAATGTACCATTTTCTTGATTTTTAATGAAGATGTAATTAATTGATGGAAATCCATATGAAATGTTTTACCTAAGATAATAGTTTATTTCATACACACTGTTCTGCAGGGGGGCAGGACCTTTCAACCCCAAGAGGCTTTTTAACCCTTCTAAAAAAGAACACTTTTCAGTTTTCAACCCTTAGACTTTTAAACCCCTATTTCAAAGACTTTTCAACCCCTACCTGTTTGGACTTTTTAACTCCTATAACAAAGACTTTTCAACCCCTAGTTGAATTATTTTAATAACCTTATTAAAGACTTTTTAACTCCTAAACCAAAGACTTTCCAACCCCTATTATTTGGTTTTGAGCTGGTCCAAGCTAAACACCATTAAAAATGCTGCAAGGCATTTTAGAATGTTAACATGCATCATGTGCCAATGCCTTCCTCAAACAGTAATACTAGTATATGTTTAAGAAAAAAATATCGAACTGTACAAAAATGTAAGGCTGGTGAATTTTGCATTACAAAATAAACGCTATTGGTAATTAATGCCATGTTGTCACTTTACTACATACCCGGTAGTAGTATATAAGCCAGTCATCCTACAAGATAGCAGTGGAGCAAAAATACACATATGATGATTACTTGTAAATCATCTTGTATATGTGGAAAAAATGAACTTGTTATCTAGCTGATTGTAAAAACACTTTGTCATTCTTAAAGGGACTCGTACCTCATTGGCACCAAATAATCATTTTCCAGGTAATGTGTCTGAAATAATTAGTTAACTCTTTGATACTGAAATTGCAGAACAAAATACAATGAAAGTATGAAAATAAAGTCTTGTTTTAATCAGGGGTGAACCTACGCTTTTTACGTCATGGACAAATAAATAGCATAACCACTCAGCAAAAGGGACTCATACATAATTTATGGATATTTTGATCATGCATACCTTGGAAGCAACATCTTTTATTTCGTATTTAAAACAAATTTCTAAAGAACCACATTTTACAAACTACGAGCTATAACTTATACAATAAACTCATACCTGGTTGAGCATTTTTGATGTAGAAATGAGGCACCCAAAATGCCAACAAGTACATATGCATGCATAAATATTGAAGCAATGGTTAACATCGTCGCTTAAGTATATCCCTCACGCATCAAAATTAATTTTGCAATTGCACTAGTGGCCAGAAGGAGGGGGGGGGGGCGGGTGACCCCCCCCCCAACCACAACGTACCGATGTCGTCCAAGTTAACTTTTCGTTTCGAGGCAGGGGATACAGGGTAATCCAGAAGAACTGGAAAAAAGGTTGTGAAATTGCGTAAATTTGTTTATTTTTTGTTTAGTGACACTGTTATTCAAAATCAATACATACACATATATAACAAACATCAATTGTGACTGATAAACCTTTAACTACATACTAAATAATGCATTTATTGAAAATATTTATTACTGATAACAAGATTGTAACCGTGTTTTTAATAGCAGAAAGCGCAAAAAATATTAAATGATTGGTAAATGCTAAAAGATTTATTGTGGTCTACTATAGTCTCATAAGGTAGAAATACCGTGTGTAATGCTCATTTCTTTCAAATTTAACTCGATATCCTTCATAAGAACCATTGTTTTCGACATTTATTCATTCTTTTAGGAATATTGAAACAACATTATTAATTGTGGTAAACCATATCTGGCAGTACTTAAGAGTGCATCTTTGACTTTATTACTCGAGTGAATGCACCTTCAAACCGGTTTAACACAAACATGTCACAGTAATCAATACCATCTGTGTTAAGATGTCGGGAATGTGTTAGACGAATGATTTTGTTTTATGGAGCTTGGAAGAGCGATGAATGGCACTAAAGTGGTGCCAAATGGATATCTCAAACACCCATTGGTAAGTCATTTATTTTTTCCATTTAATTTTTTGTCTTGATTTTTGAATATATAAACAGTCAATAAGTAGGACATCTCGTTAAGAACGTTCACTTGAAACAGTCCTCTTCTTATCCACACTTCGACAGGGAGTGGGGCTACTCTGCCTAAATAGCCGTCAACGAGTATTTTAAAGAATATCAAAATAATAAAAAATGGTGTCCCAGTGGTTGCACCAGTCAATTGTAACCATGCCCCCCCCCATAGTCCACCTAAATGACCGTCAATGGGTCTTTTGACGATTTTAAGACTATGGCAGTTACAGGGATACACATGAAATGTCAAAATAATAAAAAAAGTATCCCTAATCGCTCATTATTGTAGCTACCCCCCCTCCCGCCCCCCAGTCTAAAATTATAGACGTGTAATACATTCTTCCAATCCTTACTGGTTGACGGTACATTTCCTAACAGGGCACAAATCCTGAACACCGGCTAAAACACGCGTTTGCTTACCGTGATCGATTATTCGATGATCTAGATCAATACAGAGGCTTGCCTTGGTCACACTTGCGAAGTTTCATCTTGTTTTGTTAAGCATTTTTTCTAAAAAATGCCATTTATTTAATATAGCATACTTTTTAATTATAATTGTATGACCATGTATTTTCGCTTTTCAAGTGTTCGGTATTTGTGCCCTCCATAGCGTATTTTGAAGGGTGATTTACTATCCATAAAATTGAACGATTTTCGACATAATATTGATGAGATCGTGAATCTGTACTTTGACAGCTGTTTTCACATGAACCAAAGATGTTTCATACGAAAGTTTAACTTACTACAACATAAACTCTCCAAGATAATTGCAAAAAACATCAGAAAGTGTTCGGATTTGTGACCTTAGCCAGTAACGTCTAAACGGGTTTGTGCAAAAACCGGGGGTGTTTTGAAAAATATTGAAATTGTATTAAGTGAAGTATTTTCTGGTTTAAATTGATCATAAAGGTTTATATTCATACTTTACCATGTAAGTGAAAAGTTATTTTGCATTAAAACACATTATTTACCTTTCCAATAAAACAAAAGTTGACTGACAAAGACAACAATTATGCCAAGCGGAACAACTCGACCCAATCGTAATAACTCGGCCACCACTGACAAGCTTCTAGATAGACCTCGTAAATACAATCGTAACAACTCAGCCATGGCCGAAATGTTCCAATTGTTTAAAAATTGTGCCCTGAAGCCTTGCAGGTGCCCTTCATGTATATATCGCTATGTTTTGACAGCAAGAAATGAAAAATAAACGTCAAACTCATAATAATTCATAGGATATGACATTTTTATGTATGGAACTGATATAAAATTACATAATCTGGTAATATTTCTTGTTTTATGATATTTTTGAGATGTTAAATGCTTTAACCCAGAATCCCGATCGGAATAACTACCCACTTTTGATACTAAACAATTTGTATGTGAAGGATTTGCCATATCAAAAAAGATACAAAAATCCGTAAACGTACAATTCTTTGGTCTACTAAGATTTAGCTTGTGAATGTCATTTTACAGCGAAATCAACAAGTTAAAAAAATACTCATGACCTGTTCCTTATCAATATGAAATATCTTTAAACTTTTAGGAACAGTATGCAAAAAAAAAACAGTATGTTTTACCTTCGGTATAAGAAAATAACTATTTTCTAATAAAACTACTGTTGAAAAATGTAAGCTAATGAAATGGAAAATAAAAAGATGCTTCCAAACATGCCATATTTTCTTGAGACCATTCAGGGGGATTAATGTTCAAAAGTCTGAAAATTCAGGGGGATTTTGGTAGTATTCAGGTTTTTTTTTAGCAGGTCTAATTCGACAAAATTTCAAAGTATTTTAAGACGCAAGTACAAAAAAACAAATTGCCATAATTTTGAAAGACTCCCGAGGGGATTATGTCCAGAATTTAAGGGGATTTGGGTCACATACCAGAGAATTTTCATCATCGCCATGTAGCATTACGGGCATGACACACGTGCCAATTTACCTTGTCTACCCCTTTTTCCAGCACTTCATCTATATTTTAATGAGACACAGCCATATTGCATAATAAAAGCACTCACTTGCAAAATAGAATACTTCACAGAAAAATATGTTTCAGAGACAATTTAATGGGCTTACCTTCCTCTAAAATTGGATACAAAATCTGCTCATTCATAAATGATGACTTTCAGACTAATAGAGAGAATGGAATGATTTATCAATATTTTTCATTTCAATTCCCAAATAGTCAGATTTGTTTGCTTCTGATAAAAAGCAAATGCATAATTTATTGTTTAAGTTCATAAACATATCATCTTTTGGCATTCATCAAAAAATAAAAACATCACCACTTTAATATTAAAATAAATAAAAGTCATTTCATCCGAATTGTCTACTTTCAGTTTCTCTTCTGGAAGTTCTGTTATTTTCCGATATTTGAGATGAAGGTCTGGTCATGTCATGTATGTAAACATATTAGTGGGTCATAACAAAGAACAGCATTGTCTATTAGTTATTTTAATCCTTTTCTTTACCAAATAATGTACTGTCACCTTTAAATCATAAATCATTTTGATGACAATGACACATGTTTAAACACTTTAATTTGTTACATCCTCTCTGATTGGATAAAACCTATAGTTTTAACCAATGAAAATTGTCCTTTTATCTGACCAGTCTAATTGACATTTCTTATGCAAATTCTGACAGTTTCAATCAAAACAATGCATGAAATGTGCCCTGCTGACTTATTAAGTGTCACCCAATTGGTGTTGTTAAAACACACCATCAGTTGATAATCCAATTAAGACAAAAAGGGCATTATAACTGTAAACAGGCATATATAATTAAACCCTGTGATAATTTTGCGTACTTTTAAACACACTTTTTTTAATTCCGGGGGATTTTCATCCCCCTCCGGGAGACCGGGGGATGGGTCGAAATTCCGGGGGATATGGCATGTATGTCAGCTTCTGGGTTGCTTTGAAGTTGAACTGCTCACATGAACCCACAAAAGATGTGTAGGTATGTGCTTAACAATAAAGGATAAAACATTAAAATGAAGCATTTCAAGTGGAGGTTTTCATTAGGGTAGTGCTACCTTAAACACACACTTTACAATTATTTTTTTCTCTTTTTTAATCTATTTTCTTTAACCAATGGACTATACAAACAGTAGGGTCAGTCCCAGTATACAGGACAATTATTCAATAAAATGTTTATCCTTTTGATATCATAATTGGTAAAAAAATATCAAAATGTAAAGAAAAAATAACAGAGACCGGGTTCAAACTGTGGTCGCCAAAATTGCAGTCCAGTGTTGTATCCACTGCTATGAAAGTTTACATTTGTTTATTTGATTTAATATATACCTAGCTTGGTAACATTAAGTGATAACATCGACAAGCCAATCACACATAAAAATTAATTATACTAGGTATACCCTAGTAATCTTTTTTAATGAAAAAAAAATGTGAAAAATCAATTAATTGTAAACTATGCAGTACTTCAGTTAGTTAGTTTCAATGCATTGTACACATTGATACCAAATTCATGTCAGTTTTCGACAATTTTCTCTTCTTTCGCTATTTCATCATACGGTGTATAGCCCCTGAATAAAGTTTCACTCTGTTTCATTGAGTATATTTCTTAAAAACCTTTCTTTGTTCTAATCTGCTAAAAGGTCAAAATGTCACAGTCATGTGAGCATCTTTGAGGCCTCTCAGTTATTATAACCAATGCACCAGTCAATTGTAACGGTTACTAACCACGCCCCCCCCCCCCCCCCCTGTGATGCTGTTAAACCATCTTTGTAACAAATTACAGTTACTTCCAAATTACATCTTATTCTACATAATACAAACTGGAGGACAGTTCTTTTTATTTGGTAATGTTAAGAGACTTGAAGACAAAAAAAAATGTTTAAATTCAGAAAACCTTACACAAAGTAGAAACCTTCTATTAATGTCATTATCTAGAAAAAATGAACATGCCTTTTAGCAATTGTATCAATCTGTGAAAATCTACATTTTGCCTTCGACATGTTATACAATTTAAGGATATTTACATGGAAATTAAGTTCAATTCTAAATTGACAGTCATGTATTTCTTCCAAAATTTTCATAGTATAAGGAACATGAATTTTTTATGAATTTAAGTGCATAACTGCAGATAATGATCATTATCTTAAATCAATTACAAGCCAATTCATAGTCATGCATATAGCCCCCTTTTCAAAATATGATAGTGATTGTCTCAAATGACCAGTCTTTCTCTGTGGGGGGTGGGGGCTGTCAGTCATAAGGAAACCTTTAAAAGGCATATTCATTCAGCCAATCAGATGTCAGGTTTAGTGAAAGGGGCGATGCCAGGTCAAGTAAAAGGGGTGGAGCTAAAAGAAATACTGACATTCAATGAAGATAGATCCCCCCCTTCGCCCAGGATAGGTGTGCGGTGGTTGAACTGTCACTCTGGGACCCTTCAATGTGCTCACGCCGGGATCCGGAGTATAAACTACTAACACCACCCAGATAGATCCCCCTTTGGCCTCACAAATATGTTTCAGTCACACTAGGGGGTGTGACAGGGTCAAGCCATAATGGAGCCATAGACAAGCAGACTTTTATTAACCCAACAACAACAACAGGTGTTATTCTTACCAACTGAGGAAAAAACTTTAGAGGTTTTATTATTGCTCATTTTTTTATACAAATTAAATATCTAACAATGACAAATATAAAATATGATAATTCAAGCATAATATTGACACCAAACATGATATGGAAGGGATTATCCGCCAGTTCACTCTTTATGCTTTATGACATTCTAACATACAATTCATTTCGTATGTTGCATTTTAGAATTGCATTTTTGCTGTTTCTCACTTGTGTTATTGATTAATATGCTGTTATTAAGCTGTTGTACTTGCTGACGTGACTCGAGTTCTTATTGAAATATGCGAACATTCAATTTACACTTCAGTTCTAAGGCTGTAAACATGCAAACTATGATTAGATATTTAATTTGCTAGCTTCCAAATATTCTTTCCTTTATTTGAATTTGCATTGTAAAATTAATTTGATACACATTTTATTCTTACAGTATTTCAATATTTATTTTACAAAAATCATGGTAATTTTAGTCGTATGCTGACATTGTGTATTATGTATTCGAAACAGCAGTTTGCATAGCACACTAAGAGTTTTTCAAAATTAATTAGTTTTGTGCGCTAGAATTGGCCCTTTTAAACGACGGGGGATAACTGGTAAAAATGTAAAAAATAATAACCGCTCCCTGAACCGGTGTTGACAAATTTGATACTACGAAAACTAATCCGATCATGTGGAGAACAACAAACAACAACACATTAACAATTAAGTATACATGACAAGGAAATAGGAAGACCTTGACTCTTTCCAACAATGAAGTATGTAGAAGTATCCAATCGCCAACATCGATTGTATTGTAAACGGGTACAATGATCATTTAATGATTTAAGCTAGGCTGCCGTTTTTCCTAAAGCCAGTAAAGGTTGTATGTATTTTCGGATAATTATTATTCCGGAAATTCGGTAGTCTAAGTATTCTAGTCAATTGTGTATGTGTTAGAGGCACATGCAATGAATACTGATGATTCCACTTGTGAAAATATAGGTGCATTATTTATGTGCAGCGTTGCAGGGGTAGGGTTTTTTCCTCATCATTGGGAAGGGGACAAGGCCTAGTCATTCTAAAATGCCGTCCAGGCCATCAGTAAAAAAAAAAGCCTGGAGGGCATTTTAGAATGACTAGGACAAGGCCCCACTTCGTTTTGGAGTAAAGTATCGCAAGTTTATTTATATATTGGAAAAAAAGCACAGCAGGGAAAGAAAATATCCTGGGGTTAGATTAAATTTCATTTTTTCACATGAGAGTTACTGTACCTTTGATGGCAGAATATGAGCAAGAATTATGATTTATATGACCAAATTAAGTCAATATTCTATTGTAAAAAGGATAGCAACAGTCTTTCACAATTATAGTTATGACATTTTCATTAAAATGCACTGCTCCTCCAAATATTGGAGTGGCAGTTGCCGCCCCAACTTGACACCGTTGTTCTGTATAGTATTATTATTGTAGTACACTTGTCCACAATCAAAAATTTTACAAATGTTGTGTGCAAGGCCCATCTCCAGAGGTCAAGGATCAAATGGACGGGTGAAATGGCAAAAAATGTACAAACATTTTTTAGTCAAATAACTTAAATTCATGGTAATAGTTTGCAATTTTTAACTTTTGACTGCCACTGGTAACCATAACTTGACAGAGCTACATATAAGGTTTTTCAGGAATTGGGTATTACCCAATGCCTTTTCAATGCATTGGGTATTTCTAATTTTTAATAGGGTTTTTGTCAAATGTGAATTGGGTTTTCTGTATGGTTTGAATATATTTTTCAACTGATAAATCAGGTTTTCAGAATTTTATTTGCTTTTTGTTACCATATGATTTTGAAAACTATTGCTTTGTTGCCAAAATTAATTAGTATAATAGTTCTTGTCTGTGCTCCAACTTCCGCATGCATGGACAAAAATTTAGTAATTTGTTTTACATACACATCACACTATCTCATAGTGAACATTGAAAATAAATTATTTAAAAGTGCATGAGGAAGTTGCAGAAAGGACATGATCTTTTACATCTTTTCACATTCACCTCTAAATATTGCCTTGACCTACAAAGTGGGATCTTGAGTGCAACATGTCATTTCAACAAGCTATATACATTTGTGTTAAGTTAGTGTTCTCGCTAGAATGCAGTTGAATAATTTAACATTGCTTATCATGAGCAAAATGCATTATGAACATTTTTATTCGTATTTTCAGTGTTGAGGAACAGCTATCCTGCATCAAAGATCTCTGCAGACAGAAGATACTGCATGTGATTCAGAGTTTAGAGAATGCCCGCACTCTCAACATTACTATAGAGCTACAAGAGATATTAAGATATTTGTTACAGTTATCCAGCTTAACTTGTATAAGAAGCTGTATAGTATTTGTTCAAGAAGCTCTTCAGATCCTAGAACAGTTACCAACAGAGAATGAAATTTCGGAAATAGAAGTTTGTAAAAGACAAGGTAGAAAATATGATATCCCTGGTGAAACACTGCAGTATCTAATTGAATCCGGACTGAGAGTAAAGGAAATTTCAGAATTACTAAATGTGAGTAAGAGAACAGTTGAGAGAAGAATGGAAGAGTTCAACCTGTCAATCAGACAGACTTATAGCAATTTATCTGACAATGATTTAAGGCAAGAGGTTGAAGAGCTCTGTTCCAGTTTTCCAAATGTTGGGTACAGAACTATTCAGAGTCTTCTTCTTTCACAAGGATTGAAGGTACAGGAGTTAAGAGTAAGGCAGGCTGTAAGAGAGTGTGATCCTTGTGGGGTTTTGTTTCGCAAAGTTTTCCTGACTTCATGTAGAATACAGAGAAGAACTTACTCTGTTAGTGGTCCTCAAGCCCTTTGGCATATTGATGGAAACCACAAGTTAATAAGGTTTGTTTTATGTCTCATACAATGTATTTAACCAATCACCATATTGATTTTCAAGCCACAATCTTTTTCTTATGAAAGCAGAAACACACATTGTTTTTCGAAGCTTATGAAAGTGAAAACAGATTTGGCTCAAAATTTCAAGTTACAAAAAATTGGTAATATATAAAAAGATATGCTTTTTAAAGTTCACATACTTGTTCTGGTAAATAAAAACCAATTTTGTGCATACAGAATGAGTATTGGATAACAAAAATAAGATACATTGCTATATCGAAAGAACTCTGAGTTAAAAAGCTAAATATTTAACTGACAAAACTTTAAACCAGTAGGGCACAATCTATTCCTTAGAATATGACTTTTTGTATTTGTTTTACAGATGGCGACTTGTTATACATGGAGGAATAGATGGTTACTCCAGGTTCCCAGTATATCTGAATGTCAGCAATAATAACAGAGCAGACACCGTTCTATATGCCTTTTTAGAGGCTGTACAGCAGTTTGGTTTGCCGAGAAGGGTCCGATCTGACAAGGGTGGTGAAAATGTCTTAGTGGCTGAGTACATGGTTGAACACCAACCAATAGTCAATAGACCATTTATTGCAGGGAGGTCTGTTCATAATCAAAGGTATGTCATGTATATGACACATTGTACTTATTATACCTATGCTTTACAAGGTCAAGTGGGGGCTATTTATATATATATAGGAATCATGCTGGTTGTCGTGTCCCATCTATTACATCCCTGCCTGTTGTGTCACATCCCACGTTATACAAGATAAGTGCAGTATGTCAACAATGAATGCTGAAACATTAAGGAAACTTGGCAAATGCATTCAGTGACACAACATAAATTACACAGAGAATTAAAATAACTCTGTCATGTCTTTGTCAAGAGTCATGTGTATGTCATTATAGATGCATGGGACATTGTCTACTTTAATCTTTGAACTAAGCCTGGGTATATTTTACTTCACCTTGCATGGATAATGGTATTGTTTCGAAATAGTCTTTCTTTTTTCAAATTTTCAATGAACTGCATTTTTGGGCATAAATTATTGCCTTGACCTGCATATTTATCCTGAAAATGTTTGTCTTGCATATCTGTTGAATAAGTCATGCACTTGTAAGATAAAATCTGTTGCTAAGGAAATCTTGTGTTTATATAGGCAAACGCCAATAAATATCAGATTATGGTACTTCCAAAAACATGGCAAGGAAACATATTAAGACACTCTTATTATTTCTGTTTTTTACCTCTTCAAATGATTGTTACTCACTTATAGCCACTGTATTGTAAGGTACCTTTTTGCCAGTTTGACATCATTTATGATTTTACAACTGCAATTTTAAATCATTTTGACATGTGTTTATGTTTAAGGATTGAAAGGTTGTGGAGAGAAGTGTGGGCTGGCGTCACAAGCTTGTACTATGCCATATTCTACGGCCTAGAAAATGAGGGTATCCTGGATCCCACCAGTGAGGTACACATAATGATGCTACACCTCGTCTTTGTTCCACGGATACAAACCCATTTAAACCGATTTGCAGAGGCACTGAGGCGGCGTCCACTTAGAACAGAGAACAACCGTACTCCTCTTCAACTGTGGATGACTTCTAGACATCCACCCACTAATGAACAGGCAAACCCACAGCAATATTGATTAAATAATAATTCTATTAGACTTTTCGAGCATTAATGTTGACACAATACAAAATTTAAAAAAATGATGTTTTGCAGGGTTCAAAATATATTGTTTAATGTTATATTGTAAAATGCTCTATCAAAATACCGTTCACGATAAATCCAGAATTACCCAACCGATTTCATTTATTTTGTGCACATAAATGAAAATATGAATGACATATTTTAGCAGAGTTCAGACAAAATGTTGACAGATAAAAAGCTGATGGACAGAAAGGCATTTTACAGGGGGTCTGAAATGACTAATAAGCAGTTCCATTTGTATTATAATCAAGCACTTGTATGCTTAAAACCTATTTTAAGCTCTTCCATGCTCATAGCCATTGTCTGTTGTCATCGACTTGAATGCCAACACTGCTTGTTAACACTAGAGATCTAAGCAATTATCAGACCTTCATCAACCTTGCTGAGTATGTTTGATTCTTTAAAGTTGCACTCTCACAGATTGATCGTTTTGAAAACTTATTTAGTTTTTGTCTTTGAATGAGCCAATTTTTACAAAAGTATCTTGAAACCAGTGATATAAGATTGAAACCAGTGATATAAGACTGCTGACAAAAGATCAGATTGCAGTTGTTCATATTTACGTTTGAAAATTTGTTTTAAGGCTAAAATCGTTACTAACGCTTTAAGAAAAACGAAATTTTGCACAGTTTTCCAAACATTTGAGATATGTTCTACTGCAAGTTATCTTATATGACTGAATTGAAAAAATCAGCTGATTCTGAGACTAAAAAATAAAAACATGTCAAAACTGTCTGATAATCAGTGAGAGTGCAGCTTTAAAATCTAGTTCACTTTTGAAATTTTGTCACATGGGCTCAAAAAACATTGGCACTTGGTGAATCTTGAAAACATACATGTTAATATTCTAGAGGTCACATTTTTATGTGATCTTTGCCTCAGTGATATCTAGACAAATTTCAAAACTGTGTCATTAAGGGTTAAAAATATGGTCACTCTGAAATCCTGGAAAAAACATGTGAATGATGTAGAGGTCACATTTTTTATCCATCTTCATGTCACTTGGTCAGTGTTTCTCTCAAATCAAATCTAGGACAAGTTTGAAATTGAGTCATGTTTGGTCAAAACCTAGGATACTAGGTAAAGCTCGTAAAATATGTGTGAACATTGGTAGAGCAATTTTGAAATTTTGTCAGAGTGTTTGCCTCTATAAAGTCTAAGTCAAGTTTAAAGCTTGGATCAAAATCTCAGTTCCTAAATGCAAGATGTTGAAGTTAAAGTTTTGATTTTTTTCTTTGTGGTGCACTGTAACTCCTTTATAGCACTATATTTTTGGTCTAAGAATGCCCATAACGTAATAAAGGGTTTGTTATAATTTATGACTGTTAGATAAAAGGGGTCTTATTTCGGAAATACAATTATACCAATTGATGGTGGTTTCTTATAATACCACTTCTCATCTACTATTTCTAAAATTGAAATCTGGAATAGTTTTGGAGATAGCGCTTTGAATATTGTAAGTCTTCAGCTTTAGTCAATAATATAATCCAGGCTCTGTTTTAAAGATATTATTTCCAAACTTCATGTGTTTCATCTTTACTTGTAAGTTTAAAATTCCTACATGTAAGATATTAAAGCTCAAAGCTTTCATTTTGTGCCCAATCTGTTACAGCACGCTTCATGCTTTTGCTGAAAGTCATATGTCGTTCATACGCACATGAGCCCTGAAAAAAAAGCAACATTGAAGATAGTATCTTGTTCGTACATACCATATAATTGTTTGTTCATACATGTCCATATATACGGCACATATAACTGACTGTTCTCTATCTTGTCTGGTATTGCAGGTCGATACAGATGTTTATGGTATAGACTACAACCCAGAGACAGTGTTATTCCACCAGGAATCAGTTGAAGTTCCAGCTACCATGGAAATAGGCGATGATCACAGACAGCGGATACAAGATATTCTTCAAAAAGATTCAAACAACTTAGGTGTTGATATTTACAAAGAAATACTGGAATTTTGGACTGTAAATTGATTTAAGTGCACTGTTTCTAAGGGGAATTTAATATTCTCAAAGAATGATACGATTCTGTCAATAATTAAATGTATAAAAAGAAGATGAAACATTTGGACACCTAACCCCTTTGTATATTTTGACTGAGTTTGATGACTTTGGAAATTGGTTAAATTTGTATTTGAGTTAATGTCATAAGGACATCAGTCAACATCACAGAGTTCAAGCCTATATTTTATAGACAAAATTTGCTTCAAGTGATGGACTCATAAATGCAACCATTATTATTATGTAAAGAGAAATATGTTGGCTATCAGATTATGCCAGTAATAGTTCTGTATCAGTTTTCATGTAGTCAAAATGTTCAATTTACAAAAGGAAGGGGTCCAAATTATGAAACAGTTGATGTTATGTTTTTAACGAAATAATTAAAGCATTGCAATATTAATCTTTTATACTTACAGTTTCAACTAAAAACACTGTATATTGTCATTCATAATAGAAAATGCTTTTTTATGAAGATATTCGGGAAAAAAATGACCGGTTATTATACATGTATATTTATGCTCAACATGATTATAAATCCTAACACATGTTTGTAGTGTTTTGATAGATTTGTGAGAGTATTAAGCATTTAAATGCCTATTGAACAGTATTTAGTTATTAAAGTGTTTATCCAAGAGAACAATGGAAATACAGCAACATTTTAATTGTAAAGTTGCCTTTCAAAATTAATTATCTAGTTTTTAAACATGCATATTTTATGCTTGCTTATTAGCTGTGCTGAGCACAAAGTGCTCAAGGGTGAGCTATTGTTGTCAGCTGTTGTCCAATGTCATGCATCCAACAAAAATTTATTTCAAACGACATCTACTTAAGCCACTCCATCTAAATCACAGGACCTTTGTTCTTCAAACTTTACATAAATGTTTCGTTGATGGTACTTTTTCAAAGTTATTTAACAGCTCCACTTGGCTCCACATACATGTAGGGGCTGCTAGAGCAAAAAATAGAAAAGTGTTTGACTGCATCTCCTAAACCGCTGGTTTGATTTAGATTATTTCATAGAAATGGTCCATTGGTGACCCTCCAACAAGATTGTTCAAAATAAAATAATTTGTAAAAAAACATGGCCAACAGGGGGCAGCGCCCCTATTTCTTATATGTACATATATATAGTAGAAACTTAAAAAATCTTGTCAGAAACTACCAATTTACCTGTACATGCCATAGAAGCATCATTTTAATTAGATCTTCTTGAAATTTTGTGTTTATGATTTTCTAAACATGTTTGAAAACATGGACACCAGGTCAAATATTGAGTTTCTGATCAATATCTTTTGAAAAGTGAACTAATTTCAATCATATTTTGCACAAAGATGCCAATCTATTTTTTTTCTCTGCCCGAAAAGGCCACTCTAAAATAACAATTGAGAGTCTGTCAAGATTTACACAGTTGGAAAATGATTTTGGTCTAGACTTTCTCATAATTCCCATAATTCATTTGAACCTTAACATGAGAAAATCAACTGAACGTTTGTGCCCATTTTGTAGAGCTATATTGAATAATGCCTGTGCAGAGTTCTCACAGCTTCCTGTAGGAAACTTCAGTGACTAAACCGAGGGTCACGTAACTGAGCAAACATGTAGGCAGATTCCGGTGTACATTTTCGATTATAATAAGTTGGAATTCTCACATTCCCTAAAAAGTTCCACATCATACAAGGAATCGATTGAAAGGTCCCTTGACTTATGTAAGAATGAGTGTAAGAAAGGTCTGGTAATTATTTTTTTCAGAATTTAATTTAATGGTACGCTTTTACAAACATTAAAGCACAAGGCTTGACTAACTTTAAGTTAATAATAAGGCAGAGGGTTAAGATATATGATTGAACATAAAATTCCAGGCCAAAGAAATTAAAGTTCTGACTTCCAGTTATAAGATCTATGACAATGCAAAACGTAATTTCTCAGAAATATCAATTTATTGTGAATTATTTTAAGCAGAATATCGCCTAGGTTCATAACATCATATTTCAATGTTACAACATGATTTAAGCATAAATGTGACTGAAATAATACAACATTATACAAACTATAACCCGGGCCTGGACCCTTCAAGTATTGAACAAAATTTACTGGTAAATGTGTCATAGTTACACCTTAAAACATTATAATATAACTATTTTTTTGTATTATCTGAAAGGCAGTAGAAATAAATTAATATATTTTTAGTCGTTTTAGATAATTTTGTACGGATTTTACACATTGAGTGATACATAAATCAGACAAATGTCTTTCTAAACCCAAAATTCTCCATGAAATTGTTGATGATGTGATGTCATTAATTTTATCTTCAAAGTTTACGCAATATATGTGGTCGATGATACATGCTAAGTTTCAAGTAATTCAATTACATATTTATTGTATTATCTTGATTTTCCTCCAAAATAAAACTGTTTCAGTTGAAGGGTTGAACTTATCTTTTTCTCGTCTAATACAGATTACTGTATTTGAAAAATAATTTATTTGAAAATGACTGCTAATTAGTGGAAGACTATAAGTATCTCCCATGGCCGAGAGTGTAAGATAGGATCATTCCGACCCGAGCGTAGGGTCGGGATGAAACTATCTTACACGACTGGCTATGGTAGATGCTTTTTCTCCCACCTCAGTTAAACAAAATTAATTAAAAATGTATTTTTTGCTGGAACTCTTTTGTGCTTAGTGAAAATAATTGCGTATGGATATGCGATAGCACGTGGTAGTCATGGATACGCGCGCAGTGATCAAGTTGATATTAATAGTCAAATCGGTATTTTTAAATAGTTCTAAGGAAAATGAAGCATTATTTCTTGAATGGTGCGTAAAAACTATTTTATGGTGACATTTGAAGCGAGAAATAATTAATAAGCGTTCTAAATATTACCATAAGACAAGATTTCCTTGATGCTACTGACGACAGTCTTCAACAAGGGAGGTTATTATAATGTGGTGACCATTAAAAAGGAGTTCCATACGGGCATTTTATCTTCGCCCGTGGGCAAGATAAGAATATCTAGCATGGTTAAATTATTGGATCTACTTATCTGAGGTGGGAGAAATCCACAGCTTAAACACTTATCTACAGACACTACATAAGTGATGTCGTGAAACTGTGTAGGTATTTTTTCCTTCATGCTTGAATGAATACATATTATGATTATATCACTGTTAGTGATTATATCACTGTTAGGAACCACTGCTATGTGCTAATATTAATTTTGAAAAGTTATGACTATTTTACAATAAAGCTTGTTAAAGTCAGACATCAAACAAGAGCTGTCACAGTATGTGACGAATGCCCCCGAATGTGACATTGACCTATGAACAAGGTCAGTACATGAAAAGTTAAAGATCAAACAATTACATATGGCAAGTTATTTTAAATTGCCTCTGAACATAAAAAAATACCACCCATACTTGACAACTTACATTCTTATGTCCTTATATTCAGCATTCCATTGTGAATAAACACTAACTGTATCTTTCACCTTAGAGGTAGGGACATGGGCCTTGCACATGACACGTAGACTTGGTATGTCGAACACATGTGGCAAGTTATTTTAAAATCTGTCCATACAAGAAAAAGTTACAGCCCGGACATAACAACCAATACTCTGTATCCTTATATACAGCACTCCATTGTGAATAACCACCTGACCTTGACCTTAGAGGTAGGGACACGGGTCTTGCACCCAACACGTCGTCTTGGTATGTCAAACACATGTGGCAAGTTATTTTATAATCTGTCCATACAAGGGAAAGTTACAGCCCGGACACGACAACCTATACTCTATGTCCTTATATGCAGCATTCCATTGTGAATAAACACCTAAATGTGACCTTGATCTAAGAGGTAGGGACACGTTTCTTGCACACGACACATCGTCTTAGTATGCCGAACACATGTGGCAAGTTATTTTAAAATCTGTCCATACAAGGGAAAGTTACAGCCTGGACACACGGACGGACGGACGGTGTGATTTTAATATGCCCACCTTCGGGGGCATAAAAATAACTTTGGCTATAACTGAAAGTGATTAATACAACAATAGCAACAACAATGGGCCAAATGTCTAATTTCTAAGGCCTGTGGTTTCAATAAAGTGTTGTAATATTATTTCCAAAACATGACTTTAACACACTACACCGTGCCCTCTAAAAGGTCCTTTACACAAGATATAGTTTCCAAAATAAAACCTTTAATTACCTCACCAGCCTCTGCTGGGGCTCTAAACATATAGAGCTGCTGAATTAACATTTATTCACGTCCAAAGCCATATGATCCAACAATGATATTTTTCATCAGTTCTTCAAATGAGCTATAGTTCTTTATCACTGATAATTTGCTGAAGTTTATTGAAGGGGCACATGTGTTTACAGTTGTAAGATAATCACTTTTGTGATCAAAGGTTATTATTCCCTCTGTGATACAGCTTGGGAGAGCTGGGCATCCAATCAGTGCTTGAAGGAGATGTCCTGTGTTGAGGTTTACTTCAGATGAGGACCCAGTTTCAGCATCGATGCTAATGCATGACATTTTCCCTCCTGGAATATACAAAAAAGGAAAAAATACTGATAATGAAATGAAAAACATACTGTACCGGGGTATTTGCTGCCATTGTTAGGACACTAATAATATTGATATGGGTGTTTCTAGAAGCAGATGGAATACATGTAAAACTGTCCAAACACATAAAACACTTTTCTTACTATTAGTGGTTATTATTAGAACATAAATGGCAAAGTTAAGATTTAAAATGCCAAAATTAATCATATTTTGAAATTGAATTGAACTACACCTATATTGGATTAATACCCTGATCATTCTGCGTTGTTGGAACAGTGTTTTTTAATATAAAGATAAGTACTGTTTTTTTTCTAATAATTGGATTTAATTTGACCATAAAGCTTCAATAATCATAATTTAGAGGTTGACTCCATACTCACTATGTCATTTGAAAATCAAGAAGGCTTTTTTCAGGACAACTTTGTAAAAATCACTCGTGTGTTTAATTACATTTTCTGTCTTAGTGGAATGAGTGTGGTATGCATTCACAGACAGGTCTTCATTATATATATATTGACTATTTCTATTGCCCAAATTAAAACCCATGTTTCAATCTGAACATAAAAAAAAAATAATTAAACCATGGCCTTTATGTGCAACTTTGGCCAGTAACCTACAGACATGATTGTACTCATGGTGAGCATTTACACATAGCCAAGTTAATGCCTGGACAAGCCGAACTAGAAGGAACTTAGACTAATCTTATCAACTCCAATTTTGCTCAGGTGAGCTTATAATATGTGTGTTACTCTTCAAAACATGGTTTAAGAACTTTTTTCTCAGTAAATCTGTTGTAGGAGCTCAGAAAGTTAATCAAAACAACAACTACAAAGTAACACTAAACAGTATGCCAGGGGAGATTACTCAATAAACATGCATGATAGGATTATGGTTCTTGTGCACTGCAGGACGCCACAAATGGATACATACGTGACTATCTCAAATATATTTTTAGCCTCGTAAGAGCAATTTAGCCTCCTAAGAGTTCCTAATGAACTGTATATATTGTTTTCCTAGCCACCCAAGTACCCATTTTTCAGCTCCGACAGACAAAGCAGCAACTAAATCTTGTCAAATACCAAACCAACAAGTCATAGTGACTTTATGCCTAGTAAACTACAAAATCACCTTTGGTGTATAGTAACGGCTACAAGTGATACATACGTTCAAGTTTCTTCAGGAACTGGTGAAAGTTGCATAGAATTACTTCTTCATCTTCTTTTTCTGCTTTATCGGAAGAAAATACAGGCTTAAAAAAACCTTTGATGGTCAAGCTGTCCACATGCTCTGTCTGCATAAGGTAACTGTATGCCTTCTCCGGACATTTCCGCAACATGTCTAGCATGCCATGAAGTTTGAGACCTGAAACAATTAGGGTAAGAAGATTTGTAAAACTTAAATTTTCCTATGGGTATCTCTGTGCTCCAAACCATGAGTCATATGCTTTAATTTTAAATAATTATTATTAGAATATTGTTATTAGCAAAACTGACATTACTGAATTATTGTAAAGCTTCATATTTTAACTTCTAAAGAAGAATTCAAATAAACCACCAGGAGGGCCAATATTGCCCTAAATCGCTAACCTGCTTAAAATGACCAAATCGTGAGTGGTTACTTAAGGAAGTTGCTGCTTGCTAAGGAAGTTAGTGGTTGATAATTGATTTTAACGGTCGTTTGTTAAGGGAAATCAATAATATTGCTAGGGACATTGAGACGATGTCAGCTGGTTATTCTAGGGATGTAAGGAGCTGCCGAAGATTTCTGTGATGGCAGACAGTGGACTGCTATGGTAGTCAAATGTCCCTAAGGAGTCCACAAGTTTATTAAGTGTATCTGTTAACGCACCAGTCCTATAGATTTTAACAATCTTTACTTAAAACAGTGGAACAATTTTAGTGGGGTCAAATAGCTCAATACACAGATGCTCAGTCTTAAGGCAGACACACAGTGCCAGAGCTTGGTATTCCTTACACCTGTATATGAGTAGCAGTGCAAAGAAGCTGGCCAAGATAATGCAATATTGCAACTATAATATACAATAATTAATCTACACTGAACACATTATCCACAAATATTTAGGGGAAAACACAAATACACATACCTTCCACAAACTGCAGTAGACTTGGAATAAATCGGTTGAACAAGTAATAGCTCTTCATCGCAGACACAGCATTTTGTCTGCTTTCTACTGACAAGACTTTTCTAAAACCACAGGCTTCCAGCAGATCCCCATATTTCTCTATCATCTGGTTGCAATCAACTGAATCCGAAATCTGTGAATAGCAAAGTATTTGCATGTATTTATATATAAGAGATTAATTTCATTTAAACCATACATGCCATATCCCCCGGCAGGGGGAAAAATCCCCCGGAATTTCTACCCATCCCCTGGTCCCCCGTCGGGGAATCCATATCCCCTGGAATTTAAAAAAAAAAAATGTTTAAAAACTTGCTTCAGGTTGACAGTGGAAAGCATCAATAATATTATGAGTGTGAAATTCCATGAAGGACCATGATGACTTAGTCCAAAAATTATTGTAATTTGAATGTATTTCTGTATTTATTCTTATATTATAAATGCAGATATTGCGCAAATTTTCGTCGTGTAAAAATCCCCTGGTATAATATCAAAATCCCCTGGAATTCAGACCAAAATCCCCTGGGAAGCCTCTCAGAAATATGGCATGTATGTTTAAACAGTAATTATTACAAAAACAGAATAACATGAAGTGTACCGTGACATTCCTTTAGGTTATAGACAACCAAATAAAATTGTATAGTCACTTCCTTATTGGTGTTGTTTGCCCTATGCCAGAAATGTGTCAATAGTACATAGACACCCCAACTTCTGAATATTGCCAAAGAAGCAAGGGCAATTATAACTTATGTAGTTGATGAGTGTGCATGGAAATAACTTAATAAATAACTTACAGTTTTTTTCAGAGCACTAGCCTATTCCGTCTGGTAACAGAGCACAACAACTAGCCTGAAAGCTTTTTATTTAAGCCTAAAAATACCATTTAAAAATATATTTTACCTCTTGTATAGCTGAGACAGCATCCAATCGGCCAAGTTGATCTACAGGTATATCTGTTATACCTGTGGTTCTTCCACTGACAATGTAGTCCACAACATGTTTCATGAGATTCCTTGGTCCTGGATGGCCACTTAAAATGCCCATTGTAACCATTTGTCCCATTAAGAAGTAATGCTTTTTTTCAAGTAATTGTGCATCAAAGCTGAGAACACTGTTCTCAAAAACAGGGGAATGGTCATAAAGCAATGTTAAGAACTCTCTCGTCAATCCGCCGGAGTCCAAACCTTCTTCCCCTATGAATGTTATACAAAACTTCCTGTTCCATTCTTCTTCTGGCGCTTGCTCAATTTCTTCCATGGCCTGCTGGACAAGCATTCTTCGGATTACTGATATGTCCCAGAGCTTCTCCCCATTCAGAGTCTTTGATGACAAATAATCATCAAATGAGCTGCAATGATACAAATGAAGAAGTGTGACATCAGTGATTTTTTTACCTCTGCGTCCTGCGTCCTGGTTCTAAGAAAAAAGATATTTTAAGTTGAATACCAAGAGCCATAAATCTTACAATATTTCAGTTCTTATTTTATAACATGTAAAGAAAAAGCACATTGTCACTGTAACTAAGTGTATGAATTTTGAAGACGATCTCTTCAGTGGTTTAAGTTATTAGGAAAAAACTTGAAATGTGTAATTTAACAAAAGTTGCAAAGGGCCATATATCTTAAAATATTAAAGTTGGAAGTATATTACTTGCCATGAAGGAGCACATTGTTCCTATGAGTAAGTGTATTAAGTTTGCAGATGATATTTTCTATGGTTGTAGTAAAATTATTAAGACTAGATGCCAACAGGCGAAATGTCGAGCCCGTTGAAAGAGCCTTTGACACAGACATAATGCTCTTCCATGCAATTGCACCAGTTGAACAATAAGCAGTTATATATATAATATATATATATATAATAAGTATTATGAGGTGCACTTTTATGTAATTTAGAAAGTGCATTTCTTTATTTAGACGCAAAGGTCTAAATATAGAGAAGAATCTCTATTATCAACCAATTAAGTAGAGGTGCACTTCAAAATTTAGACCTGCACCTCTGTCTCATAAATTTTGACCCAAGCGTGACCTTTGAGGTACAGACCTGGGTCTTATGCGCGACACGCTGCCTCATGATGGGGAGCCTTCAGAGAAAGTTTTTTGAATATCCTATAATGCATAATCACGACACAGCCTGGACAAGGTTCAGTACTCATTCAAACTTTTGACCTAAGCATGACCTTGACCTTTGAGGTACAGAACTTGGTCTTGTGCGTGAAAAGCCGCCTCATCATCGAGAACCTTCATGGAAAGTTTATTTCAAAATCCTTTAATGCATAGTCAAGATACAGCCTGGACAAGGTTCAGTACTCATTTCAACATTTGACCTAATTGTGACCTTGACCTTTGAGGTACAGGCTTGGGTCTTGTGCGCGACAAGCCGCCTCATGATGGGGAACCTTCATGGAAAGTTTCTTTCAAAATCCTTTAATGCATGGTCAAGAAACAGCCCGTACAAGGTTCAGTACTCATTTCAACATTTGACCTAAGTGTGACCTTGACCTTTGAGGTACAGACCTGGGTCTTGTGAGCGACAAGCCGCCTCATCATGGGGAACCTTCATGGAAAGTTTTTTGAAAATCCTAAAATGCATGGTCAAGATACAGCCCGGACAAGGTTCAGTCCGGATGGACGGACGCACGCACACACATACACGGAACCGGCATTGTGACAACTATGTCTCGCTCACCACAAGAGGGCTCGACAAAAAAAAGAGGAAAATGTTGATGAACTGATAGACGAATGGACAGACAGGGTGATTACTATAGGGCACTTGCATTTCTTTGCGGGCCCTAACTAGCATGTAGTTTCAAGCAAAACTTGAACCAGAACTTATGAGTTGAAAAGTAAACAAAACGATACTTGAAATAAATGCAAAATAGAGTTATCTAACTTAAAATATTAAAGCTGGTGTGCAGATTGGGAAGGCTTTTAAAAAGATATAGATTTGAGTGTAGTTTCACACAGAATCTTAACCAGAGGTTTTAATTTGAAACTTAAAGGGTCGTAACTTTATCCAAATGTTATTAAATATATAGAATACTGTCAGTAAATACTGATTTTCATTTTACAATCTAATTACTACAGGACATGAATTATTAGATTTGGCCGACTGTAAAACTATCATCATGTGGTTTGATCTTTAGCACCAGAAATAAATTCAGTGTATTGTTTTAAGGCTTACTTGAACACATGTTTAGCTTCAGCTTCCCCTGACTGGCAAACTTCATCAGACTGGCAACAAACATCAGCGTGCTCTGGTAACAATTCTATCGGGAAGATTTTATCACAAACTGGACATACACCAGACTCAGTCTCTTTCCTGAAATATTTATGAAACATGATATTCACTCTGTTTGAAAGCTAACAAAATGGTGAAATAAAACATCTGCATGTACATAACAATTTTAGATGAATTCACCCAAAACATGAAAAAATAAGACAAGAGGGCAAATGAGTGAACGCCAACACTCTTTACATAATAAATTTTCAAAACGACAACTTCAAATGCAATGAAGAATGTTGGATTTTGGGCAGGAATTGTCCTCCATATACCTGTCTTCCTCATTGTTTTTATGCCTCTAAACCTGTGTGCCAAATTTCATTGCAATATCACTAGTCATACTCGAAATATTTAACTTTGTTTAATGAGTGACAGGACGGAACGGCGCGGGATGTGACGGACGTGACATGTCAACATGGGTGATTCTTACATGTATACTTCGTAAAGCAGGGGTACAATAACAGAGAACAGAATGACAATTGTTTTATAATATCACCATCCTGGAGCATGAACTGTAACAGTCAACAGAACATAAACTTCAACATAAACTATAACAATATAGTTACTGTGAAAATGGACTTCCAGGGCAGCTGCTGGCACTCTGGAAAAATTGTGCATAATGCTACACAATATCAATGTAAAGATACATGATTACCTCTTCAGGTTTCCAAAATATTACCAGACACAACATTTACTGGCATAACACGATTTTGCATTAAAAATTCCAAAGCCTCAGGCAAACATTTCATATATTTCTATAAAAAGTGTTTTGGCTCTACGTCTGCAACATCTAATTCCCCCCATTAGTTTCATTGATTTCCTAGATATAAGATCAAAATGTATAAGAAAGGAAGGCAAAACAGGTCAATTTTTAGGACATCACTAAAGATGTTAGGAAAAAAATTCAAGAGTGAAGCTACATTAATTAGTAGTTTGCAATACTCTACCCATGATCCTAGTTTCATGTCTATTACATGTATCTTCTAAAACTCTACCAAGTAACATTACATTTTGTAGTCCACAAACTTTTTGATCACCCTTCATATATATGTATTAAATACTTACACAAGCAAATTGGCACACTGGTGTCTGTATAACATTTCTCTTCTTGGGAAATGGTGGTAGAACTTCATCCTGAAGTTCATACAAAACTAAGTTGTTTATACACAAAAACATATTGCACCCCCCTCAGCTATAACCTTGACCTTAAGATCATGCGGATGGTTTATGGGTTCTGCTTGGATGGTTAATGGGTTCTGTACATCGTCTTGATGAGGTAAATATTTGACAAGTTTCATGAAAATCCTTCAAGGGGTTTAGGAGAAATTGAGTGGACAAGAAATCCAAGGCTCAGGCCTTTGACCCTCAGCTGTATTCCTGACCCTGAACTGGTGCGTTGGTTCATTGGTTCTGCACATCGTCTTTATGAGCTATTTTGGGAGTTCCATAAAGTTTGGCAAGTCCCACATTTAGTAATCATAGTTAATTGGTTCTTTTATAATGTGTGCTCAACTTCTGCAGACACTGAAATATGGTCTTCAAAGCTCTAGTAGGAGAACCTTTGGCTGATCATATGAATATTAATTAATCACTAGTAAAATTTTAAGCAAGAATGAATGTTTTAAGCAAGAATGAATGTTATACATGCGAAAATGTAATGTTTAAGTGGTTCAAATGCCCTGGGATTATTGTGAGGATTTTAAGTAAACATAATTCACCTCCTCTGTAACTCCACAAGTCACAGCATGCTCCCTAAGTAGTCTCAGAGGAATCATCATGTGACATCGAATGCACTCTTCCTGAATACCATCATCATCCTAAAATAACACAATGTCTTTAGCCATAATTCACTTAAATTAAAAGTACAATTTAGTGTGCAAACACAGAAAAAACTGCATTTTTCATAGACCAAGTCTCATAACATTTTGTCTCGCCTTCTGGTTAAATCTGGCAAATAATCAAGGTTATCCAAGATCAAAATCATACACATATTAACTGTATATCATAATGGATTGGATCAATGCAGAAATTAAGTAAGAAGTCTGTATAACAATATCTATTACTAAGGATTGTTTGGAGACAAATCCCTTATAATTATGTTTACTTACAGTGAATTCTTGTCCTTCCAGAGACAGATTATTTTGTATAGGTCGTATATAGCAGACTGCCTGACCAAGGTTACTTTGATTCGACAGGAAGTTTACAGTATAGCCACCAGGAGGCACACTTATCACTTCCAAGTCGCATCGGCTCCGTGCCTGGGTCCTCAATAACTCAAATCCTCCAATTCCACTCAACTTGGGGTACTGCTCCTCCAACTGACTCTTCAGATACGTGGCATCATCATTTTTTTCAAATGATATTTTTTTTTCACCCAAGTTGGCTTTATACAGCCTGTCTTTTTCTTCTCGGGTAGGTGCAACATTCTAAATGAAACAATAGGAAAAGGTAAACTGTAGTGATACATATATGTCCACCATTAAAGCTATCATTCTGAATATGTTGGTTTAACTAGATGAACACTTCTATCACCTGCATTTTCCAACAAAAAATCACTGAAACCTTTACTAACAAACCCCAGAAACAATATGGGTCAAAAATGAAGTTTGAGGATCAAACCACAATTGTTTTTTACTACAAAGTCACTGTGACCTTGACCTTGTGACCCAAAATCTGTGTGGAACATCTATTGATTTGTCAATAACCAATAAGCCTGCCAAGTTCAAGGGATCTAGGCCAAAGGGTTCTATGGATCATTTACAGACCATGACCAATATGCCTACTGAGTTTAAGGATCCTAGGCCCAAGTTATTGAGCTGAAACCATTTTCAACTACAAATCAAGGTGCCTAGTGATCCCAAAATCAATAGGGGTCATCTACTGACCATGAACAATAAGGTCTGAGAACCCAAGGGTTCTTAAGTAATCAGTCGGAAACGAAATGCGTGATACCAACTATGGATGACAACGCCGCAGCCGACAGACCAACCAATGGCCATACTGCAATGTTCATGGAATCAATAAATCAATTTTGATGCTCCAAATTCAGTGTACAAAGTAAGAAATTTTAAGAAAACAGATCAAATGGATAATAAACTTACATCTGAAGTCTTCCCAAGAACACAAAATCTGTGTGTCCAGAAACTACGTGCTTGAGTAGGATTAAAACGTCTGCCACGAGCCCCTGTTCTGTTGGCGCTGTAAGGCTGGTAGGGAGCAAATATGTTCCTTACTGCTGCCATAGTCCTTGAAGTGGAGGTGGCTGACTGGCTAGTGTTAGCAGTTGTGGCAGTATCAGTATTAGAAGTAGAAGAAGTAGTAGAATTCCCCCTCTCCAAGGCAGCAGCTGCCTGTCGTAGGAGTTCAAGTGCTCTCTGTTGACTCATGTCTGACAGTAATAAAAATATTCATATAAAATACATTGCATCCAACACTGGATGTTTTTCCCCAACATAACCATACGTCCACCCCCTCCCCCACTCAATATCAACTTATCGCTGATATAATTTTTGGAAGTAGGAAAGGTGAGAATGGTAATAAAATTTTAAATTTTAATCAGGCCAGTCTATTAACTGACATTTCATATGTCCCTGAAGTCATATTCATCGCTTAGT
Source organism: Mya arenaria (assembly GCF_026914265.1). Taxonomy (NCBI): domain Eukaryota; kingdom Metazoa; phylum Mollusca; class Bivalvia; order Myida; family Myidae; genus Mya; species Mya arenaria. Next base: position 56,368,778 of record NC_069134.1, on the reverse strand, counting down.
GTAACCTTGATCTTTAAGATGAAGAACGCATTTAATGCCCAACACCTTCCCATAATGATCTGCAGTTATAAGTAGATTGAAAATATTAATAAAAGGTATTTGTATGCAAGTTTTTATGCCAAAAGTGAGTAGATACCAAATTGTTTAGAATATTTGACAAAAGAAAAATTCTGACAAATCTTTCATCTGTGAGTGTGTTCGCTCATGAATTTGGCTTTGTATTGTAATAGATTCTATATTTATAAAAATGTTAAGTGTTTCAACTCTGATTAGAAAAATATATATCATTTTCTAAAACGTTTTAGTTTTGAGTTCACAAGATGTTATAGATAACAAAAGGGCCAAAACATAACATGGAAGCTGATATGTAAAATGTACTAGCATGATTAAACTTAAAGCTGCACTCTCACAGATCGGCAAGTTGACAAAAAAATATTTTTTATCTTAAATTGTGCACATTTTTGCAAACTTGTCTTTATGCCAGTGATATAAAGTACCTCACCAAATTTGCGAATTCCAAATGACAGGAATAAACTCTGAAAAGCACATTTTCCTTAACCCGTTATAAACGCTTTTACCTTTCAAAAATAAAAGTTGATACGGACTGTTTCCTAGGTTAGTTTTGCATTGACTTAAAAGATTGCTTTTATAGAATTATATGTTACAATCAGTAGCATGTTAGCCTTTTGATCAAAAGGATGTGAGTGTTACCTAGGTTTCATATTCATATTTTATTAAGTTAATCCCTTAAGGAAAAGAGCATGTTTACTTAAAATGTGAACTCAAGTGTGACTACGTGGTCAGTTGTGTTGTATATGTATTGTGCTGTCCACTGTCTTCATGGGTATGTGTTTACAAGAACTGGTTTTTCAACTTATTTATTTTTATTAAAAGACACTAACATTTTTGCATATTTCCCGCTCTTATTTTCACAAATCACTTTCGAGTCAGGTTTTGAGGTGTCAACATCTCAAACATAACTTTTCCATATTTTTATTCCACTGCCCGGTAAGTTTTTGCTTTACAGTACTTTGTTTTATTGGAGATGTATTGTAAATGCATTTGAATTTATCTCGTGCTTGATGTATTAGATAATTATTCATATTATCTGAATTGTGTAATTTATTACCTTTCCAGTATTAAGAAGTTAATTGGATTATTTTGTATATTTTAGGATTTTGTCAAAGTCAAACCTTTGGAGTTTAAATAAAGTGTAAACAAAAAACTGTAATCTTCCTTATGAATACTAAGAGACGGGGCACGGGTAACATGAGTAATATTTATTTTTATTAGAATAAATAAATAATAAAACATAGACAATAAAGTCAAGTTTTCAAAATTCGACCCAAATCAGTAAGAAACAGCTTTTAACATTGGCAGAGCATAAGATGCATTCAGATTTATATTCCGACTGGTCAAACTGTAACCAAACTATCAAATGTCATGATTTTAAAAGCAGCCTTTCCGCAACAAGTAAACATGTCAAGATTGTCTAAGCTTTTACCAATAAATTCCATCAAAACTCTGGAAATTTTACAATAAGAGTAATAAATCCCAATTACAGGCAGTAAACATAAAGGGATGGTATTAAAATAATAATGAATTAAGCCCGATTATTTTCAAGAAAAAAATGCTGTCCGAACCCTACGTCCGAATACACGTTCGCATAACTGAGGGCGGCAAGAACTCTTATTAAAAGTATTGGCGTCCAATAACAGATATAACAAATATATTTCAACAATAAATAAATATCAACAATAAACACTTGATTCTTTGTCGTGTTACCTTCGTTGTTGTTGTAGTAACAGCTTTCTTGTTGTTGTTGTTTTCTTCAACTTCAGGCAAGGTTTGACAAGGTTTGATTGAATCTTTTCCATGAGGTGATTTTGACGTCCACACCAAAAGGGATCAGTTAGTATTAAACAGTGACCTCTGTCGTAAGAAAACGCACTACAAAAATTGGTTCCCCGTTTCATTTTTTGATAACGTCAACATTGTAATGCAGACGATTTTGTTTAAATGTGTCAATGTTAAACAGCATTTTATACTGCGAATGATGTTTCCATTTTTTTTATTAAGTGTTGAACATTTTATTACAAATGAATTAACACATATTTGGTAGCCTCCATAAACTGAATACCTAATGTTGATTTTAATGTTTGATTTTGAATTAAAATGTATTAAATATATTTTAAGGGAAATCTTATCAATTTTCAGAATGAAACAACAAAAACGTGTATAAAAATAAAATTAACATATAACAAAGATAATTTCAAAATACGTTTATAATTATAAAGATACGAAATACACTAAGTCTTGAAAATAACCAAAATCTAACATCAAATTCACTATCGCAAAAGTAAAACGGAAATTGGAATGTCATAAAGCATAATGAGTGAACTGGCGGATAATCCCTTCCATAACATGACACATCTTGCAAATGGTCTTGAATAAAATTGGACAATGGATTTGATATTGGTAATTCGCAGACAATACAATGTAATTAAGTAAAAAAATACACAGTATGCACATCTGGCTTCAAACAAAAATTGTTGCTTAGGCCAAAAAAAAGTATTCATAGTTTCCATTTAAATATCAAAAAGGTAGGCATACGGTAACTGTTGTTTTTTTTAGGACCATGTTTCTTTGGCAAACTGACCTATATCAGGGAATTATTAAGGTCTTAATTAAAAAAGCACATATTGATCAAAACACCAAAAACAAAAAAAAGATCAGAAGGATAAAAATAGGGTCAGTTGGGCGGAAACAAAGATTTTTGAATCCTTATTTTGTCAATGATGTCATGTCAGTGATCAAAATGATAACACAATTTAAGCCCTGCATTCTGGAATGTGGGGCTAAATTCTTGATTGTGTTATAGTAGGGCCAAAAATAAAATGATTTGGTTAGGGTTACATCCTTTTTAAAAACAGAAAGAGTAAAAAGTATAAAGGATTACATTTTTAAAATACATAATATATATGCGTTTTCACTTTAAAATACATGCATTGTTACAGTCTTGTTTTCAGTAAGTAACTTTTCCTTAAATGCATTCTTTGAAAAGTAATTTAAGGTTTATTATTCAAAATATGTGTTAGTCAACTTGTGTATGTATTGATTTCCAACTTTTTTATTTTTTGTTTAAACTTTATGTATTAGAATTTCTTTGCGTAAATACCTGCTTATGTGATAAAAGACTGCTGACTAAAGATTAGATTTCAGATTTTGATATTTCCATTCCAAATTTAATGTTTTACAGCTTAAACTGCTACTAACAGTTTAAGAAAAATGCATAAAACATCAATTTTGGATGGAAGTATGAAAAGCTGCAATCTGATATTTTGTCAGCAGTCTTTTATCGCTGGTTTGCAGATATTTACGCAAAAATTCGCTTGTTCGAAGACAAATTTTTAAAAAAAAAGTTGTCAAAACGTTCAATCTGTGAGGTTGCAGCTTTAATATAAGACTAACGTAAATATTAAAAACACATGAGGCCCCTTTAATATTAACATGTCAATATCAAAAAGAAGATGAAAACTATGAGAAAGTGTTTTTATAATTAAAAATAAATTGCTTAAAGCAAATATCTGAAATTAATAATTGTCATGCAAAGCAGCCTGTAATGAATATGAATATTAGATTTTGGCCTTGAACACCTTTTTAAGAAGAGTGTTTTGAAGTAAGGATTATCATAATGCTGAACTTAATATTGTACTGTAGCTTTGTAGCAAATCCTTATGATTAATGTCACTGTGTCTTCCTTATGCTGTGATAAAGATCTCCATAGTAACATTTCTAAACCTAATAAATTAAGTGAAAAAAGTGTGTTTATTGGGGGTAATAAAACACATCTTGATAATGGCCAATTAGTTTTAATCTTTCAAGTGTTGGTAGGATGGGAGGGGGGGGGGGGTCTTAACTTTTTGAACTGCCAATATTTTCCTGGTTATTTTGTCCACCATGTCAAAATGATCTGGGTTGTTTTGTCAACCCTGTCTAAATGGGTTGGACGTGTTTTGTCCCCTTAGTCAAAAATGACATGGGATGTTTTGTCCTACATTTTTATAAAGGAGTTCAGAATAAATAACACATTAGTTTTTGTGCTTATATAAAATAAATGCAAATGACTTTCATTATAAGTTTAAAAAATCCTCTTAACGCTGCATTCTCACAGATTTACCATTTTTACAACTTTTTTATTTTTGTCTTGGAAAGAGCAAATTTTTGCTTAAATATCTGCAACCCATTGATGTAAGATTGTTGATAAAAAAACAGATCTTAGATTTTCATATTTTCGAAAATGTTTTAGAGCTTAAACCCTTACTAACGGTTTAAGAAAAATGCATAAAACATCAATTTATGAACTTAAATATAAAGATCCGCGATCTAATTTTTTGTCAGCAGTCTAATTAATGGTTTCCATGGATTGTAGCAAAAATTGGCTTGTTCCAAGACAAAAATTAAAAAGTTGTCGAAATGTTTAATCTGTGATAGTGCAGCTTTAAATTATGGTAGCTTTTCAGTCATTTGCCTATATATGTCTATTTGATTCAGTAAATACTTCATATAAAGCTAGGCTTATTAGGATATGCTTATTTTTCATTGGGTTCTATTTTTAGCACATTACAGCTTCATTACAAGAATATATTAATTATTATTAAAGCTGCATGCACTCTCACAAATTTACCGTTTTTACAACTTTTTTTATTTTTTTTTGTCTTGGAAAGAGCAAATTTTTGGGTTTAATAGTATCTGCAAACCAATGATAAAAGACTGCTGACATAGATCATATCGCAAATTTGCATATTTTCGTTTGAAAGCCAATGTTTTGTGGGTTAAACTATTACTAACAGTTAAAGAAAAATGCATGATCTAATTTTTTGTCAGCAGTTTTATATTACTGGTTTTCATGGATTCTTGAAAAAAAAAATACTTCCTCTGTTGGCCAATTGAGAACAAAATCAAGAGGTTTTGGGTTTTGCTGTTTATACGTTCTGGAATTTTTCAAAAGCATTTATTTATAGGACTTATGAATTTTATGTACAGCATTCTGTATATTGTCAAGTGTCCTTTTTTTAAATTATATACAACATGTATAAATTTAATGTTTCAGGAAATAACCACCATCTCTCTCAGAGGTCATCTTTCTCATTATTGTGGGGAAACCTCAAAGGGCATCAGGAAAACCTTCATCAACCTCTTTGTGCCCAGTGGCTTGTGCAACAGTGTTTCAGAAGTATAAATACCTTTTTAATTTGTGTATATCAATTGTATAATGACTTGTTTTTATATATTAAATATATATATATGATTTATTATATAGATGGTTAATATTATGACTTCCTAATAGTATTTAAGTTGTGAAATATTAAATAATCTAATCATAAAAAATGCTTGGAAATGACAATAAAAAAAAGATATTTGTCGAATAGGAAGTTTCACCTGTCCTGTTTATATTACAAATCATTTTAAATCAGACAGAAAATTCAATATACTTATTGTATCTCACTGTTTATTTGTCTTCACATTTTGTATTGTCACATCAAGCCTGTTTGAACATCCTAGAGAAGATAAGTGTATAGAAACGAATATGATATAATAAATATGCATATAAATGTGCTTGGGATTATTTTCAGATTATCATTAAAATGGGGATAATGGATGACTGGCCACACATATGGGGCTATGGACAAGCTTCAGAGCAGGCTGCCAGGTGGTGGTGTTAGTAGTTTATACTCCGGGTCCCGGCGTGAGCACATTGAAGGGTCCCAGAGTGACAGTTCAACCACCGCACACCTATCCTGGGCAGAACCAGTACTAGGTGCCTTCACCTCTGCAAGGAACTGACAACTTCTGTACATGCCAGGTGCAGTGGTACAGTGCGAATGGTCGTAGAAAGGATTTCATAACCAATCACAACAGAGGTGACCTGGTCCGCCCGGGAATCGAACCCGGGTTGTCCAATTCAGAGTCCAACGCTCTACCGATTGAGCTGACTGGGCGGACATATTAGCTACATTATATGACAAGCCATCTATGCTGGACATTCTTCCCAATAAAATGTGATGTCACAGGAGCTGTCTATCTCAACAGCTCACACTGTCCGTATTTGACTAAAGGAATGAATGAAGTCACTGCAGAAGTTAGATTGAGGAATGTCCATGTCACTACCCATCATTTGGAAGGAGTTGGATAAAAAAAAGTGTGGCCTATGTATTGAAACAGGTCCGATTTCCAGTTACGGACAGTCTTGATTTGTCTGATTACATTTTTGACCAACATGATGGTCTAAAAGAACACTTACTGGTAACTGGTAAAATCATGGCCCAGTTGTTCCAAGAGGCAGGCGAGTGGGAAGTTACTAGACTCCATTTCTTTATGGGTTGATCTGAGGTTCCAGTTCAGTTAAAGTACTGATGGAACACCAAGTGTTTGCCATAATACAGCAACATTTGATTTGTAACTATGTATTTGTTTGAATTGTTGAAACAGTACTGTTTACTAAATAATGTGTATGTATATGAAGAATAATATTATAAATAATTTGTAAGAACCTTTTGATATTAAGTAAAATGTCGATAAGTCTAAATATGTATTTGCGAATCATTTTTGTATATCTGTAAAGATTACATTGCCTATATTCCTCAATTTATATTTTTCTTTTAGCCAGTCAATAACTTTTCTTAAGTTCTATCTTCAAAATTGTCGGGACAGAGATTATAGCCCTTAATTAACCCAAATATGTAACAATCAATGCAAAATTTCTAATTGGCTGCATTTAGGCAGTTCAGATGCAGGAACAAACATCACTTGGGTCCTTAATAATATCTTTCCATCTGACATTGAAGATCCAATAAAAGGAATTTGTCATGTGACTGTTTATTAACTCTCAATTTATTGAAAGTGAAGGGGGGGGGAATGAAAAAATGAAAAGTATATTACTATGCGCAGTGCTATAATAATTAATAAGTAAATGTTTTTAGCTCACCTGTCACATAGTGACAAGGTGAGCTTTTGTGATCACAATTTGTCCGGCGTCCGTCTGTCGTCCGTCCGTAAACTTATACTTTAAACGACATCTCCTCATAAACCGCTTAGCCAATTTCTTCCAAACTTTACAGGAATGTTCCTTGGGTGGTCCCCTTTGAAAATTGTTCAAAGAATTGAATTCCATGCAGAACTCTGGTTGCCATGGCAACGGAAAGGAAAAACTTTAAAAATCTTATTTTTCAAAACCACAAGGCCTAGAGCCTTAATATTTGGTATATAGCATTATCTAGTGGTCCTCTACCAAAATTGTTAAAAATATCCTCCTGGGGTCAAAAATGGCCCTGCCCCGGGGGTCACTTGTTTTACATAGACTTATATAGGGAAAACTTTAAAAATCTTCTTCTCAAAAACCACAAGGCCTAGAACCTTGAAAATTGGTATGTGTCATCATGTAGTGGTCCTCTACAAAATTTGTTCAAATTATTCGCCTGGGGTCAAAAATGGCCCCGCCCCAGGGGTCACTAGTTTCATTACATAGTGTTATATAGTAAATCTTTAAAAATCTTCTCCGAAACTGTAAGGCCCAGGGCTTAGATATTTGGTATACAGCATCATCTAGTGGACCTCTACCAGATTTGTTCAAATTATTGCCACAGGGTCAAAATTGACCCCGCCTAGGGGGTCCTTGTTTTAACGTAGTGTTATATAGTAAATCTTTAAAAATATTCTTCTCCAGAACCGTAAGGCCAGGAGGTTAGATATTTGGTATACAACATCATCTTGTGGACCTCGATCAAAGTTGTTCAAATTATTGCCACAGGGTCAAAATTGGCCCCGCCCTGAAAGTTATTTGTTTTTATATAGTCTTATATAATAAAACTTTAAAAATCCTCTTCTCCAAAATATAAGACCTAGAGCTTTCATATTTGGTATATAGTGTTACCTAGTGGACCTACACCAAAGCCAAAGGTATTCAAATTATTGTCCCGGGGTCAAATTGGCCTTGCTCAGGGGTCATTTGTTTTTACATTGTCTTGTCACTGAACATCTTTTCCTCTGAAAGTAAAGGTCAGAATGACTCCATACTTGATATGTAGCATCCTTACATGGTCCTTTCTCAACTTTGTTCAAATGGTTTTGTTTGGCCCCTTTTAGGGTTCACCAGAGCAAAAAATAGAAAAACCTTTAAACAACTTGATCTTATTAACTGCTTGATGGATCTTTAAGTCTGAAGCATCCTAGCATGGGCCTCTGTCAGGTCTTTTCAAATAATTTTGTTTGGCCCCTTTTAAGGGCCACCAGAGCTAAAATTAGTAAAAAAACTTAACATTTTCTTCGCATGAACCCCTTGATAGATCTTCAGCAAATTTGGTTTGAAGTGTCCTTGCATGGACCTCTCTTAAATTTGTTCACATAATTTTGTTTGGCCCGGTTGCCATGGCAACCTAAAGGAAAATGTCAACAATTGGTTATAATCATCATCTTCTCCTAAACCGCTTGGACAATTTTGATGAAACTTCATAGGAATGATCCTTGGTTGGTGCTTTTTCAAAATTGTTAAAAAAAATTAATTCCTTGCAGAACTCTGGTTGCCATGGCAACCTGAAGGAAATTATAGGCTGTCATGTCCGCGCTGTGACTTTCTCTTATATGGACAGATTTTAAAATGAAAATGCCATATGTTTTCAACATACCAAGACAACGTGTCATGTGCAAGACCCATGTCCCTACCTGTAAGGTGAAAGATACACTAAGTGTTTATTCACAATGGAATGCTGAATATGAGGACATAAAGAGTGTTGGCTGTCATTTAGTATGATTGGTTTTTTTTTGCTCAGAGGCAATTTAATATAACTTGCAATATGTATTTGACACATAAAGGCAAGATAAACTTTTTAAACGCCCGAAGGGTCGTATTATGTTATGGCCTCCATCGTCTGTCCGTCTGTCTGTCCATCTGTCCGTCCGTTAGCAATTCCGTGTCCGGGCCATAACTTGGTAACTAATAAAGCGATTTTCAAATAACTTTATACAAATCATCACTACATTAAAAGGACCTCAAGCCGAATCTTCTTCGGGCGTATAATGCTCCGTTTCGCGGTGCTCTTGTTATGTACTTGTTCATAGATCAATGTCACATTGGGGGGCATTTGTCATATACTTTGACAGCTTTTGTTCAATATTCTTTGAGAAACAAGCTATATTAATAACAAAGGTTAAACTCTTTTACTCAGGTGAGCGATTTAGGGCCATCATGGCCCTCTTGTTTTATGTATTATTTATTTATCATATGCATTGACAATTGATTATAATTTCATAATATATTATTTATTCTTTTATTGTATGTATTCTAGATCATTAAATAAATATAAGTAAATATGCATTCAAATTTCTGTATTTAGCCTTAAATAATGAATGTTGATATTGTTAAAACCAAAATCCGCTGGACTTTAGACCAATATTCCCTGGAATTCAGACTAAAATCCACTGCAAAGCCTCTCAAAAGTATGGCATGCATGTATTTGTGTCTGTCTTTTACCTTAAAGGTTGTACCCACCAGGAATACTTTTTGTATCCTCTCAAAATTCAGACTAGGAAACTGACTTGAGGTTGAATATATAAGATTATGTTTTTCATCATCTTCAGACAAATAGAAAATAGCTATCAGCTAAAATCTTATTCAACAATAAATGTTTGAGAATGCTAAATATTAGCAGTACACAGGGTATAAATCTTGTGAAACACATAGCAATAACGTGCTAAATAATGCACGTGAATCTAGGTAACTTTTAGTAGTAGAAGTCAAGTATCAACTTGGTTTATTACAGCAGAAGCAGTGATTACGAACTTCGTAATCACAGCCCCAGAAACAGAAGCGTTTTTATTAAATCTCCCAGGTTGCGGAAACATGGCACATCGCAGGTGCGGATCCAGGAATTGATGTTAGAGGGGTAGTAACTTAGGGGCGCAACTTTTGACATGTGCTCCTCCCTCAGAACCGAAAGTATATGGCATAAACTGTTTTACGGGAATTTGGGGTTACTCCCTCATGTATGTAGTCGGAAATGGTGCATTATGAGCTTATTTTATTACCTTTGTTTCTCCGATATTGATGAAAACAGTAAACTTCGATTATTTTAGAGGTGGCGCACGCCGGGCGCTTAAACCGCTAGCGCTTCGACCAAATTCCTTGAGCTACACAGTCGGTCCAAGGCCAATTCCCCGCTATTTTGGCGCGAACACAAAACCACCGACTGTCCCCCCGGACCTGGGGTGGGGGATGCTTACCATTGACTGGTGCATTACTTTAGCGACAGCGATAGGTTTTCATATTAATTTTTCCCTGTTTGAATGTAATATCTTAATTGTCTGTTAATATGTTCACTGATAAAACTTTTGCGGCCTGGCACATTGCATCTCATTAGTCATGGCAGTATTCTTTAAGTTCAGGCTTCTTTTTTTCAAAATTCAAAATGTTCATTTTCTAAACCATTCATTGATTTATCAACACCATGTTCACACATTCTCATTTACAAGAGGTTTGATAGTGATAAATCAATTGTATAACGCATGGCACCATCACTCTGGTGAACGTGAATAATTTCATATAGCACAATGTACATGAAATAATGACAGTATGGCGAGTCGTTCCTTCACTATTTTTACCCATAAATACCATAAATTAAGCCTTTTCATACGATAGATCTCCATCACCACACCGACTCCTTTATAATTTGTGTAAATATATGAACATAATCATGTGGTCTTTAACAAAGATAGAAGTGTAAAAAAGTTTATATCTTCGACTTCAAAGAACTTCATTAATGCTAATTCTTGACCAAATTTTAGTTGCCTTTAACCTTAAAAATAATCGGTTAAATGGCAAGATGTTTGTAATCAAGCTTAACGACAGCGTTTTTGTGACATTGATGAAAGATGGATTTGTTTTGTTTGTCTTTTTTCAATCGGATAAAAAATTGTACTAGTATCTGATACAGGGTTAATGAAGCAATACGATGGTTAGACGTCATGCTAACCATTGTATAGTATAACAGCGATGAGGAATATGGATAAGTCGACAGTTGACAGGTAAGGACATTGTAAGAAGTGTCATTTTGCTAATTTTTGCTTTAAATATGGCAATATTTTTCTTTATTCCCATTTCCTACATGTTCCCATTACAAAATCTTACCTGTCCTTCCAATTGGAAATTTCCCATTTTAAAACTGAACTTTATTCTCCAATTGGAATTTTCCCATTAACCAAATATTCCAATTGGAATTTTCCAATGTTCATACTTTCCCACTTTGAATGTGGGAATCCTCCAATTGGAAAGATTCCGTCGATGCTATTGTCTATCTCAGATTATTATACGACCTCTTATTGGGCATCACAATTATTAATATACTGTAAAGTAATGTAAAGTAGCTCGACTACCGTAAATTGGTCGTTTTAGGTGATACAACATGGCGGCGACCATGAACAAAAGTTTATTGGAGGCTCTGGATGCGATTCGAACACATGAAATTGAAACGACAACTCGTTTTGTGTCATGGTCTTCGCCTAAAGGATTTGGAAATCTTGGTAATGGTTTTAATATTGCTCTAACTTCGAGTTTATAGACGAAAGTCAACAAAGGAGAAACACATTTTTGGTGTCTATCTTGAAAACAAATTATGAAAATTTTGTAGTTGAAGCATAAAAAAGTGGTCTTATTTGTCATATTATCTATCATTCATGATCAACGCAGTTCCTCTTGTCTATCGTAAAATATTATTCTTGAAATGTTGAACTTTAGCCGTTTATCCAGATTTTTTCTTATTATCTATCGTAAAATATTATTTATTTTTTTAAATTTATGATAGACAATAAGAATTATTTATATTTTTCTTATTTGTCCTATAATTACATGAAAACACAAGTAGTAAGTTTCTTACAGTCAATCATGATTTTTGCTTTACTGTAATTATGTATAATTTGTTTTCGTATTGTCTATCATAAAATATATTTATTAAACTTTATGATAGACAGTAAGAAAAATATTTCATGATAGATAATAATGAAAATAATTCCTGATAGACAGTAAGAAGAAAATTCATGATAGACAATAAGAAATATTTTAATTTAAATATATGTATTAATATTTATGATAGACAGAAAAATATTTCATGATAGACAATAATAAAAATAATTCATGATAGACAGTAAGAAATATTTTTCATGATAGACAATAAGAAATATTAAAAAAAAATTCTTATTGTCTACAAATCATAAAATATAATAATATTTATGATAGACAGTTAGAAAAATATTTCATGATAGGCAATAATAAAAACAATTCTTGATAGACAGTAAGAAATATTTTTCATGATAGACAATAAGAAATATATATTTCATGATAGACAATAAGAATATTTTTTCTTAGTATCATTTACATAAAAAATATTGTCTATCATAAAACATGGTTTTCTTAATTGTCTTTCCTAAACATATATATTTTATTTATTTTCTAATATAAAATGAATCTTTCATACTGGGATTAATCTTATCAATAAAAAAATATAGAAATGAACATTACTGTTCATTTAACTTTAACCATTGTTTATCTGCCATCACATGGCTTCAAGATGAATTTTATTATAATAATAAGGTAATGGTTATGAAAGTTTATCTTAAAAGCAGGGGAGAGTTCAGGAATAGACGTTAGAGAGGGCATACCTAAGGGGCGTACTCCGCTCCCCAAGAAAGGGCATACCTAAGGGGCGTACTCTGCTCCCCAAGAAAGGGCATACCTAAGGGGCGTACTCCACTCCCCAAGAGAGGACATACCTAAGGGGCGTACCCCTCCCCCCCAAGGGTCCGCTAGACGTAAGCAATTTGTGAAGAAATCAGAAAGACATACAAGTGAACATAACACATCGGTGGCCTTCAAGTAGTGGTGATATTGACTTCATGGCATATCTTTCACATGTTCAAGGATTGCGTTCTGCTACAAGACTGGAGAAAATAACTTTTTTCTCAGTTTTATGGCATGTATGCTTTTCTTGTTTTCAACAAATATCACACGGATGATGGATACATTTTCACCAGTATTGGAAATTGTTGGAAGACGTGGAAACTGTTGTTTATATACAGATGAAGAAACATCAAGAGGACATAATTAAAGGAAGTTGCGCTGTTTGAATTTGTTCTTTTTATGGGTTCACATCGCCTGCACATGATGGCATATGAAAGGTGTAGTTTATTAATTTCCACTCCTTTGAGATAGAATGCAAACTTTGACGACTTCAGTGATGGGGCATGTGCCGGGTGTGCCATCCCCCCTTCCACGGAAGCGTTTGTGTTAACTGTTGGTCATTGCAATTGGTCATTGATCTGTGATAGACTGCAGACTGTGAGCAGAAATTATTGATTAGCAATAGCCAATTCCATTTCTTTCTCACTTACACTTGTTTGATCAATGTACTTTTCTTTATATTATCAAAGAATATATTTGATGCAAAAATTAAAATATATCGATTGATTTTGTTAATATGTACCTTCAAATGTCCATAAAAGAAATGGTATATGATAGGGTTATTTTTGTGTGACATACATAAATATCAATTAAAATATTTCTTTGATAGACACTAACAACTTCGTATTAAAAGGTACATATTATTGAGATGCGGACAACAGTTTCATAAACGTGATACTTTTAAGCCTAAAATCTGTTTGCTCAATAGCCTATTCGTTAAGCTAAATAATCTGTGATAGACAACAGTTTCAACGTATTTATAAACGTTGCATTAAAATAGTTCATGATAGACTCCTAAAAAAGTATGGAATATACTATAATATAGTAATATTGCCATTCCTTTTATAACATAAAAGTAAACAAAATATCACGACAAAGATGAACGACATTAATAATTCTGATGGCCTCAAGCAGGTCCGATCATAATTTAGGATAGACAACTGGGCCGACCGAAAGATTCACTCATGGGAAGGATTCGCAAACAAATGCCTTAAATGAATCTATCGGTTCTTCATTTTTAATGAATATATTATTTTTCATGTAGTGAGTGTAAAATATTCTTAATTAAACAGTCAATTTCAATTTTAAAAATTATGTTCCAAATTCTCCAACAATTTTAATAGAGCCAGTTTTCCAATTGGAAAAGCTTGAAAAAGCCATTTTCCAATGGGAAGGCCATTTTCCAATGGGACTCCCATTGGAAAAGTTGACTTTAAATGCCAAAAAAACATGTTTCTAAATTAAATTTCAGGAAACAAAAAATATTTCTTATTAGTATTACCTAACACATTTTAAAAATACAAAAATTAAAAACATTGGGTGAAAAATAAAAAAAAAATAAGTTTGCAAAAATTCCGGATTTGCAAACTTAATCCGGATGCTGTTTTGATATAAACTATCACAAAATGAATCATGTTTGTTCAGTTCTTGACTGGATCTTAATATTGGTAGAAAGACGTCCTCATGCGGTTAATCATGATCCTGAAATAAGATAGTATACGATGATTCAACGCTAAATTAATATAGAACACTGTCAATACCTTGATCTAGGAGATTTATATATAGTTTATAAAGATCTGTGTATTAAAACAATAGACGTAAATGATTTATATACATATAAGCGTATTGAAACAAAGTTGGTTGATCGAAGAGATGTTCTACTTATTATTATTTTGAAGATGTAGGAGTTTTATATACTTACCTTCTACTTATTATTATTTTAAAGATGTAGGAGTTTTATATACTTACCTTTTATTTAGCAACTTAAGTCTTACACTTCTTCTAGAAAGACAAATAGTTGTACCTTTGTTTAAATTCCGGGCGACTTTTGCCACTATTAGCATGCAAGGGTAAAAGAAACAGTGTCCATGACCCACGTGACCTATTTGTAAGTTAAGACATTCAAGCAAATGATATTAGATTGACATAAGTAGTTTTAATAGGCAATATTTTCGACTCCAGACAATCATAATAACTATACTGTTGAATTTATAAGAAATTAACAAGGTCATTTAAGGAAACCTGGAGCCAACATCAAGTTTACGTCGTTACGTACCTTGTCTTTTAAAAGCTGACGAAAAACAACTGGCAATAACATGAAACGGGTATCACCCAACTCAACATAGGCATTCACCTGCGATCGGTTTCATCGCACAAGTTATAAATGTTTCTAAACAGGAAGCCTACTTTATCCACTCTGTTATACGGTTGATAACAACCGTTTTAAACAAAAGCGTTTCCCATGATTCTGTGTTCTCGTAGATTTTGTCCACAAGCGCGAAGAAGGCAACACTGTTTAACAGAGCTGTAAGCTGTTGGAATATATCTTCAATAATTTTTTATACTTATTGATTGACTGAGACTTTGTTCCAGATAACAAGCGTACGTCTGTCCTGTCCATATTCTCTTTCAGAACGGCATTGTCATCAGTTACACTCTGACTTGGGGCCGCATGCATAAGTAGTGTGAGCGACGCTACACACAGAAGGCTTAGTAATTCTCTGTTTGCCATGTCTTTGACGAATATGTTTTCGCTTGGCAAAGTCTAGTAAAATATGTATTATTCTTGTTTGCACGAACTAGCATGGTTCAGTTATGTGCTGTCAACCCATCAAGTATTCGATTGTATATCATGAAAATCAATCACAAACGTCTTAAACCATTTATTGAGAAGGCAGCTAAAGATCGAACACATATCCCAACCAGGTGTGACCACCTGAAAACTGCACTCTTGCAGATATATCGTTTTTACATGTTTTTATTATATCCTTTGTCTTGTAATGAGCTCATTATTTGCGTAAATTTCTGAAAAGCAGTGAAACAAGACTTCTGACAATATATCAGATCGCAGTGTCTTATATTTAAGTTCGAATATTGATATTTATGTCTGCAGACGTCAGTAACGCTTTTACAAAAATGATTTTTTCGGCAGTTTTCCACCCTGTGAGATCTGTTCTATTGTAAATCATCTGATTAGACTAAATAGAAAGCATTGATACCAAAACCAGCTGACTAAAACTTTAAAAGGCGAAACTGTCAAATTTGTGTGAGTGCAGCTTTAAATCAGTAAAAAATCCTTAAACCAAACACAATCAATTGAAAAAGTTATACCATTGTTTTCGAAGTACGATTTTATGTATTTAACCATACACATCATCTGTGAAAAAAGAACTTGGACTTGGATTGAGAATGGGCTTGGTCATTAAGTAGGTTAGGTAAATGAAACAATCTCCCGTTGTCCTTTCAGAAGGTTTTAAACATTGTTAATGCTCGGGCAACATTTAGCTGAGCACAGTCTCCTTCGAAGGATCCCTTAAAGGCCTAGTTTAAGGTATGTTTTGCATGACCATCCCCTGCTGCTCATCTTCTGCTAATTGCACTGATGTCACAGTAGGGCGCAATTTCCTGTTTGTTTATCTAGGGCCAATAATAAAACCTCCAAAACTGCACAACAGGATATTGAAATCGGAGATCGGATAAGACAATTATGCAATAAAAATAAGATCAATACACAGAGTCTGTGTACATTAAAGTTTTTTTTTTTTTTGTTTTTTTTTTTTGGGGGGGGGGGGTAGTCTCTTATAGAAGGATTAAACTAGGCCTTTAATGTCAAACATATAATTAACATGAGCCTTGGAATGGACTAACATAATGTTATTGATGCCTTCTTATACAATTATCAAGCCAGAACCTTCTGTTGTACATTGATTTCCCATTGTCTGCGTCAGGTGATGTTGACTGAGAAAACAACGGTTACGGTTGGGTAATACACTACAGAGTGTCTGTTCTGGCTAAAAACGGGTTCTTCTCGTACTTATTGATCACTTAAAAACAGAAACAAAAAAGATTCTAATTAATTTTTACAAAACTTAGAAGGCATTCATAACATAATGTTGAGTCCATTTCAAGGCTCATGAGCATTATATGTTATGTTCTGACTTTAAGGAGTCCTTCGAAGGAGCCTGTGCTCAGCTAAATGTTGCCCGAGCATAAAATATGTTTAAAACCTGATGTGTAGCCAAAGGGCGGTTGTTTACCTTACCACTTTAATGACCACGCTCTTTACACAAAGCAGGTGCAAGTTCGTTCTTTAGCTTACGAAAATAAGTACAATACATATCATCGTACGTAGAAAACAATGATATACTTTTTTCATTGATTTTGTTGGTTTTAAGGTTGTTATCACTTTTTTTTTATTAAAGCTGCACTGTTACTGACTGACTTTTTTTAGTTTAAGTCATATAAGATGATTCACAATAGAACAGATCTCAATGGTTTGAAAACTGCCATTTTTCATTTTTCTGAAATATTTTAGCCATAAATATCAATTTTCGAAAGTAAACAACCACTGGTATCTGTTCTTTTGCCAGAAGTCCAGTATTACTGGTTTTTAGATATTCACGCTAATAATTGGCTCATTCCAAGACAAAAAAAATATAAAAAAAGTTGTCTGTGAGAGAGCAGCTTAAAGCTGGTCACACCTGGTTAGACTAAGACCACAGTGTTTGATTGATCTTTATATGTTTTCAAAATTAATGATTCAAGAAGTTTGTAATTCAGTTTCATATTAACAATCGTACAATTGATGGGTTAACAGCACATGGTAGAAAAAATGTGCATCCAGTACATAATGCTGATATCTGACTAATGTGGTAAAAACTATCAATCTTGATTTAACACATATTTTCTGTGGTCTAATTTGCGTCATTTATTTGTGGTATAAGAGTATTTCAGTATGTGTTTTTTGTTTGATCTCGTAATTAAACAATTAATATCAGTTTGCAATACAAGTTTATATTTACGCAAATTTTACCATTCATGCTTATTTCAATCAATTAATTCAGCATACATAAAGTTGTTTTATATACGTTATAATACTCTATTTCGAATATGGCATATCATTCATGTGGTCTTTACAGATTACAAAGAACAGTCACGGTGTTTTACTTCTGAAAATAATTATTACATTCTCAATTTGAAATTGCGTGTTGGTGTAAATTGTTTCAAAGAAAATTAACATTCTACGAAAAACATTTTTTCATAAAGGCTGTTAAAAAGTTAAACACCATGAC